>NC_142885.1:25641590-25944621 GCF_051225735.1 Oryctolagus cuniculus
TGGCTTCTGACATCATAATATTAGTTATGAAAAGCCAATTGATGACAAAATGATTGATTTATGACATCAAATGGTAGATTTATGTCATAGAAATGTTTCATGACATGACACATGATTATGACATCATGATGCTGTTTTATGTGATTATTATTGATCATGAAGTCACAAATGCAGACAAATAACCTCAGAATTGGTTATGACATGACAGAGATAGGTTTTTGTTTTCACAATGGTGACATGTTATAAACCAATTGTTTATGACATCACAATGGATTTTGGAGCTGAAAATTAAGTTTTGTTATCACAATGGTAGTTTATAATATCACAATTTTGTTAATGGCATCGAAATTGAATATGACAAAATAAGGGTGGATATATAACAATATTAGGTTTATGACATAACATTTTATGACTTCGCATTGCTTATTTTTTAATTTATTTATTTGACAGAGTTAGACATTTAGAGAGACAGAGAGAAAGGTCTTCCTTCCATTGGTTCACTCCCCGAATGGCCGCTATGGCCGGAGCTACACCAATCTGAAGCCAGGAACCAGGTGCTTCTTCCTGGGCTCCCACATGGGTGCAGACGCCCAAGCACTTGGGCCATCCTCCACTGCCTTCCCGGGCCACAGCAGAGAGTTGGACTGGAAGAGGAGCAACTGGGACTAGAACCCGGTGTCCATATGGGATGCTGGCACCGGAGGCAGAGGATTAACCAAGTGAGCCACAGCGCCAGCCCCATGACATAACATTTCATGAGTTCACATTGCTTATGACATCACAATGGATATTTTTGAATTCACAATTGATTATGACACCACAGTGTTAGTTTATGGCATCACAATAGATTTTGGCATTGTAATCTTTTGTGACATCACAAGTGATTATAACATATCATTGCTCACTGACATGACAAAAGGTTTGACATAATATTTTTAAGGTTTCACAATTGCTTAAATATCACAATTGTAGTGTATGACACCACAATTAATTATGAAAACAAAGATTGTTTTATCACATTGCAATGGTCTATGTATGACATCAAAAAGTTTTATGGCATCATAATTAATTATGAAACCACAATAGTTGTTTATGACATTCCAAATGATTGTGACATAACTATGGTAGATTTATGAGATCACAGTGAATTATATGTCTGCACAACTGATTCTGTCCCAACAATGGTTACTTCATGTCATCACAGTTCATTTTATGACTTCACAATTGATGTTGACATCACATTTCTAGATTTGTGATCTCAAAATTTCTGTTTGTAATACTAAAATGGTCTTATTAATATCACAAGTGACTATGACATCACTATTTCAGATTATGGCATCACAAACGTGGTTTCCTACATAATAATTTATTGTCATGTACAATGTAGGTTGATGACATCAAAACCATGTCTTAGTACATCAACATTTATTATGAGAAACAACAGGGTTGTATATGACATCACACTAATTGTAACTAATTGTAACTATGGTGGTTTATGGCATCTCAGTCATTGTTTATATTCACAATTTATTGTGAGAACACAATGGTTGGTGTATGAAATCACAACGTAGGTTTATGGCATCACAATATTGGTTTACAGCATCACAATCACTTATTATGACATGATGCCAGTTTAAACACTAGATCATACTATCAGAATGCTGGCTTTATAAATATTACAATGGATTTCATAACTTCACAATTGATTTTGCCCATTAAACGGTAGAATTAAGACATCACAGTGGTTATCGGGATATCACAATTGTGACATCATAATTGTTTTCATGTCATAATGATGGAAGATTCATGACAGTTATATTATCACAATGATGTTTTATGTCAGCACAATTGATTAAGTCACAACCATGCCAGATTTAGAATATAACAATGATAAACTTTGACATCACAATGGATTTTATCACTCACATTGAATATGATATCACAATTGCTTTTAAGGAATCATAATTCATTATGATATCACAATGGATGTTTTAGACATCACAGGTTTTTTTTAACTTTTATTTAATGAATATAAATTTCCAAAACACGGCTTATGGATTACAATGGCTTCCCCCCCATAACGTCCCTCCCACCCGCAACCCTCCCCTTTCCCACTCCCTCTCCCCTTCCATTCACATCAAGGTTCATTTTTGATTCTCTTTATATACAGAAGATCAGTTTAGCATACATTAAGTAAAGATTTCAACAGTTTGCTCCCACACAGAATCATAAAGTGAAAAATACTGTTTGAGTACTAGTTATAGCATTAAATCTCAATGTACAGCACATTAAGGACAGAGATCCTACATGAGGAGTAAGTGCACAGTGACTCCTGTTGTTGACTTAACAAATTGACACTCTTGTTTATGGACTCAGTAATCATCCTAGGCTTTTGTCATGAGCTGCCAAGGCTATGGAAGCCCGCTGATTTCACTGACTCTGATCATATTTAGACAAGGCCATGGTCAAAGTGGAAGTTCTCTCCTCCCTTCAGAGAAAGGTACCTCCTTCTTTGATGACCCGTTCTTTCCACTGGGATCTCACTCGCAGAGATCTTTCATTTAGTTTTTTTTTTTTTCTTTCCCCAGAGTGTCTTAGCTTTCCATGCCTGAAATACTCTCATGGGCTCTTCAGCCAGATCCGCATGCCTTAAGGGCTGATTATGAGGCCAGAGTGCTGTTTAGGACATCTGCCATTCTATGGGTCTGCTGTGTATCTCACTTCCCATGTTGGATCGTTCTCTCCCTTTTTTATTCTATCAGCTAGTATTTGCAGACACTATTCTTGTTTGTGTGATCCCTTTGGTTCTTAGTCCTATCATTATGATCAATTGTGAACAGAAATTGATCACTGGGACTAGTGAAATGGCATTGGTACATGCCACTTTGATGGGATTGAATTGGAATCCCCTGGTATGTTTCTAACTCTACCGTTTGAGGTAAGTCAGCTTGAGCAGGACATCACAGTTGATTGAGATAACATGACAGTAGCTTTATGACATCATAATGGTGGTCAATAATATCACATTAGGTTTAGGATGTCACAATTGACATGATAATGATACAATGGTGGTTTAGGACATCATAATTGACTATGACAACACATAAGTCGGTTTCTGACATCACAGTGATAAAATGTTAGTATAATAATGGTAGTTAATATCATCACAATTGACAATGTCAGCACTATTTGATTTATAGTAACAGGATGTGGATTTATGACTTAATAGCTATTTTTAATAATAAAATGTTTTGGTTATGACACCTTAATGGATGTCTTATGAGATCACAATGGTGGTTAATGACAACACAATGTTTTTTGTTATCATGATTTATTGTCATTGCAATGTGGTCTATGACATCACAGTTGAACATGACACCACAACAAAGGTTTATGGCATCATAATTGATTATGACACCACAGAGATATTTCATGACATCACAATGTTTGTTTATGACATCTAAATATATATTTATGACATCAAAATTGGTTACAAAATCACAACAGTTTAATAACACCACGATTGATGGCACCAAAGTGGTGGTTTATAATGTTGCTATTGATCATTACAACATAAATGAAGAACATTCCAATAGATTGTTGATTTAAAAATTGTTTAGGAAAACACAAATGTTCTCAAAATACAACAAAAGGGTAGGCTCATGATATATAAATGTTGGTTTATGACATCATAATATTTTTTATGACATGACAATTGATTGACACCACAAAGTATTATGCCACCAATGGTGTCTGGGGATATCCCAAGTGATTATGAACAGATAATGATTGGTTTATGAAATCAAAATTGAAGCCTTGTGACAATTCAATGGTGTTTCCTCTGGATATTAACAAAACAGATGTCATGCATTTACCATGTTCAAGTAAAAAAGTAGAATACCACACTGCCCTCCCTTGTTTT
Organism: Oryctolagus cuniculus; assembly: GCF_051225735.1. Taxonomy (NCBI): domain Eukaryota; kingdom Metazoa; phylum Chordata; class Mammalia; order Lagomorpha; family Leporidae; genus Oryctolagus; species Oryctolagus cuniculus. The sequence continues at coordinate 25,645,513 of NC_142885.1, forward strand.
CCATCAAACTCCTCCCTCCTTCCCCTCTCTTCTTACATCAGCTTTTGCAAAGACATAATTTTAAACCATTCTATATTCACAGGCTTCATTTATGGCTAGCCATAATATTCAACAATAAAAAGTGAGAAGACTAACGACATTAATAGTATGAACAGTACTAAAAATGGCAATTATATCACAAAGTGTCCATCTCATTCCTACATATTTTTTTGTATTCTATCTTAGTTGCAAAGATCAGGAAAAATCTGATATTTGCCTTTTTGAGATTGCTAATTTCCCTAAACACAATGGTTTCCAGTTGCATCCGCATCCATTTTGTTATAAAAGCCAGGATTTCATTGTTTCTATGGCTGAGTAGCATTTCCTAACATGTGTGTATCATATTTTATTTTTCCATTCATCAGTTGAATTGATTCCATGTCTTAACTATTGTTAGCTGACCTGTCATAAACATGGAGATACAAATAATTCTTTCATATGTCGTTTTCATTTTCATTTTGTTTGAGTAAATTCCAAGGAGTGGGATGGCTGGGTCATATGGATGATTTATTTTCACATTCCTGAGGAATCAACATACTCTGTTCCATAATGGTTGAACTAATTGGCATTCCCTGCAACCGTCAATCATGGTACATTTTTGGCCACATCCTCTCCAGAATTTATTTTTTTTATTTCTGTATGATAACCATTACAAGGTGATATGTCTTTGTGCTTTTATTTACATTCCTAAGATGGAAAATTACCCTGGGATTCTTTTCATGTGTCTGTTGGCCACTTGAATTTCATCATTTGAAAAATTCATGTTCATGTCCTTTGCCCAATCCAGTTATTAACTGGATTGTTTGACTCTTTTGTGGTTGTTGAGTTTCTTGAGCTCTTAATATATCCTGGACATTGAAGCCAGTGCTGTGGCACAGTGGGCTAGAGCCCAGCCTGCAGCACCGGCATCCCATATGGGCACCAGTTCAAGTCCCGGCTGCTCCACTTCTGATTCAGCTCTCCGCTGTGGCCTGGGAAAGGAGTGGAAGATGACTCAGGTCCTTGGGCCTCTGCACCCACATGGGAGACCTGGAAGAAACTCTTGGCTCCTGGCTTCAGAACAGCTCAGCTCTGGCCATTGTGGTCATTTGGGGAGTGACCCAGTGGATTGAAGACCGACCTCCCCATCCCAGCTCTACTACTGTATGTAACTCTGTATTTCAAATAAATAAAATAAATCTTTGAAAAATATATAGCCTGGATATTATTCCTTTATCAGTTGTATAGCTTGCAAATACTTTCTCACATTCTGTGGATTGTCTCTTCATTTTCTTGAGTGTTATCTTTGAAATTCAGAAGATCCTTAGATTGATGCAATCCCATTTTCTCTATATTTATGTTTATTGCCTGGGCTTCTAGAGTCTTTTACAATAATGATTTGCCTGTACCATTGTCTTGTAGTTTTCTCAACACTTTCCTTTAGTAATTTGAAGGTATTGGGTCATTGATTTGGATCCTTGATCCATTTTCATTGATTTTGCATAAGATGTATGTCAGGAGTCTTGTTTCATGCTTCTTCATGTTGAGATCCAATTTTCCTGGCATCATTTGTTGAAGAGAATATATTATATATTTTCTCCAGAGATTGATTTTAACTCCCTTATCAAAGATTGGTTATAGATGCATGGATTGATTTCTGGGGTCTCTGTTCTGTTCCATTGATCTCTATGTCTATTTTTGTGCCAGTACCAGGCTGTTTTGATTATAACTGTCCTGTAGTATGACTTGAAATCCTCTGATATTTTGATGTCTCTGGGTTTGTTTTTGCTGTTTAGGATTGCTTCAGGGGTTGGCACTGTGGCGCTTTAGGTTAATCCTCCACTTGCGGTGCTGGCATCCCATATGGGTGCCGGTTCTAGTCCTGGCTGCTCCTCTTCCAATCCAGTTCTCTGCTGTGGCCTGGGGAAACAGTAGAAGATGGCTCAACTCCTAGGGCCCCTGCACCCACATGGAAGACCAGGAAGAATCACCTGGCTCCTGGCTTCAGTTCAGCACAGCTCTGGCTGTTGCAGCCATTTTGGTGTGAACCAATGAAGGAAGACCTTTCTCCTTGTCTCTCTCTCTGTCTGTCTGTAACTCTACTGCTCAAATAAATTAAATAAAATCTTTAAAAAAATTGTTTCAGCTATTTGGAATCTTCTCTGTTTCATATGAATTCTAGAAACATTTTTTCCTAAGTCAGAGAAGAACGTCACTGGCATTTTGATTGGGACCATAGTGAGTACTATGAATATTTTCATGATATTAATTCTCCCAATCCATGAACATAGGGCATATTTTTGCTTTAGTTTTCTCTGTTATTTCTTTTGTTAATTTTTTTTTTAAATTTTTCATTGTGGATATTTTTTACATCCTTGGTTTCATTTATACCAAGGTATTTGAATTTTTATAGTTATTGTGACTGGGACTCATTTTACAAGTTCTTTCTCAGTCATGGCATTGTTTGTATAAATATATATATATATATATATATATGTTATTACCATATATATGTGATTGATTTTTGTGTGTTGATTTTATATCATGCAACATTACCAAGCTCTCTTTTTATTAGTGGACTTTTTTATATTGAATAGTAGAGAATTTTGGTTCCCCTACACATAGGATCATGTGATAATTTGAATTCCTCTTTCCATTTTGTATTCCTTTGATTTCTTTTTCTTCTCTAATGTCTCTGGCTAAGCCTTCAAGAACTATATTGACTGTGGATATAGTTGTATGGTTCTGGATGTTAGTGGAAATTTGAACTGCAATTTAGAGCAAAATGGGGTCTCTATGGCTCATGACAGAGAGGTTCTCCAGGCTGGGGATGTCTCAAAAGTGCTAATCAAAGGGATATTTGAGAAGATGATGGTCAAAGTGAAAAAGAAAATAGAAGGTAAAAGTACGTTTTGGACAAGATGTAAAGGAATATTTAAAATATGCTCAAGATCAATATGAACTTATGTGTATTTGTCCACCTGAATAGAAGCTGTTATAAAGGAAATGTCTAAATGCAAAATTATCAAGTACTATGGCAATACTGAATAATTAACATTTCTTATTCAAATAATTGGTCATGATAAAAAACTATTCCTTGTAAGTATTCCCTATAATTGAGCTCCTACAGGTAGAGTTAGAGAGAAAAAGACAAAATCTTGCTGACAAGCTAACTTAACTCTGCCAATTCAGTCTCCCTAGTCCTTACTGGTCTCTTAGGCATTCTATTTCTTCATGAATCAATCTTAGTAAGGCATGTACTTCTAAGAATTTGCCAATTTCTTCTGGATTATCATATTTTGCAATTTAATTGTTCACAATTATCTCCATTAATTTTTTGTATTATGTAATACAGAGGCAATGTGTCTCTTAATATCTGATTTTTATTTATTTGAGATGCCTTTTTTTTACTTAGCTTATATAAGAGCTTTTGAAGTTCTAACTTTTCAAAGAGACAGCTTTTGGGCCAGTGCTGTGATGTAGTGGGTAAATCGCTGCCTGCAGTGCCGGCGGCATCCCATATGGATGCTGGTTTGAGACCAGCTGCTCCACTTCCAGTCCAGCTCTCTGCTGTCCTTGGGCCTCTGCACCCTCATGGGAAGACCCGGAGGAAGCTCCTGGCTCCTGGTTTTGGATCGGCACAGCTCCGGCTGTTGCAGCCAGCTGGGGAGTGGACCAGTGGATGAGTGGATGGAAGACCTCTCTCTCTCTCTCTGCCTCTCCTTCTGTCTCTTTGTAACTCTGTCTTTCAAATAAATAAAATAAATCCTTAAAAAGAAACAAAGATACAGCTGTTAACTTTTTGCTATGTTTTCTTAGCCTCTATTGGCCTTATTTCTACTATAAGTTTTATTACATCTTTTCTTCTACTACTTTTGGGTTTGATTTTTTTTCTTGTTTTTCTAGTTCTGTAAAGTGAGGTGGTAAGTTGTTTACTTAAGATATTTCTGTTTGTTATGCCGCACTAATTGCTCTAAATGTCCTTATCAGCACTGCTATACCTGTATTACACAGGTCGTGGCATGTTATATTTTAATTTATTTTTTATTATTATTTGACAGGTAGAGTTATAGAGAGTGAGAGAGAGAAACAGAGAGAAAGGTCTTCCTTCCATTGGTTCACCCCCCCCCCCAAATGGCCGCTATGGCTAGAACTGCGCCAATCTGAAGCCAGTAGCCTAGTGCTTCCTCCGGTTTCCCATACAGGTGCAGGGGTCCAAGCACCCAGGCCAACCTCCACTGCCTTCCCAGTCCACAGCAGACAGCCGGACTGGAAGAGGAGCAGCCGGGACTAGAACTGGTACCCACATGGGATGCCGGTGCCAAAGGCAGAGGAATAACCAACTGAACCACGGCACCGGCCCCAATATTTTAATTCATTTCAAGAAATTTTTAACTTCCTTCTTAATTTCTTCCTTGATCAATTGTTTGTTCATGAATACATTATTTAGTTTCTGAAGTTTTATTAAGTTTCCAAAGTGTTTTGTTATTTTGTCTACTTTTATTGTAGTGTTTTTAGCGAAGATACTTGATATGGATTCGTTTTAAAACCTTGCTGACAACTGTTTTGTGACCTATCATGTGCTCCATCCAGGAGAATTTCCATGTGTTAAGACGAATGTGCACTCTGCAGCTAAATGGAATGTTCTACAGATGCCTCGTAGATCCAGCTGATCCAGGTTGCAATAAACTTTGCTGTTTCTTTGCTTATTTTCTGTCTGGCTGATCTGCCCACTTATGAAAGTGGGCTGTTAAGTCCCCTAATATTATTTAGTGGAGTCTATCTCCCTGTATTACAAATTGTACACAAAGTGTATTATCAAATACACTTTCCACCCCTTTGCATTTTCAAGCCCTTCTTGAAGACAAATCACTGAAACCATTGCTCTTTCCACACTGTCACAAGGTTCTCAGGAACTTTCCTCATTCCTTTGGGCTAATTTTTATTTTTCCCTTCTCTTACTGTGTATTCTCATAACCTATCTTCAATGTAGCCGATTCTTTCTTATGTTTCATCTCTCCTGCAGTTGATGTCTTCTATCACATTTTTAATTTCATGTGGTTTACATTTCAGTTGAAAGACATGTTTGATAGTTGAAATTACTTCCATCTATCAGAGAATAAAGTTATTTCTGTGTTCAGTTGAAGTTAATTGAATTTTCTTTATTTGATTTGTATGCATCTCATAAATATAACATTAGGAATACAGTAATTCTTCTGTACCTGTCCTTCCACCTGCTCCTCCTCCCTCTCCTGTTTTGTGTGAGAAAGAAAAAGAAAGAAAAGAGAAAGAAAAAAATCGAATAAAAAACTATCAGAACTCTTCCTCAGTAGTCTAGACAAGGGCTGTTCTATGTTATTGCTTCTCTAAGGTGTTTGCACTTTTTTTCCCCTTTCTCTTTTCCCTTCCTTCCTCTCCCTCCTTTCCTTTTCAAAACTTAATTGTCTTTAAAGAAGACCCTAAGGATGATACCTCTTTTGTGAGCTCTTAGACATAACTTATGAGACATAATAATATCCACCACATTGCTGTTGGCTCCAGCCTGCAGCAGCACGTGGCAGATCTCCAGGGAGCCCTTCTGGGCGGCTGCATGCAGCGGCGTGCGCTTGCTCTGCTGTCGCTCTGGATGTTGGGGTCCAGACTGTCCAGCAGCATCAGGATCACCTTCTGCAGCTCCCCCTTCTTCACCAGCAGGTACAGCTGCCAGGGGTGGAACCGGAGCTTCTTCCTCCTCTCTGACTCCTGGATGACCAGGGTCTTTTCCAGGGCTTCCAGGCCTGGCCCTGGTGGCAACCCCATGGCTGACAGGCAGCCTCCATTGAGCAGTGTCAGAGAGGGGCCAGAACTGCCGATGGTGTCCGTGAGGGGGTCGCAGGGTGGGCGCTGTGGCTCCCCATGCCCACGCATCCGGGTGCTGGGCTGGGACGTGTCTGCTCTCCCAGGGGCATCCTGGGCCAGGGTTGGGGGCACGGGCACTGCAGTGTCAGCCAAGGAGGTCACCCCATCCCCCTGGCCCAAGTCGGCCCAGCCACCGGAGGACGTGGCCCCTGCGCGCAAGGACCCAAGGACCCGGCCTGAGTCCCGCACGGCCGCGCCCAAGGCCGGACCCATGGCTGTCGCCAAGAGGAAGGGTCTGGCGGCCAGCAACAAGGGAGGCCGGGCGCCACTCGCCAAGAAGTCCTTGGTCCACAAGATGGCCACTGTGCCCTGTCCAAACTCACAAATATGTGAAAATTAAACAACAGTCTAAATATCTGAACCCCAAAAAACAGAACGGAGAACATAAATACACCAAGATTAATAGAAATAAAGGCAAAAGACACAAAAACTTAAAGTATATGTACAAAGCGATGCTTAGGGGAAAATTTATAGCTAAAAATGCTTGTATAAAGAAGAAACAAGATCTCAAGTAAGTAATCTAACCATTCACTTTAAGATACTACAAAAAGAAAATCAAACCAAATCTGAAAATAGTAGGAAGGGAATAATAAAGATTTAAGTAGAAGGTAATGAACTATAGAATAGATACAAACACTGGAATATCAGACTCTTTTTCAAAGCCTTCAAAAATCAATAAAACTGATAGGATAAAAAGAGAATTCACAATTTAGTAGAATTTAAATGAAACAGATATCATTATCAACTTTACATGAATAAAAGGGATTATACAGGAATATGCTCAAAAATCTTACTTCAAAAAATTATACAGCATAGAGGTAACGAAAAAAGTTTAGAAGATAAGGACTACCAAACTGAGTCAAAAAACACAGATAATAAACTGTAACAAGTGAAGGAGTGAGTTAGAATTTTAAAAAATCATACACAAAGAGATGAGCAGTTTCCCCACTAAATTCAACAAAATTTTTAAAGAGGGAAATGTCAATTCCTCACAAACCTTTCCAATAAATATAACCTGGCACACTCCCCAATTCATTTTCTAACTACACTGATAAATGAAAGAAATCACAAGAAACTAAGAAGCCAATATCGCTGATGAAAAACTCCTCACCAGCGCCGCGGCTCACTAGGCTAATCCTCCGCCTTGTGGTGCCAGCACACCGGGTTCTAGTCCCGGTTGGGGCACTGGATTCTGTCCTGGTTGCCCCTCTTCCAGGCCAGCTCTCTGCTGTGGCCAGGGAGTGCAGTGGAGGATGGCCCAAGTCCTTGGGCCCTGCACCCCATGGGAGACCAGGAGAAGTACCTGGCTCCTGCCATTGGATCAGCACGGTGCGCTGGCCGCAGCACGCTGGCCACGGCGGCCATTGGAGGGTGAACCAACGGCAAAAGGAAAACCTTTCTCTCTGTCTCTCTCTCCCACTGTCCACTCTGCCTGTAAATATATATATATATATATATATAAAACAATTTCAAAAAACTATGATAGCCCATATAACAAGATAAAAGGATGCAACCAGCTGAACTTGTCTCTGCTGGTCAAAATTTTAGGAAATTCATGTTCAACTCTAAGGGGCACACTGGAACACTGCTGTCATCCCATATTTTGCAGAGTTCCTGATACAGTGTTGTTTATTAAATAACCAAGAAGAAAGGTTGCAAGGGAGGAAGAAAGGAAAAGAAGAAGAGGAAGAGGGAGGAGGGACAGGGAAAATGATGGAAAGAACCCAAAGTGGAGTGCTTAGCTGCATAACAGAACTTTGTATATCCAAACTCAAGACTTGGAGAGTGAGTAAAACAAGCGTTTTAGAGGAATAAAGCCTGAAAATGCATAAAGATCATCATATGGAAAAGATATTACATTTATTGTGGGATGCCCAAAAGAATGGCAAAAGGAGAGCAAGTTCCAAAGAACTAATTTTCTATAACATATGAAAGGGACTTTATCATAAAGTCATTCAGTAATTGAATAGTGGTGGAGGAATGAGCATTTAGCCTAGTGGTTATGTTACCGGTGAATGGCAGGGTTCTTGTCTTCACACAAGAAAGAATTCAGGCATGAGACAGAGTAGTGGAAAGTAAAGTAACAAAGTTTATTAGGGAAAAGGACATCTGTAAGAACAGATGGGCACCTCTCCAGACAGGTGCACACTCCTTGTTCATATGACATGGATATATCTCTACATTCCGATTATTCCACTTAGGTATTGTCTAAGATCACTGAGGCCCCACTTTATAGCCTACTTCTTCTAAACCCTCACCAGAATCAGCTTAATGCTCTTGTCATGGCCATATGGGCTTGTTCTAGCCATCACTTCAAAAATCTTCCACCTCTACTCATTACCCAGTTCCAAAAGGCACCTCTCTGAGTTCTTGGTCCTAATTTCTGTCTTAGGCCCCTAGGGCTGCGCTATCAAAATAGCTTAGATGTACAGTATCTGCAGAAGAAACATTGGCCATGGGCCTGGAGGCTAAGATGTGCAAGATCGAGGCACCAGAAGATTGGGTGCCTGGAGAGGGCTCGCTCCCTGCTTCAAAGATGGCCCATTCTCACACAGCAGAAGGAACAGCTTCCATTAAGCTTTTTTCATGAGGGCAGAACTCTCACAGCCTAATCCCCTCCCAGTGGCTTACTCCTTGACACTACTGCTTTGGTGATTGCCATTCAGCATACAAATTTTTGGGGGAACTCAACATTTTGGACCACAGCAGCGAGTAATCTTCCAACTGTTTATTGAATGCTTTTACAACTGGACAACTTATTCTTAAGTATTAAAAAATACCATTCTCACATTACTAAAGAATTTTAAAAAATAGGAGGGAGAAAACATCTTTTTAACTCAGCTTTTTCCAGCAATGACTAATCTTTGGATTCCTTTTTGTATCAGCAAATACAAGTCAACCTATTCCTTTTAACACTCCTGTACTTTCTCAGTGCATAGATGTCTTGTTCTTCAGTAGCCAGTCCCCTCTGGGTAGTTGTAAGATGATATTTTCCCTATTTCTTATAATGCTGCAGCACTGAAAATACCTATCTTTTCATGTATATTTTGTGCTATTTTCTTATAAATGGAACTGTTGGGTAAGAAAATGTATAAAATTGTGTAATCATTGTCAATACTATGCCAAGATACACTCTCATCATTAGTGACAATGCCTGTTTTTCATTCCTTTCCTATGTGAATTTAAGGCTTAAGTGGACACACTTAATTTGTAAATTTAAGAATTTTTTATTATTCATTTGAGAAGGAGAAAGTGGGAGGGGGAGAGCACTCTATCTGCTGGTTCATTCTCCAAATGCCTGCAGTGGCCAGGACTGGAGCTAGGATCCAGGGATATAATCTAAGTCTTCCAGCTGAGTGGCAGGAGCCCAATCATTTGAGCCATCAGAGCTGACTTCTAGGGTCTGGATTCCAGGAAGCTGTAGCTGGGAGCCAAAACTGAGAATCAAATGTAGGCACTTCATGTGGGATAACTGTTAGGTAGAAAGTTAGATATGAGCTTATGTGTGTGTGACAAAGGCCTACAGAGAAGATGTCTATGTCCAGGATATGCATCTGCATCTCAAAGTCATCCTGATAATGTTTCAGGGGCAGCCCAGTATCTGCATCTTGCCCTGCTCCCTCCTATCCTATAACCTGCCAGGTGGGGGTCCCCACCCCTTCTGCCTGATAACCTTCCAGATGAAGCCCAGTATCTGCATTTCAAATACCCTGCTCTGGATCCTGATTCTCCAGGGGGTCTTGCTCACCTTTCCTCTAAACTCAGGACAGCACCAGCTAGGCTTCCTCCTGTCTGATACCTTCAGGGGAAAACTCAGACAGGAGCTTCTTAATATTTACATCCATAAAATCCTTTGTTTCAGGAAGAGATGTGTGAAGACAAAGACCCATCTCCTTAAACCACCCCACCCCCGCCTCAACTGGATGGGGTGTGCTCAGCCCTCTGCCTCTCTGCTGAGCCGCCCACCTGACCTGCCTGCCCAGGTGTAATCTCTCCACTCAACCAGGTAACCTCTCTCCTCCCCCTCCCCGACTCCTTACAGCACTTTTTCAGATCCAGCTTCCTGCTAATGCACCTGGTAAGGCATCAAGTAGTAGCTTAAGTCCCTGGGTCCCTACCACCCAAGTGGGGAGATGGAATTCCTGGCTCCTGATTTTGGCCTGGCCCAGGTCTGGCTGTTGTGTTCATTTGGGGAGTGAACCAGCTATGAGCAAAATCTCTCCCTCTTTTTTCTCTCATTTCCTTTTTTTCTCCTTATGCCATTCTTTCAGATAAATAAAATAAAACTTTAAAAATAAAAGGTATTCACTTTTGGTACATAAACTGTACAAATATACTCCTCAAGATAGCATTTTTCTTCTCACCTATTGATAAGTTCTGGAATTTTAATATGTTTTCCTTTGCTGTTAAATAGGAATAGTCTTCTGAATTACAATATCAGGAGACTCAAAAATGTAATCATGATTTAAACTGTCATTGATATTTAACTGCAAGGAATATAAAAGTTAAGAAAAGTTAATTCATATGCAACCATAAAAAGCAAGCCTTTGACATCTGGGTCTACACCAGTGTACTCAGTCAATAGTTTCCAATCTTACTAAAGCCCAGAGAGTTCTATTGGGAAGATATACTTAACTGTTTCTTCATCATTAGGTTTCTTTGTAGGCATACATGTTGGTTTTTCTGCCATGTCAGGCAGAAAGAACTGAAAATGAAGAAATAAAGTCTTTAAAAATGTTCTTACAAAGGTTACATTCCTGCTTTATAACACCACGGACCTGTTTTGAGTTGTAGCTGTCTTGCTACAGAGGCTTCTACATAATAAATAATATACATTCAAGATACGTGGTAATGCATGTAACCATAACACAAAAGCATTCTAGGGAAGGTAACTTCCTTTTTGAAATCAAGAGGACAAAGAGCACTCACTCTTCATTAAAGGACTCTACAGTCATGAGAAACTAGAGACTTTTGTTTTAATCCATGCTAAACTAACCAAGAAGCCTGCATAATTGCTTATCTTTCCAGAACAGCTTACCAGGGGAGTCTGGGCATTAGAGTACAACAACTGAAGGAGAATTAGAAAGACAGAGATTATTGAATATAAAGGAGTCCCTTGGACACTGAACTAACATAATGATAATTCTCACAAAGCACCCACTATGCATCCAGCATTGTGCCCAGCGCCTTGTGCTTTACCTCGTTTAGTGCTCCTAGGAGCCCTGAGGTGGACAGATTTTCATTGCTATCTGCCAGGAGGAAAAAAAGACACAGAAAGCCAAAGGAACTTACTTGCCCAGAGGTCCAGCAGGTCTGAACTGGTCCCAAAGCTGGTGTTCTTCCTACTGGCCACACTTGTGGACCAAATCACCATTTCCTGTGTTTGCAACAGTTGCAAAAAAGGTGGGGAGGATACAAGGGAGTCCTGTGTGCTGATTTCCCAGCAGGACCGCCTGAGATGGCCCTGCTGCCCTACTTTTGAGAACAATAGCACAAAGATATGAAGACTAGGAGGCTTATTTTAAGAGGAAATATATATGGGTAACATAAAAAAGAAAAATTAACTAAACCAAAAAACGGCTCTGTGTGGTGGTCTCTTCCCTGGATCTACTCCGAAAATTGGCTACCCTTTAGAATATGTAAGTTCTCTCATTTTCCCGAACATTAGATGGGTTCTCTTCTATAGATAACATTCTGTTCTATGGCATGGTTTACTCTAGCATAGACTATACAAAGATTTGCTGATGTTGGGCATCACAGTAACTTCTAGTCATTGAATTACAACTGGTAATAAACATTTAAATTACTGGGAAAAGGTTGCTCCCTAACTTCTTATTCACTAAGAATGTAAGTTACTACAAATTCAAGAGTATCTGTTTCTGTATATTTTGGCACATCTGTCCAAGTCTAGTTTGAAAACCAGACATTGGTTGGTGTGTATTTCAAAACCCAGTTATAAATGAATTGCAGGACACCAGCATTGTGGCATAGCAGGAAAAGCCGCCACCTGCAATGCCAGCATCCCAGCCCCTGCCTATGTGATCATCTGGGGAGTGGAGCAGCAGACAGAATATCTCTATCTCTCCCTCTCTCTTGGTAACTTGGACCTTTTGGCTTTGCAGTTAAGAGACTGGTTGAGGAGCCAGCACTGTGCCAGAGCAGGTAAAGCTGCCGCCTGTGGCACCAGCATCCCACATGGGTGCTGGTTCAAGTCCCAGCTGCTCCACTTCCAATCCAGCTCTCTGCTATGGCTTGGGAAAACAGTAGAAGATGGCCTGAGTTCTTGGGCCACTGTACCCATATAGGAGACTCTGAAGAAGCTCCTGGCTCCTGGCATCAGATCTGCCCAGCTCCAGCCATTACAGTCACTTGGGGAGTGAACCAGTGGATGGAAGACCTTTCTCTTTGTCACCCCCTTTCTCTGTAACTCTACGTCTCAAGTAAAAAAAAAAAAAAAAAAAAAAAAAAAAAAAAGACTAGAGCAAAAGTTCTCAAAATATGGTCCCTGAGCCCCTGAGAATCCCTGAGACTTTTTGACAGGGCTCAGGAGGTAAAAATGCTCTTTTTTTTTTTTTTTTTTAACAATACCAAGGTGTAATTTGCCTTTCCCACTGTGATAACACTTACAGTGATGGTTCAAAAGCAATGGTGGATAAAGACACCTGCTGATCTTCAGCTCGGCAGTGCCACAAAATTGTATTATTGCTCATAATGCTATTTCCCGCACACATTCACAATAACAACAGAAAAAAATGTAGAACAAGCCCTCATAAAGCACTTATGTTGTACATAGACATGTTGGTTGTCTTGAGAACTGCAAGGTGTCTGGCGCATAACAAATCTTCCCAGGCAGATGACTCAATTAATTCACATGCTTTTATTGGGGTTCCACTCCCGGGTGAAGTTCCATGGTCCCAACAGAGCAACAGAGCAGGGGCCCGGAAAGTCTCGCGTCAGAGATTGGGAGTGCTCCTTTTATAGATTTGGGGCATGGGGGTTAAAGGTTGAGGCGGGTCTGATCCTCATTGGTTGACCTTTAGGCACCTGCGGGGACCTTGACAAGGACTTTTCTTCTCCAGAAGTGTAGGCCTTCCCTCCTTGTGGCTCCCAAAGCTACCAAGAACAACAGATTCTGTGAGTGGCAAGAGATAGGTATTTCTTTTTTATGAAACATTGTCAATTGTAAGAAAAACTGATGAACACTGGTATTTGGGTTTGGATATCTCAAGACAATTTCTGGGAAATAAATGAAGTGTGATATAAAACATCAAGAAAAATAACCAAGGGGTCGACTTTTGGCCCAGTGGTTAAGATGCCAGTTAAGATACCCATATGCTGTGTCAGAGTACCTGAGTTCTATACCCAGTTCTGGCTCCTGACTCCAGCTTCCTGCTAGTGAGGACCCTGAAAGACAGCGGAGATGACTGAAATGATTAGCTTCCTGCTATCCACATGAGGGACTCAGATCTGAATTCCTGGCTTGTGGCTTTGGACCAGTCTAGCTTCAGCCTGCTCTCTCTTTCTCTTTCTTTCTCTCTCTCTCCAAATCTCTCTGACCCTTTGACCCTCAGATAAATTTTTAAAATGTAATAAAATAACTGAAAATATATTCTGTAACTGATTAAATTTGAGCTTTAAAGCTAAAGTTTGAGTTTTTGGAGAATTTTTATCCATCTTTTTTTTTAAATTTATTTGACTGGTAGAGTTATAGACAGTGAGAGACAGAGAGAAAGGTCTTCCCTCTGTTGGTTCACTCCCCAAATGGCTGCTACAGCCAGCACTGCGCGGATCTGAAGCCAGGAGCCAGGTGCTTCCTCCTGGTCTCCCATGCCAGTGCAGGGTCCAAGCACTCCACTGCCCTCCTGGGCCACAGCAGAGAGTTGGACTGGAAGAGGAACAACCAACGGGGACTAGAACCTGGTGCCCATATGGGATGCGGGCACCGCGGATGGAGGATTAACCAAGTGAGCCAAGGAGCCAGCCCCTACCCATCATTATAATCTTGACAGCTTCCCAATACTTAAAAACTTGTCCAAAGATATTGGTGATTATGACAAATATACACTTTTTTTAAGGTTTATTTATCTATTTAATGAGATAACGATAGAGGGAGGGAGAGAGAGAGAGGGGGGTCCTCTACCCACTGGGTCACTCCCCAGGTGGCCACCATGGCCAGGGCGGGGCCAGGCTGCACCCAAGAGCCAGGAGCTCCATCAGGGTCCCCCACGAGGGCACAGGGCCCAGGCGAGCAGAGCCAGGACGCAGGCGAAGCCCTCCCTGAGAGGAGAATTCTAGCCGGCGTCCTGGTCACTGGGGAAGGGGGAACTGGGAATAAAGGCGCAGGAAGCTCCAGGGAGAAACGCAGGAGGGAGGGGGCCTTGGTCCTGGCCCCCTGGCCATCCCACCCAGGCCTCCAGGACGCTAGCCTCGCCCCCCCAGCAGTTCCAGGAATGTTCAGAGGAGCCATTTCCTGCCACTCCCCTTGGTCAACTCAGGACCACAGGATCGCTCCCGCCCCCGCCTCCCCTCCCCCCCCCCGTCCCCGCCCCACCCTCCTCGCCCCCCCCTTCCACCCAGCTCCCCCAGCCCCGGTCCGGCCCCGTGGGTTCCTGGCGTTGCTTCCACTCGGGGGAACTCTGCTGGGAGATCCTGTTAGCGAGCGTCCGCACACATACATGCACACACACAGGTACACACACACGCACAGGTGCACATGCAACATGGGTGAACACACACGGATGCACACGGGTGCACACAGGTACACGCACGCACACACGGGTGCACACGCGCAGTCTGCAGGGCCAGCCCAGCTTCCTCTCCCCTAGGGGTCCCCCCCCAGGGAACCCCAGACCCTAGGGAGGTGGCACCAGGTGGGCCATGGGATCCCAGGGAGTGGCTCAGCCCTTAGTCCCGCTGGTCTGGGCCCCAGGGACGTCCCAGTGACGCCCCTCCCAGCGGAGGGCGGTGTGGGGGGCGGCGTGCAGCCTGGGGAGGGGGAGGCAGCCAAGGACAGAAGGGACCATGCAGGGCGGGCTTGGGGCACAGACCCTGGGGCCCCACAGGGCGGGCCCGGGGCGGCTTCTTGCTGGGGTCGCCTCGCCCTCGGGGAGACCCGCGGGGGGCGGAGCTCCCAGCTGAGGCCGGCGGCTGGGGAGTGAGCAGCAGACGCGCCGAGGGTGCGTTCACGCGGGCGGGGGCCTGGGGCTCCTCGCGGCTCAGCGGCGCCCCCGTCCCGCGCAGGCATCTCGTCGCCCGTGAATAAGACGGGGATGGACAAGTCGCCATTCAACAGCCCCTCGCCGCAGGACTCGCTGCGCCTGTGCAGCTTCACGCAGCACCACCGGGCCCGTGATCGCGGTGCACAGCGGTGAGCGCGGGGCTGGGCGGGGGCCAGGGGCAGAGCGCGCACACACAGGCGGGGGCCGGGTCCAGGGGTTTGGGGCAGAGCGCACACACAGGCGCGGGGCGGGACCGGGGCCAGGGTTGAGCGCTGGGCCCAAGCCCCGCGCTCACCGCCCCGCCGCGTAGGCATCATCGGGAGTCCGCACCCGTCCTCCGCCCTGCACTTCCCCACCACGTCCATCCTGCAGCAGATGGCGTCCACCTACTTCCCGCACAGGGCCATCCGCTACCCGCCGCATCTCAACCCTCAGGACCCGCTCAAAGATCTCGTGTCGCTGGCCTGCGACCCGGCCAGCCGGCAGCCTGGATTGGTGAGTGCGGGGTGGCCGACGGGCGGCGGAGGGGGCGTAGCGCCGCGGGCAGGGGTCGGAGCGGCGGAGGGGCGCGGTGCCGCGGGCAGGGGTCCGCGGACAGGGGTCCGCGGGCAGCCGCAGATTCCTCCTCCTTGGCTCCTGCCAGGCCCCCGCAGCGATGCGCGTCCTGCCCTCGGGGTTTCACATTTGGGAGCTTTGCATTTGGGAGCGGCTGGCGAGGTGGCACCTTGTGAACAGACAGGGAGGCAGGGTGCAGGGTTCCCAGCCCCCTGGACCTCCAGCCAGTCTCGGGCCTGCCCAACCCCCATAGCCCTGCCGGCATCTTGGTCCCTCCGAGGCCGCCCCCCACCCCTGCTCAGCTGGGGCAGGCAGTGCTCCTCCCTTCCCCGCAGGCCCTGGCCCTAGTCCAGCAGAAGGGGCGGCGCGCGTGTCCACTCCTCCCTCCCCCTCCCCCAGCACGTACTGGGCCTTCCCCGTCTCCCCCCACCTGCTAGGGGGAGCCGCCTCCCAGGAAGCAGGTGGGAATTGGGGCTCCCCTGCGGGACCCGCGGTTTGCCCTCCAGAGAGCCCAGGGCCACGTGGTCAGGGCCAGAGGGGCCGAGGGGGGGACAGCACCGGGGGCGCAGGGGTCTCAGGCCCCAGGCGTCGGCGGGCAGCGGGAACGAGGATCCGGACTTCACAGCGCTGGGGGCTCAGGGGGACGGAGCCCTGGGCCGGCCTGCGCCATTCTGGGTGTTTTCAGGATACATTTATAATTTATCTGAAAGGCAGAGTGGGGGGTGGAAAGAGAGGCGAGAAAGAGAGAGAGAGATAGAGAGAGAGGTAGAGGTGTTTCGTCCACTGGGTCACTCCCGGAATGGCTGGGGCAGGGCCAGGCCAGAGCCAGGAGCTCCATCCATGGCTCCCACAAAGGTGCAGGGGCCTGGGCACCTGGGCCTTCAGCCGGGGATCCGGATGGGAAGTGGAGCGGCGGGGACTCGAACCGGTGCTCCATGGGTGCTGGCATTGTGCACAGCCCGCCATGGGCCACATCTCGCCTTGCGAGGGTCCTGCCTGGCCCTGGAAGCCCCCAACCCCCCTTCTATACTTTTCCAGCTGGGAACCCTGGATCACAGCTTGGTGGCCTCTGCCTGCCCTGTCCCACCCCCTCTCAGACCCAGGCCAGGAACCAGCTTCCCTTGAACTGCCAGGAAGCCGGCCCCAGATTCAAATCCTGCCTCAGCTGGCTTGAAGGCCCCGGCTTTCCCCGCCCACTCACCTGTGAGGTGGGGGAGGGCAACTGTGTCCTGTGAAGACTCCCCTGGGGGTGAACGGGGCCGTGCCCAGGGCCTGGCATGCAGTAGGCACTTAATAGATGTGGACAGCACATAGATCCCCTCCCTGGAAGCCTCTGACCACAAACCCGGGCTCCCACCCCCAGGCCTGGCCAGGCCCCTGTTCCCCTCCCCCTCTGTAACCCCTGACAAAATGCCCTGGGCATGATTAGAGTGAGGGAGTGAGGCCTGCAGACCTGCGGCCGCCCTGCCTTGCTCCACGCAGCAGTTTGGAAGTTACCAAATGCCATCGGTGACAGGCGGCCCCAGGACCGCAGGGCGCAGGGTGCCACGGGAGTGTGTGCAAAGGGCTGGCTGTGTGACCCCAGGCAGTGGACACCCTCTCTGGGCCTGGCTGGCCCCTCGCTAATGGGCTCTTGGTCTCTCTCCTCCCTGCAGCCTACTCTGTGCCCAACACGTTCCCTGTAAAGCCTTCCTTTGTGGGATTAGGACCAAGGGATCCTGTGGGCAGCTTTCAGGCACAGGTAGGGGCCGAGAGGCCAGCTGGAGGGGGGGCGGGGAGCCGGGCAGAGGGGCCAGCCTGGGGGGCACAGGGAGAGGAGAGGCGAGCCCGCCCGCCCCCGCCGCTGCCCACAGCCCGGGCTCCGGGGGCCTCGAGCGAGCCTGGGCTGGCTTCTCCTGGGCTCCCCCTCCTGCCTCCTGCCCAACATCTGTCCAGATGGGGAGAGGCCCAGAGAGGCCGGGGACCTGCCCAGGGTCACACAGCCATCGGCTGGAACTTGCCTCACCCCCACCCTGTGCCCCAGACCCAAGGCCTGGGGGGAGACCCTGCTCCGGGGAGGGGCTCAGAGCAGGGAGGTGAGTGACCCCGGGGCCCACGTGTCCCCCAGCCTGCCCACCTTCGGGGACCCTGGGCCTGAGACAGTAGGAGGGGGCCCCAGAGCCCCTGCCCCTGGCCATGTTATTGGGGAAGGGGTCTCAGATGCACAGAGAAGCCAGCCCAGAAGCTCCAGGTCATGTGGGGGAGGTCCCCAAGGCCGTGGCTGGACCCTGCTGCACCCCTCTGGGCCCAGACCCCCTCCAGTAGGGGCTTTGAGCTCCTAATTGATTCAGAAACCAAAGCTAATAGGGCTCAGGCCTGGTCCTAACTCTTCCTCCACCACATGCCTGAAAGCAGAGGGAAACCAAGCCAAGCAAGGCCCCTGCAAGGATGGGGTGGGGGGCCGGGGTGCAGGGAGGGGAGGGGGGTCCACAGTGGGTCAGGGCACTGCAACAGATTGTGACTGTTGGGAGGGGGGTGTGAGGGCAGGTGCTGCCTGCTCCCTGCAGCTGGGGAGGGGGCAGGAAGCCAGAGCCCAGCTCTGGGCCGCCTCAGGGCGGATTCCGGCACTGTCCCCATTGGTGGTGTGCCACTCAGCCCCCTGCCCGCCCCCAAGCCTCCTTCCTCTGCAGCCCCTCCCCCAATCAATACCCATTGATCTCCACCCCCACCCTCAGCATGTGCCTAGCCCTCTGAGCTGGGCTCACCTGGGCACCCCAGCCCCAAGCTGCCCGCTGGCCCCGGGAGCGCCCAAGGCAGGCCAGGGTCACATGCCAGAAGCCACGTGGGCAGCCGCGGCCAGGCCACAGGAGGCAGAGGCTGTCCACTGGAGAGGGTCACACCCAGAGTCTGTCTGGTTGCCAACGGAAACCAGACATGAGGTAATGGCCAAGATTAACTTGAACATGGCTGGAGGTGGGCAGCTGCAAGCTCAGGTGCCACTTCCTTGGGATGGCCCAGTGGCTGCTGCATTGCCTGGTTCCCAGGGACACCAGTGATAAGTGACTGGGTGGGTGACAGCCGAAGCCCTCTGGCAGACCTGGGGTCTAGGGAGAGGGACCTGAAATGCCCCCAGCCGGCCCTGGAGTCAGGAGACAGGCCCGAGCAAACACCTGCAAGCCCTGGGGTCTAGGGAGATGGGCCCCAGCCACCTGCCCCTTCCCCAGCCCTGGAGAGAGGGAGACAGGCCCAAGCTGCCCCTGGCCAGGCCTGGGGTCTAGGGAGTCAGGCCCGAACCACCCCCTCACCCCCAGCCCTGGAGAAGAAGGAGACAGGCCCAAACTCCATGGCCGGCCCTGGGGTCTAGGGAGACAGGCCCGAGCTGCTGTCGGACAGCCCTGGGGTCAAGAGACAGGCCTATGGCACCATGGCTCAATGGGCTGATCTTCTGCCTGCGGTGCCTGCACCCCGGGTTCTAGTCCCGGTCGGGGTGCTGGATTCTGTCCCGGTTGCTCCTCTTCCAGTCCAGCTCCCTGCTGTGGCCCGGGAGTGCAGTGGAGGATGGCCCAAGTCCTTGGGCCCTGCACCTGCAAGGGAGACCAGGAGAAACACCTGGCTCCTGGCTACGGATCAGCATGGTGTGCCGGCAGCAGTGCGCTGGCCACAGTGGCCACTGGGAGGTGAACCAACAGAAAAAGGAAGACCTTTCTCTCTGTCTGTCTTTCACTGTCCACTCTGCCTGTCAAAAAAATTAAAAAAAAAAGAGAGAGAGAGAGAGACAGGCCTAAGACCCCACTGGCCAACCCTGGAGTCTAGGGAGATGGGCCCGGACTGCCCCCAGCCGGCCCTGGAGTCGAGACACGGGCCCAGGTTGCCCCCAGCCAGCCCTGGGATCTAGAGTGATGGGCCCAAGCTGCCCCCAAGCAGCCCTGGGATCTAGAGAGTCGGGCTCGGACCTCCCGCACCCCAGCCCTGGAGAAGAGGGAGACAGGCCCAAGCTGCCCCCAGCTAGCCTGGGAGTCCAACACTGGCCTGAGTTGCCACCTGGCCGGCCCTGGAGTGTAGGGAGAAGGCCTGGGCTGCCCCCGGCTGTCCTAGAGTCAGGAGAAGGGCCCGAGCCACCCCTGGCCAGCCCTGGGATCTAGAGAGATGAGCCCGGGCCGCCCCCCCCCCCAGCCCTGGAGAAGAGGGAGACAGGCCCAATCTGCCGCTGGCCAGCTCTTGGGTCTAGGAAGACAGGCCTGAGCTGCACCTGGCCAGCCCTATGGTTGAGACTTGGGCCTGAGCTGCCTCTGGCCAGCCCTGGGGTCTAGGGATACAGGCCTGAGCTGCCCCCAGACAGCCTTGGAGACAGGAAACAGGCCCGAGCTGCCCCTGGCTGGCCCTGGGGTCTAGGGAGACAGGCCTGAGCTGCCCCCAGACAGCCCTGGAGGCGAGACATAGGCCTGAGCTGCCCCCAGCCAGCCCTGAAGACAAGACACAGCCCCTAACTGCCCCCCGGCTGGCCCTGGGGTCTAGGGAGATGGGACTGAGCTGCCCCTAGCCAGCCCTGGGGTCTAGGGACATGGGACCGGGCCACCCCCACCCCTGGCCCTGGAGAAGAGGGAGACAGGACCGAGCAGCCTCTGGCCGGCCATGGGGTCTAGGGAGATGGCCCAGGCTGTCCCCCACCCCAGCCCTGGAGAAGAGGGAGACAGTCCCAAGCTGCCCCCTGCTGGCCCTGGGGTCTAGGGAGACTGGCCCAAGCTACCCCTGGCCAGACCTGGGGATGAGACATGAGCCTGAGCTACCCCTGGCTAGCCCCTGGGATCGAAGGAGACAAGCCTGAGCCACACCCCTGGCCAACCCTAGGGTCTAGGGAGACGGGCCTGAGCTGCCCCCAGCCAGCCCTGGGGTCAAGACACAGGTCCGAGCTGCCCCTGGCCTGCCCTGGAGTCAGGATATGGACCCGTGCCACTCCCGGCCATCCCTGGGTTCAAGACACAGGTCTGAGCTGCCCCTGGGGTCTAGGGAGACGGGCCCAAGCTGCCCCTGGCCAGCCCTGGGGTCTAGGGAGATGGGTCAGGGCCGCCCACCCCCTGGCCCTAGAGAAGAGGGTGACAGGCCCAAGCTGCCCCTGGCTGGCCTTGGGGTCTAGGGAGACTGGCCTGAGCTGCCCCCGGCCAGCCCTGGGGTCTAGGGAGATGGGCCCCAGCTGCCCACCCCCCAGCCCTGGAGAAGAGGGAGAAAGGCCCAAGCTGCCTCTGGCTGGCCCTGGGGTCTAGGGAGACTGGTCCGAACTGCCTCGGACAGCCCTGGGGTCTAGGGAGAGGGGCCCGGGCCACCCCCTCCCCCGGCCCTGGAGAAGAGGAGAAAGGCCAATGCTGCCCCCGGCTGGCCCTGGGGTCGAGGGAAATGGGCCCAGGCCGCCCCCCCACCCTGCTAGCCCTGGGGTCGTGACAGACATGAGTTGCCTCTGGCCAGCCCTGGGGTCTAGGGAGATGAGCACGAGCTACCCCTGGCCAGCTTTGCGGTCTAGGGAACCGGGTCTGGGCCAACCCCCTAGCCCTGGAGAAGAGGGAGACAGGCCCAACCTGCCCCTAGCAGGTGCTGGGCTCTAGGGAGACTGGCCCGAGCAGTCCCCAACCAGCCCTGGAGTCGAGACCCGGGCTCAAGCTGCCCCTGGCTGGCCCTGGGGTCTAGGGATATGGGCCTGAACTGCCCCCAGCCAGCCCTTGAGTCTATGGAGTCGGGCCTGAGCCAACCCCCCACCCCTGCCCTGGAGTAGAGGGAGACAGCCCCAAGCTCCCTGGCTGGCCCTGGGGTCAGGAGAAAGGCCTAAGCCCCCCACAGGCCAGCCCAGGGGTCTAGGGAGATGTGCCCGGGCCAACCCTCCCAGCCCTGGAGAAGAGGGAGACAGGCCCAGGCTCCCTGGCCAGCTCTGGGGTCTAGGGAGTCAGGCCCAAGCTGACCCCGGCCAGCCCTGGGGTCAGGAGACAAGCCTAAGCCCCTCAGCGTGCAGCCCTGGAGTGTAGGGATTTTGGACCAAGCTGCCCCCAGCCAGCCCTGGTGTCAGGAGACAGGCCTACGTCCCTCACTTGCCAGCCCATGAGTCTAGGGAGACAGGCCAGAGCTGCCTCTGGTCAGCCCTGGAGTCGAAACAGGGTCCCAAGCTGCCTCTGGCTTGGCCCTGGGGTCTAGGGAGAGGGGCCTGAGCTTCCCTCAGGTCTCCTGTGCCCCTGCTGGGCAGCCCCAGGCTCATCAGCTCCTCTTGATACCAGGCTAAGTGATCCGCCCTCCTCAGGGCTTGTTACTAACTATTGTGAACTGTAAACAGGATATATTCAATGAAAACCACATCTCATTATGAGCTACAACAAGTATTGATAACTGAAATCTAAGAGATCCTCTTAATACCAGCGAAAAGCTCAACTCATGTTGCTTTCTGAAGTACAGCAGTGAGACTGAGAGTCAGCTTCTCAGAGACAAAAAAACCATGGAGCAACAGACTGAAGGTGAAGAAAGCACTAGAGGAACCTAGAAGTGTACAAGCAAGAGTAAACTTTACAAAGGAAGGCAAAATAGCAGTGAACTTCAAAAATTTTGTGTAGAACTGGTAATAAAAATAGTTATTTTGCTGTAGCTTTGGAATTCATGTACCTTTTTCAAAATATGCGTTTTCCATCAATTTTTTGAAGACCTCTCTTGTACATACGTTTATGTACCAAATAAAGTGCAGTGGGGCAAGGTGTTGGGTCTCCCAGTTAAACAGGCCAGTAAAGATGCCCACATTCCACACCAGAGTACGTGGATTCAATACCCACCTACAGCTTTTGATTCTTGCTTCCTAGTAATGCAGACCCTGTGAGGCACAGGTTATGGTTCAAGTAATTGAGTTCCTGCAACACATATGGGGACTTGGACTAGGCTTTCAGATCCTGGCTTTGGCTTGGCACAACCCCAATCACTGTAGTCATTTAAAGTGCTTACCAGATTGGGAGCTCTCTCTCTTTCTCTCTTTCTCTATCTCTATCGGATGATCTGCCATCTATCTATATATCTATCTACATATCTATCTATCTATCAAATCTATATCTGTTTCATTGTCTTGCTTACTCTCAGACAATAAATGAATCTTAAAAAATACATTGGCAAGAAATTTGTATGAAAATGATTCTTAAAAGAGTTTTGCTTTTGGCAGAAGAAAAACAATCTAAGATAAAAGCAAAGCAATATAAGCAGGAATGATAAACAACAGAAGGATTAAATGTAGGGGTAAATTTAAGTTATTGACTTTAGAAAGCAATCACATGGATACCTTACTTGTTCAAAATGTGTATAATTTAAATTCTGATAATGGAAAAAAGATGAAAGTGAAACAATTACAGTAAATATGATTCTAGTGTTGTGAAAAGTAGTAAATTTGAAATACTGATGATAAGTCAGCAGTAAATATGACAATTGCTAGGGTAACCACAAAAATAATTAAGGAATACATAACCAACAAACCAATGGAGAGGAAATTAAGTAACAAACTGTATAGATTCAAAATGAGGGAGAAGAGGAAACTACTAAAACAGGAAACAAAGTAAGATGCTAAATTCAGGTAAAACATATCACAAAATTTTAAATGTAAATTAACTAAGTGATCCAGCTAGAAATCAAAATTTTCTTATTTAATGGAAAAACAGTTAATTATTTGCTATTTAGGCTACAATCCTTAAATGTTTAAGAGTAAAAATATTGAAAATATACCTGCACATTTTGAATAGAAGACTCTCCTGAGATCTGACAAGACAGACTTTCATGCAGGAACTATTACTAGATATATTCAGAGAGATTTCATAATGATATAGTTATCAATTCAGTGGGAAGATATAGAATTCTAAATTCTTATGTAGGTTAATGTGGGAAGAGTTTTAGCACTTGTCCTTTTTTTTCTTAAAATTTTAAGCTTTTTTTTTACTGAGAGAAAGAACTTATCTTCAGAAACAGTAAAGATTCAGGTGAAAACAACAAAGAAAATTAAGAACATGCTCATAATTCATATTCATATGAATTGAACATGAGTTTTGCTGCACACAGAATCTTTCATCAAATAAACTTTATTAGGGTGAGCGTAGTGGCACAGTAGGTTAAGTCAACACTTACAGTGCCCATGTCCCGTATCAAATGCTTAGTTTGGGTCCCTGCTACTCTTCTTTTCCAGCTTTTATGAGTGTGCCCAGGAGACACAGAAAATGGTCCAAGTCTTTGGGTTCCTGCCACCCTTGTGGAGTGAGTTCCTGGATCCTGACTTTGGCCTAGCCTAGTCCCAGCTGTTGCAGGTATTTGGAGTGTGAACCAGCAGTTGGAAAATCTCTCTCTCCCTTTTTCTCTCAATGTTGCTTTTGATCTGCAATACAAAGAAATAAATTCAATTTTAAAAAGATACACTTGATCAGCAGCCACTTCCCCTCCCAGGTGTAGGTTAGGCTTGACTAACTTGTGTTGACTAAGGAGAGCCATGTGAGGAAGAAGTTGAAAGGGATAGGTTTTGTGTTACCGTGTTCCCTTTTCCTTGTGCTATCATGGGACAGGATTCTACTATGCTTGCTTGGCACGCCTGGGTAACAAAGATAGTATGACTTCTGTGAGCAGAGTCCCCTGCCACAAATGATGGACCTGTACAGTGAGTAAACCAGCAATCTGTTACTATAAAACCCTGCGAGTCACAGTGTTAACCTAGCCTTCCCACCTTGACCTCGTCAACTCTCCCTCCATCCCCTACCCCATGGCCACTGTCCAGCTTATGTTTTATTCACATTCACATTTTATTCAGATTCATGATAGAAGGAGGAAACCATATTAGATGATTTATATTTTCAAGATTTATTTATTTATTTATTTACTTAAAAGTCAGAGTTACAGAGAGGCAGAGGCAGCGGCAGCGGCAGAGAAAGA
Organism: Oryctolagus cuniculus; assembly: GCF_051225735.1. Classification (NCBI taxonomy): domain Eukaryota; kingdom Metazoa; phylum Chordata; class Mammalia; order Lagomorpha; family Leporidae; genus Oryctolagus; species Oryctolagus cuniculus. Next base: position 25,670,100 of record NC_142885.1, read on the forward strand.
GAAAGAGAAAGAGAAAGAGAAAGAGAAAGAGAAAGAGAAAGAGAAAGAGAAAGAGAAAGAGAAAGAGAAAGAGAAAGAGAAAGAGAAAGAGAGGTCTTCCATCTCCTGGTTCACTCCCCAGGTGAACACAATAGCTGGAGCTGAGCTGATCCAAAGCCAGAAACCAGGAGCTTCTTCTGGGTCTCCCATGGGAGTTCAGGAGCCCAAGGACTTGGGCCATCTTCTACTTCTTTCCCAGGCCATAGCAGAGATCTGGATCAGAAGTGGAGCATCCACTCGGGCTGACTTGCCCCAATTGGTAGAGTTGGAAACATACCAGGGGATTCCAATTCAATCCCATCAAGGTGGCATGTGCCAATGCCATCTCACTATTCCAAGTGATCAATTTCAGTTCACAATTGATCATAATGAAAGGACTAAGAGTCAAAGGGAGCACATAAACAAGTCTAGTATCTGCTAACACTAACCGATAGAATAAATAAAGGGGAGAGTGATCCAACATGGGAAGTGAGATACTCAGCAGACTCATAGAATGGTGGATGTCCTAAATAGCACTCTGGCCTCAGAATCAGCCCTAAAGGCACTCGGATCTGGCTGAAAAGCCCATGAGAGTATTTCAGGCATGGAAAGCCAAGACACTCTGGCAAAAAGATCTCAGTGAGTGAGATCCCAGTGGAAAGAACAGGTCTTCAAAGAGGGAGGTGCCTTTCTCTGAAGGGAGGAGAGAACCTCCACTTTGACTATGACCTTGTCTAAACAAGATAAGAGTCGGAGAACTCAAGGGGCTTCCATAGCCTTGGAAACTCATGACTGGTGCATAGGGAGATTACTGAGGCCATAAACAGGAGTGTCAATTTGTAAAGTCAACAACAGGAGTCACTGTGCACTTACTCCTCATGTAGGATCTCTGTCCTTAATGTGCTGTACACTGAGTACTCAAACAGTATATTTCACTTTGTGTTTCTATGGGGGTGCAAACGATTGAAATCTTTACTTAATGTACACTAAACTGATCTTCTGTAAAAAAAAAAAAAAAAAGAAGAAGAAATTATCAATTCCCAACTTGACTCTCACTGGGATTAAACATGACAATAGGTCTGATCTGATTTCATCATCATTTAAAAAAAAATCATCTATTATTTTTCACTTTATGTTTCTGTGTGGGAGCAAGCTGTTGAAATCCTTACTTAATGTATACTAAGCTGATCTTCTGTATATTAAGATAATCGAAAATGAATCTTGATGTGAATGGAAGGGGAGAGGGAGTGGGAAAGGGGAGGGTTGTGGGTGGGAGGGACGGTATGGGGGGGGAAGCCATTGTAACCCATGAGTCGTACTTTGGAAATTTATATTCATTAAATAAAAGATTAAAAAAAAAAAAAAAGAAGTGGAGCATCCAGGACTCAAACCAGCACCCGTATGGGATGCCAGTTCTGCAGGTGATGTGTTTACCTGCTACATCACAGTGCTGGCCACAAGATTATATACTTTTATGAATGCTATAAGCAACTAGCACTGAAAGAAATTATAAAAAGGAGATTTAATAGGTAACACTTGTATAGAAACTACTTAGTGAATCTGTTTCCAAATAATTCAGGAGCATATTGTTATGATCTGTTTTCATAGGTTAATATTAAATAGAAATTTATTTTTAGATACATCCATCAGGAATGTCATATGTGCATACATCTGTATGTTCTCTGAATGGTTGAGAGCGAAATAAAATAATTGCTTACATCTGAATCAATAGATTTCGTGAATAGTGATAGGTTTTAAGAGGGATATAATTCAGCCGGCGCCGCGGCTCACTAGGCTAATCCTCCACCTTGCGGCGCCGGCACACTGGGTTCTAGTCCCGATTGGGGCGCTGGATTCTGTCCCGGTTGCCCCTCTTCCAGGCCAGCTCTCTGCTGTGGCCAGGGAGTACAGTGGAGGATGGCCCAGGTGCTTGGGCCCTGCACCCCATGAGAGACCAGGAGAAGCACCTGGCTCCTGCCATCGGATCAGCGCGGTGCGCCGGCTGCAGCGTGCCGGCCGCGGCGGCCATTGGAGGGTGAACCAACGGCAAAAGGAAGACCTTTCTCTCTCTCTCTCTCACTGTCCACTCTGCCTGTCAAAAAAAAAAAAAAAAAGAGGGATATAATTTTTTCTAGTTGAAAATTGCTCTTCTCACACCTGGTAGGAAGACAGGATGTGAATGGCTGGCAGTGAGGCAAGATTGTTGCAGATTCTCTATCTTAGGAGAGTAGTGGCCTGGAGGGCTGGGGGGAAGATGGTAGAGCTCATTAACGACGTAGAGTGGGAGGAAATTAAAATCAGCTGTGGGTCAGAACAGCTTTAAGAAGCAGGAGAATTATGGCAGTGACTGCATGGAGTTCCTGATGAACAGACTGCAGAGTGAAGCAGTGCAGCCTGAACAGGCTGTATTTGCATGGGCGTTCATTGAGGCCTTCAGTATGGGGAGTCAGAGCAGGTAAAATGAAAAAGGACAAGGAGGGGAGCAGGACCCAGGACTTGGAGGGCGAGGAGGGGAGCGGGCTTCGGACCTGGAGGTCATGAGTAGAGCAGGGCCCAGGCCCTGGAGACTGAGGAGGGGAGCGGGCTTCAGACCTGGAGGTCATGAGTAGAGCAGGGCCCAGGCCCTGGAAGGCCAGAGGGGAGCAGGGCCAGTCCCTGGAGGGCAAGGAGGGGAGTGTGCCCAGGCCCTGGAGGGCCAGAGGGGAGCGGGGTTTTGCCCGGAGAATGAGGAGCAGAGCTGAGTCCGGCTCTGGAGGGGGAGGATGGGAGCTGGGCCCAGTGCCTGGAGGGCAAGGAGGGCAGCGGGGTCTGGCCCTGGAAGGTGATGAAGGGAGCTGGACCCAGACCCTGGAGGGTGAGGAGGGGAGCGGGGCCAGGCCCTGAAGGGCGAGTAGTGCAGCAGAGCTTGGCAAGAAGGCGAGGAGTGGAGCAGGGCCCAGGCCCTGGGGGGCCAGGAGTGGAGCAGGGCCCAGGCCCTGGAGAGTTAGGAGGGGAGCAGGGTCTGATCCTGGAGGGCTGCAAGGGGAGCAGGGCCCACTCCCAGGAGGGTGATGGGGGAGCAGGGACCAGGCCCTTGAGGGCCAGGAGGGGAGTGGGGTCTCTCCCAGAAGGGAGAGAAGTGGGGCAGGGCCCAGGCCCTGCAGGGTGAGGATGGAGTGGGGTCTGGCCATGGAGGGCAGCGAGTGGCGCCTGGTATAGCCCTGGAGGGTGCTTAGGGGAGCAGGGCACAGGCCCTGGAGTGCGAGGTGGGGAGTGGCACCCATCCCTGGAGAGCGAGGAGGGGAGCAGGGTCCGGCACTGGAGGGTGGCAAGGGGAGCGGGGCCCAATCCCTGGAAGGCTAGAGGAGGAGCAGAGTTTGGCCCTGGAGGGTGAGGAGGGGAGCGGGGTCCAGTCCCTGGAGGGCGATGAAGGGAGTGGGGCCCATTTCCTGGAGGGTGAGGAGGGGAGCAGGGTATGGCCCTGGAGGGCGAGGAGAGAACAGGGCCCAGGCCTTGGAGGGTGAGGAGGAAATAGGGCCCAGGCCCTGGAGGGTGAGGAGGGGATCCTGGCTGGGCTCTGGAGGGCAAGGAAAGGACCATGGCACAGGCCCTGGAGGGCTAGAAAGGAAGCGGGGCCCACTCCCTGGAGGGCAAAGAGGGGAGAAGGGCCCAGCCCTGGAGGGCGGTGAGGGGAGCACGGCACCGGCCCTGGAGTGTGAGGTGGGAGTGGTGCCGTCCCTGGAGAGTGAGGAGGGGAGCGGGGCCCAGGATCTGGATAGCGAGGAAGGGAGCAGGTCCAGCCCTGGAGGGTGATGACATGAGCGGGGCCCATTCCCTGGATGGCAAGAAGGGGAGTGGGGCCAAGCCCCTTGAGAGCGAGCAGAGGAGCAAGGCCCAGGCCCTGGAGTGTGAGGAGGGGAGCGGGGTCCGGACCTGGAGGGCTGTGAGGGGAGCATCCTCCAGCCCTGGAAGGCAGCAAGCTGAGCTGGGCCGGGCCCTGGAGGGCGAGGAGGCCTGCACCTTAGGAGAGCATTTTCTGGCCCTGGAAGGCAAGGAGGGGAGCAGGGCCCAGTCCCTTTAGGGCAAGCAGAGGAGCAGGGCCAAGGCCCTTTAGGGCAAGGAGGGGAGCTGGGTTTGGCCCTGGAAGGAGCTGAGGGGAGCAGGGCCCAGGCCCTGGTGAGTGAGGAGGGGAGTGGTGTCTGGCCTGGAGGGTGGCTATCAGGCCCAAATAACAAGATGGAGGCCCAGTCTAAAATAGGTGAACCGTGATCCAGGCTCAGATCTCTCACCTCCAGGGCCGGGCCCAGCTCACCTGTTGCCTTCCAGGACCTGGGCCCCATTCCCCACGCTGCCCTCCAGTGCAGGACCCCGCTCCCCTCCTTGCCCTCCAGGGCCCGGCCCTGCTCCCCTCCTCGCTCTCTAGGGCCTGGGCCCAGCTCCCCTCCTCACCCTTGAAGGCCTGGCCCAGCTCACCACCACAGCCTCCAGGGCCTGGGCCCCCTACCCTCCTCACCTCCTCAGCCCTGCCCTGCTCCCCTCCTTGCCCTCCAGGGCCCTGCCCTGCTCCCCTCCTTGCCCTCCAGGGCCTAGTCCCGGATCCCCTACTTGCTGTCCAGGGCCCTGCCTTGCTCCCCTCTTCACCCTCCAGGGCCCTGCCCTGCTTTCCTTGCCGCCCTCCAGGACCTGACCCGCTCCCCTCCTCGCCCTCCAGGGCCTGGGCCCAGTTTCCCTCCTTGCCCTCCAGGGCATGGGCCCCGCTCCAATCCTCACCCTCAGGCCCAGGCCCTGCTCCCTTCCTTGACCTCCAGGGCTGGGCCAGCTCCCCTCATCACCCTACAGGGTCAGGCCTTGCTCCCATCCTCGCCCTCCAGGTCCTGGGACCCACTCCCATCCTTGTGCTACAGGACCTGACCCCGCTCCCCTCCTCAGCCTCCAGGACCTGACCGGTTCCTCTCCTCGCCCTCCAGGGCCTGGGCCGTGCTCCCCTCCTTTCCTCCAGGGCCGGATCCGCTCTCCTTGCTGCCCTCCAGTGCAGGACCCTGCTTCCCTCTATGCCTTCTATTGCCCCGCCCTGATACCCTTGCTGTGCTCCAGGGGCTTACCCTGCTCACTTCCTTGCCCACCAGGGCCTGGGCTGTGCTCCTCTTGCTGCCCACCAGGACCACGCCCCGCTCCCCTCCTCGCCCTCAAGGGCTATGCCCTACTCCCCTCCTCACCATCCAGGCCAGGCCCTCCTCCCCACCTCCGCCTACAGGGCCTAGGACCTGATCCCCTCCCAGCCCTCCAGGGCCAGGCCCTGCCCCCTCTTTGCCCTCCAGGGCCGACCCCCCCTCCCCTAATCGCCCTCAAGCACCAGACCCAGCTCCCCTCCTCACAGTCCTGGGCCAGGCCCCCATCCTCTCCTTGCCCTCACGGGCCACTGAGTTCCCTTCGTCACCCTCCAGGGCCTGGTCCCCATCCCCACCTTGCCCTAAAAAGCCAGGTCATGCTCCTCTCAACACCCTCAAGGGCTGGGCCCAGCACCACTCCTCATCCCACAGGGTCAGGCCTTGCTCCCATCCTTGCCCTCCAGGGCCTAGGCACACCACCCGCATCGCCCTCCAAGGCCTGACACTGCTCACCTCCATGCATTCCATGGTCTGGGCCCCAATACCTTCACTGCCTTCCAGGGCCTAGAACCGTTCCCCTCGCCAACATCCAGGGCCTGGCTCCATTCCCCTCCTCGCCCTCCAGGACCTGACCCCACTCCCCTCCTCACCCTCCAGGAACTGTCTCCGCTCCCCTCCTCACCCTCCACATCCGTGCCCTCCATGGCCTGGCCCCCATTCCTTCCTAGCCCTCCAGAGCCTGGGCCAAGTTCCCTCCTCGCCCTCCAGTGTTGGCCCCTGCTCCCAACATTGCCCTCCAAGTCTGGGCCCAGCTCCCCTCCTCACCCTCCAGGCCCTAACCCAGGTCCCCTCCATGCCCTCCAAACCAGGCCCCACTCACCTCCTCACCCTCCATGGCCTGTGCCCAGCTCCCCTCCTAGGCCTCAGGACTGGGCCCTGCTCCCCTCCTCACAGTCCAGCGCCGGGCCCCATGTCCCTCAGGAACGGCCATCACTGCCCTCCAGGGATGGGCCCTGCTCCCCTCCTCACCCTCCAGGGTCAGGCCTTGCTCCCATCCTCACCCTCCAGGGCCTGGGACCCGCTCCCATCCTTGGCCTCTTGGGCCGGGGCCCTGCTCCCCTCCTCGCCCTCCAGGGCCTGGGTCTCACTCCCCTCACTGCCTTCCAGGGCTAGGGTCCACTCCCCTCAGGAAGGTCATCACTGCCCTCCAGGGCATGAGCCCCGCTCCCTACCTTGCCCTCCAGGGCCAGGCTCCGCTCCCCTTGCCACCCTCCAGAGCTGGACCCTGCTTCGCCCGCCGCCCTCCAGGACCTGGGTCCCGCTCCCCTCACTGCCTTCCAGGGCCTCACCCCATTCCCCTTGCCAGCCTCCAGGGCCTGCCCCCGCTCCCCTCACTGCCTTCCAGGGGCTGGCCCTGCTCCCCTCGCGAGCCTCCAGGGCCTGACCAAGCTCCCCTCCTTCCCATCCAGGACCTGGGATCCGCTCCCCTCACTGCCTTCCAGGGCCTGGCCCTGTTCCCTTCGCCAGCCTCCAGGGCCTGCCCCCTCACCCCTCCTTACCCTCCAGTTCCTGACAACACTCCCCACCTCGCCCTTCAGGACCTGACCCTGCTCCCCTCCTCACCTCCGGGGCCTAGGCCCTGCTGCCCTCCTCACCCTCCACGGCCAGGACCTTCTCCCCTCAGGAACAGCCAACACTGCCCTCCAGGGCATGGCCCCACTCCCCTCCTCGCCCTCCAGGGGCAGGCCTGCTCCCCTTACCACCCTCCAGTGCTGGACACCGCTCACCTCCTGGCCCTCCAGGGCCTTGGCTATGGTCCTTTCCTGGCCCTCCAGGTCCAGGCCCAACTCCCCTCCTCATCCTAGAGGGTTGGGCCCTGCTCCCATCCTCGCCCTCCAGGGCCTGGGCCCTGTTCCCCTTTCTGCCCTCCAGTGCAGGACTCCACTTCCCTCTATGCCGTCCATGGCCCCGCCCTGCTCCCCTCCCCGAGCTCCAGGGGCTTACCCTTCTCATGTCCTTGCCCACCAGGGCCTGGGCTGTGCTCCTCTTGCTGCCCACCAGGGCCACGCCCCACTCCCCTCCTCGCCCTCCAGGGCCAGGCCCTACTCCTCTCCTCACCATCCTGTGCCAGGACCCCTCCCCACCTCCCCCTCTAGTGCCTGAGAACTGATCCCCTTGCAGCTCTCCAGGACCAGACCCTACCGCCTCCTCGCCCTCCAGGGCCGGCCCCCCTCCCCTAATTGTCCTCAAGGACCAGGCCCAGCTCCCCCTCTTCCAGTCCTGGGCCAGGCCCCCCTCTTCTCCTTGCCCTTACGGGCCATGCGGAGTTCCCATCCTCGCCCACTGGGCCTGGCCCCCATCCCCTCCTCGCCCTAAAAAGCCAGGTCATGCTTCCCTCAACACCATCAAGGGCTGGGCCCAACAGCCCTCCTCACACTGCAGAGTCAGGCCTTGTTCCCCCCTAGCCCTGCAGTGCTGAGCCCTTCTCAATTCCTCATTTACAGGACCTGGGCCCTGCTCACCTTGCTGCCCACCAGGGCCAGGCCAGCCTCCCCTCCTCACCCTCCAGGGCCTGGGCCCCATTCGCTCCTTTCCCTAAAGGGCCGGGCCATGCTCCCCTCAACACCCTCTAGGGCTGGGCCCAGCACCCCTCCTCACCCTACAGGGTCAGGCCCTGCTCCCATCCTTGACCTCCAGGACCTGGGCATGACCCCTCATCGCCCTCCAGGGCCAGGCGTTGCTCCAGTCCTCACCCTCCAGGGCAAGGCTCAGCTGCCCTCCTCACCCTCCAGGGCCTAACCCATCTCCCCTCCACGCCCTCCAAACCAGGACCTGCTTCCGTCCTCACCCTCCATGGCCTGGGCACAACTCCCCTCCTAGCCCTTCAGGGCTGGGCCCTGCTCCCCTCCTCACAGTCCATGGCTGGGGCCCACTCCCCTCAGAAATGACGATCACTGCCCTCCGGGGCATGGGCCCTGCTCCCTTCTTCGCCCTCCAGGCTCAGGCCTCACTCCCCTCCTTGACCTCCTGGGCCAGGCCAGCTCCCCTCCTCACCCTACAGGGTCAGGCCTTTCTCCCATCCTCGCCCTCCAGGGCCAGGGCCCTACTCCCATCCTTGGCCTCTTGGGCCTGGGCCCTGCTCCCCTTCTCGCCCTCAAGAGTCTGGCTCACTTCTCTCGCTGTCTTCCAGGGTTAGGCCGCACTCCCCAAGGAAGGGTATCACTGCCCTCCAGGGCATGGATCCTGATCCCCACCTCACCCTCCAGGGGCAGGAACCTGCTCCCCCGCTGCCCTCCAGTGCAGGACCCTGTTCCCCTCCTTGCCCTCCAGGGCCTGGGACCTGCTACCCTCACTGCCTTCCAGGGCCTGGCCCAGTTCCCCTCACCCTCCAGGGCCTGGAGCTTCTCCCCTCCTCACTCTCCAGGACCTGACCCCACTCCCCTCCTCGCCCTCCAGGGCCTGGCCCTGCTCACATCCATGCCCTCGATGGACTGGGCCCTGAGCGTGACACTGCCTTCCAGGGCCTGGCCCAGTTCCCCTCGCCACCCTCCAGGGCCTGGAGCTGCTCCCCTCCATGCCCTCCATGCCCTGGGTCCCACTCCACTCACTGCCTTCCAGGACCTGGACGCATTCCCCTAGCCAGCTTCTAGGGCCTGCCCCCTTCCACTCCTCGCCCTCCAGGACCTGACCCGTCTCCCCTCCTTGACCTCCAAGACCTGGCCCTGCTCACATCCATGCCCTCAATGGCCTGGGCCCTGTTCCTTCCTAGCCCTCCAGAGACTGGGCCCAGTTCCCTCCTCGCCCTCGAAGACCGGACCCTCTTCCCTCCTAGGCCCTGCTGCCCTCCTCACCCTCCACAGCCAGGACCTTCTCCCCTCAGGAACAGCCAACACTGCCCTCCAGGGCATGGGCCCTGCTCCCCTCCTCACCTCCAGGGGAAGGCCTGCTCCTCCTGCTGCCCTCCAGGGCAAGGCCCTACTCCCCCCGCCCCACTCCAGTGCAAGATCCCACTCCCCTTCTTGCCCAAGAGGGTCGGCTCTGCTTCCCTCCTCGCCCTCTAGCTCCTGGACCCCGTTCCTCTCCCCGCCCTCCAGGGTCAGGCCCTGCTCCCAACCTCACCCTCCAGGGCCAGACTCCGCTCCCCTAATTTCCCTCCAGTGCGGGACCCTGCTTCCCTCTATGCCCTCCATGGCCCTGCCCTGCTCCCCTTGCGGCCCTCCAGAGCCTGACCCTGCTTACTTCCTTGCCCTCCAGGGCCTGGGCCCTGCTCCTTTTCTGCCCACCAGGGCAGGCCCAGCTCTCTCCACTGCCCTCCAGTGCAGGAGCCACCTTCCCTCCTTGCCCCCCAGGGCTGGACCCTACTCCCCTCCTCACCATGCTGGGCCAGGCCCTCCTCCCCACCTCCGCCTCCAGGGCCTGGGACCTGATCCCCTTGCAAGTGCCAGTCCCTGCCCCCTCCTCGCCCTACAGGACTGGAACCTTCTCCCCTCCTCACCTCCAGGCCTAGGCCCTGCTGCCCTCCTCACCCTCCAGGGCCAGGCACTTCTCCCCTCAGGAACAGCCAACACTAACCTCCAGGGCATGGGCCCCACAACCCTCCTCACCCTCCAGGGCCAGGCCTGCTCCTCTTGGCCCACCAGGGCAGGGCCCTACTTCCCCCGCTGCCCTCCAGTCAGGACTCCATTCCCCTCTTTGGCCAAGAGGTCCAGGCAGTGCTCCCCTCCTCATCCTCTAGGGCCTGGACCCTGCTACCCTCCCTGCCTTCCAGGGAAGGGCTTTGCTCCCCTCCTAGCCCTCCAGTGCTGGGCCCTGCTTGCTTCCTTGCCTTCAGGGCCTGGATCCTGCTCCCCATGCTGCATACCAGGGCCAGGCCAGCCTCCCCTCCTCACCCTCCAGGGCCTGGACCCCATCCCCTCCTTGCCCTAAGGGGCTGGGCCACACGCCCCTCAACACCCTCTAGGGCTGGGCCCAGCACCCCTCCTCACCCTACAGGGTCAGGCCCTGCTCCCATCCTTGCCCTCCAGGGCCTGGGCACGATCCCTCATCGCCCTCCAGGGCCAGGCCCTGCTCCCCTCCTCACCCTACAGGGTTTGACCCAACTCCCCTCCACGCCCTCCAAACCAGGACCCACTCCTCTCAACCTCCATGGCCTGGGCCCAACACCCCTCCTAGCCCTTCAGGGCTGGGCCCTGCTCCCCTCCTCACAGTCCAGCGCCAGGCCCCACACCCCTCAGGAATGGCCATCACTGCCCTCCAGGTCATGGGCTCCACTCCCCTCCTCGCCCTCCAGGGCCAGGCCCCAATCCCCTCCTTGACCTCCAGGGCCTGGGACCCGCTCCCCTCCTTGCCCTCTTGGGACTGGGCCCTGCTCCCCTCCTCACCCTCCAGGGCCTCGGTCTCGCTCTCCGTACTGTCTTCCAGGGCTAGGGCCCACTCCCCTTAGGAAGGGCATCACTGACCTTAAGGGCCTGGACCCTGCTCCCCACCTCACCCTCCAGGGCCAGGCTCCACTCCTTTTGCCACTTTCAAGTGCTGGACCCTGCTCCCCATGATGTCCTCAAGTATAGGACACTGCTCCCCTCCTTGCCCTCCAGGACCTGGGTCCCGCTCCCCTCACTGCCTTCCAGGGCCTGGCCCTGTTCCCCTCGCCACCCTTCAGGACCTGACCCCTCTCCTCTCCTCGCCCTCCAGGACCCGAACCCGCTCCCCTCCTCAGCCTCCAGGACCTGGGACCCCGCTTTCCTCCTCACCCTCCAGGACCTGACCCCACTCCCTTCCTCGCTCTCCAGGGCTGGCCCTGCTCACCTCCATGCCCTCATTGGACTGGGCCCTGATCCCCTCACTGCCTTCCAGGGCCTATCCCCGTTCCCCTCGCCACCCTCCAGGGCCTGACCCCGCTCCCCTCCTCACCCTGCAGGACCTGGGTCCTGCTCCCCAGACTGCCTTCCAGGGCTAGGCACCACTCCCCTCAGGAATGACATCACTGCCCTTCAGGGCATGGGCCCCGCTCCCCACCTCACCCTCTAGGGCCTGGCTCTGCTCCTCTAGCAGCTTTCCAGGGCTGGACACTTCTGACCCCACTGCCCTCCAGTGCAGGACACCACTCCCCTTCTGGCCCATCGGGCCTGGGTTCCACTCCCCTCACTGCCTTCCAGGGCCTGGCCCAGTTCCTCTTGCCAGCCTCCAGGGCCTGCCCCCTCTACCCTCCTCACCCTCAAGGACCTGACCCTGCTCCCCTCCTCGCCCTCCTGGACCTGGGTCCCGGTCCTCTCACTGCCTTCCAGGGCCTGGCCCTGTTCCCCTCGCCACCCTCCAGGGCCTGAGCCCACTCCCCTCCTCGCCCTCCAGGACCTGGGTCCCGCTCCCTGACTTGCCCTTCAAGTCCAGGCCCAGCTCCCTTCCTTGACCTCCTGGGCCGGGCCAGCTCCCCTCATCAGCCCACAGGGTCAGGCCTTGCTCCCATCCTTGCCCTCTAGGGCCTGGGACCCACTCCCCTCCTTGCCCTCTTGGGCCGGGGCCCTGCTCCCCTCCTCACCCTCCAGGGCCTGTGTCCTGCTCCCCTCACTGCCTTCCAGGCTAGGGCCCACTCCCCTCAGGAAGGGCATCACTGCCCTCCAGAGCATAGGCCCCACTCCCCACCTCACCTTCCAGGACCTGGCCCTGCTCACATCCATGCCATCATCGGCCTGGGCCCCAATCCCCCCACTACTTTCCAGGACCTGGCCCTGTTCCCCTCTGTAGCCTCCAGGACCTGCCCCCACTCCCATCCTTGCCCTAGAGGACCTGACCCCATTCCCTTCCTCGCCTTCCAGGGCCTGGCCCTGCTCACATCCATGCCCTCCATGGCCTGGCCCCGTTTCTTCCTAGCTCTCCAGAGCCTGGGCCCAGTTCCCTCCTCGTCCTCCAGGACCAGAACCTTTTCCCCTCAGGAACAGCCAACATCACCCTCCAGGGTATGGGCCTTGCTCTTCTCCTCACCCTCCAGGGCCTGGGCCCCATCCCCTCCTTGCCCTAAGGGGCTGGGCCATGCTCCCCTCAAAGCTCTCTAGGATTGGGCCCAGCATCCCTCCTCACCCTACAGGGTCAGGCCCTGCTCCCATCCTTGCCCTCCAGGGCCTGGGCATGACCCCTCATCGCCCTCCAGGGCCAGGCGTTGCTCCAGTCCTCACCCTCCAGGGCAAGGCCCAGCTGCCCTCCTCACCCTGCAGGGCCTAACCCATCTCCCCTCCACGCCCTCCAAACCAGGACCTGCTCCCCTCCTCGCCCTCCATGGCCTGGGCTCAACTCCCCTCCTAGCCCTTCAGGGCTGGGCCATGCTCCCCTCCTCAGTCCAGGGCTTGGCCCCACTCCCTCAGGTATGTCCATCACTGCCCTCCAGGGCCAGGCCCTGCTCCCCTCCTTGCCCTCCAGGGTCTGGCCCTGCTCTCCTCCTTGACTTCTAGGGCAGGGTCAGCTCCCCTCATTACTCTACAGGGTCAGCCCTTCCTCCCATCCTCATCCTCTAGGCCCTGGGACTCCCGCCCCTCCTTGCCCTCCTGGGACTGACCCTGCTCCCCTCCTTGCCCTCCAGGGCTTGGGTCCAATTCCTCTCACTGCCTCCCAGGGCCTGTCCCTGTTCCCTTCACCAACCTCCAGGACCTGACCCTGCTCCCCTCCTCACCCTCCAGGGCCAGGCCATGCTCCCCTGCTCACTCTCCGGGGTCTATGCCTGCTCACCTTGATGCCCACAGAGTCTGGCCTCACTCCCCTCTCATATTCCATGGCCCAGCCCTGCTCCCTCTTTGCCCTGCAGGGCCAGGCCCCGCACCCCTCCTTAAAATCCTAAGCTAGGCCCCCCTCCCCACCTCGCCCTCCAGGGTCAGGCCCCACTTCCCTCAGGCACGGCCATCACTGCCCTCCAGGACATGGGCCTGCTCCCCTTCTTGTTCTCCAGGGCCTGTGCCCCATTCTCGCTCCACTTCCAGTTCATGGACCGTTCCACTTGCCACCAAGCAGGGCCTGACCCTGCTCCCCTCCTCGCCCTCCACGTTCTGTCCCTGCTCCCCTCCTCGCCCTGCAGGGTCAGGAACTACTCCCCTCAGGCACAGCCATCATGCCCTCCAGGATATGAGACCTGCTCCCCTCCTTGCCTTGGAGGGTGAGGAAGGCAGCAGTGCCCAGGCCCTGGAAGGCGAGGAGGGGAGCAGGGCCAGGCCCTGGAGGGTGAGCAGGGTTCAGGCCCCAGGCCCTAGAGGGTGAGGATGGGAGCAGGGCCTGGCCCTGGATGGCGAGGAGGGGAGCAGGGCCAGGCCCTGGAGGGCGAGGAAGGAACAGGGCAGGGCTGTGGAGGGCAAGGAGGGGAATTTGGCCTGGCACATGAGGGCAAGGAGAAGAGGGGGGCCTGGCTCAGGATGGTGAGGAGGAGATCAGGGCATGGTCCATGAGGGCAATTAGGGGAGGGGGGCTGGTCCTGGAGGACAAGGAGAGGGCAGGGCCTTGCCCTAGAGGGCGGCGAGGGGATCAGGTCCCAGGCCTTGGAGGAGGAGGAGGGGAGTGGGATGGCCCAGGATGGTGAGGAGGGGAGTAGTGCCTGGCCCAGGATAGTGAGGAGGGGAGTAGGGCCCGGCCCTGGAGGGCGAGGAGGGGAGCGGGGCGTGGCCCAGGTGGGCAGCAAGGGGAGCACGGCCCAGGCCCTAGTGGGCAAGGAAGTGAGCAGGGTAAGCCCCTGGAGCTCGGCAAGGGGAGCAGGGCAGGGCCATGGAAGGCATAGAGGGAAGCAGGGTCCCGCCCTGGAGGGCAACAAGGGGAGCGGGGTCCAGCCCTGGAGGAAAGGAGGGGAGCAGGTCCCAGACCCTGGAGGGTGAGGAGGGGAACTGGGCCTTGCCCTGGAGGGTGACAAGGGGAGCAAAGCCAAGGCCCTGGAGGGTGAGGTGGAGAGCAGGGCCTGGTCCTGGAAGGCTAGGAGGGGAGTGATATCCAGCACTGGAGGGTGGCGAGGGGAATGGGGCCAGGCCCTAGAAGGCAGTGAGGGGATTGGGGCCCAGGCGATGAAGGGCATGGAGGTGAGCAGGTCTAGGCAGGAGAGAGGGGTGAGGCCATGGAGGGCAAGGAGGGGAGCCAGGCCAGGCCCTGAAAGGCAGTAGGGGGGCGGGTTCAGGCCCTGAAGAGCAAAGAGGGGAGTGTGGTCAGGCTTTGGAGGGCAGTGAGTAGAGTAGGGCAGGGCCATGGAGGGTGAGGAGGGAATGAGGCCCAGGCCCTGGAGGGCAGGGAGGTCAGCAGGGCCAGGCCCTTGAGGGCGAGGAGGGAATGGGGCACAGGCCCTGGAGGGCGAGGGGCCTCCCATACCCTGGAGGCCAGTGATGGCCATTCCTGAGGGCAGTGGGTCCTGATCCTGGAGGGCGAGGAGAGTAGGAGGGCCTAGCCCAGGATTTTAAGGAGGGGTGCAGGGCCTGGCCCTGGAGGGTAAAGAGGGGAGCAGGGCTGGGCCCTGGAGCATAAGTAGGGGAGCCAGGTCTGACTCTTGTGGGCGTCAAGGTGAGTGGGCCCAGGCCCTGGAGGGTGAGGAGGGAAGCATGGCCAGGCCCTGGAGGCCTAGGAGGGGAGCAGGGCCTGGCCCTGGTGGGCAGCAAGGGGAGCTGGGCCTGGCACTGGAGGGTGGCAGTAGGTGCGGGGAATGGCCATGGAGGGCGAGGAGAGGAGCGGGGCCAATGCCCTGGAGGGCAGTGATGGCTGTTCCCGAGGTGAGTGGGGCCTAGCCCTGGACTGTGATGAGGGGAGCAGAGCCCAGCTCTGAAGGGCGATGAGGGGAGCTGGGTCAGGCCCTGGAGGGCGATGAGGGGAGCGTGGCCTGGCCCTTTAGGGCAAGAGGGGATGTGGGCCAAGCCCTGGAGGGCAAGGAGGGGAAACTGCCTGGGCCATGAGGGCAAGAAAAGGAGTGGGGCCTTGCCTAGGATGGTGAGGAGGGGAGCAGTGCCTGGTCCTTGGGTGCGATTAGCGGAGGGGGCCCAGCCCTGGAGTGCAAGCGGGGGGCAGGGCCTGGCCCTGGATGGTGGCGAGAGGATCAGGGCCCAGGCCCTGGAGGTTGAGTAGGCAACAGGGCCAGGCCACATAGGGCATGGATGTGTCATTGCCAGGTCCTTGAGGGTGAGGAGGGGAGCAGAGTCAGGCCCCGGTTGGTGCCAAGGGGATCTGGGCCAGGCCCTGGAAGGTAAGGGAGGGGAGCGGGACCCAGGCCCTGGAGGTGAGGAGAGGAGTAGGGTCCAGTCCTGGAGGGTGAGGAGGAAACTGAGACCACACTCTGGAGAGCTAGGAAGGAACGGGGCCCAGGCCATGGAGGGCATGGATGTGAGAAGGGCCACGTCCTGGAGAGCAAAGAGGCGAGCAGGGTCAGGCCCTGGAAGGCAGTGAGGGGATCGGGGCCCAGTCCATAGAGGGTATGTAGGTAAGCATGGCCAGGCCTTGGGAGTCAAGGAGGGGAGCGGGGTCAGGCCCTGCTGGGGAGTAAGGGGAGCGGGGCCCAGGCCCTGAAGGCGTGGAAGGGAGCAGGGCCCAGCACTGGAGGGCTAGGAGGGGAGCAAGGCCCTTCCCTGGAAAGCAAGGAGGGTAGCAGGGTCCAGGCTCTAGAGGGCGAGGAGGGGAGCAGTGCCCGGCCCTCTGGGGAAAGGAGAGGAGTGGTGTCCTGCACAGGAGAGAGGCGGGGTTGGTGTAGGGTCCTGCCCTGGAGGTTGGCAAGAGGAGCAGGCCTGCCCCTGGAGGTGAGGAGGGGAGTGGGGCCCATGCCCTGGAGGGCACTGATGGCTGAGGAGAGAAGGGACTGGCCCTGGAGGTGAGGAGGGCAGCAGGGCCTAGGCCTGGAGGTGAGGAGGGGAGCAGGGTCTGTTCCAGGAGAGTGAGGAGGGAACTGGGCCCAGGCTTTGGAGAGCTAGGAAGGAACAGGGCCCAGGCCATGAAGGGCATGGATGTGAGCAGGGCCAGGCGCTGGAACGAGGAGGGGAGCGGGTCAGGTCCTAGAGGGCTAGCAGGGCAGCGGGGTCAGTCCCTGGAGGGTGTCGAGGGGAACAGGGCCAGGCCCTGGAAGGAAGTGAGGGGATTGGGGCCCAGACCATGGGGGGCATGGATGTGAGCAGTGCCAGGCCTTGGAGTGCGAGTAGGGGAACGGGGCCGGCCCTAGTTGGTGGTGAGGGGATCTGGGCCAGGCCCTGGAAGTCAGGGAGGGCAGCGGGGTCAGGCCCTGGAGGGCATGGAGGGGAATGGGATCAGGCCCTGGAGGGCAGCGAGTGGATCGGGGCAGGGCCATGCCGTGCAAGGAGGGAAGTGGGGTCAGGACCTGGAGCGTGCAGAGGGAATGAGGCCCAGGCCCTGGAGTGCATGGAGGTGAGCAGTGCCAGGCCCTGGAGGGTGAGGAGGGAATGGGGCCCATGCCCTGGAGGGCAAGGAGGGGAGTTGGGCCCATGCCCTGGAGGGCAGTAATAGCCATGCCTGAGGGGAGTGGGGCCCGACCCTGGAGGGTGAGGAGGGGAGCAGGGCTGGGCCCTGGGGCCTGAGTAGCGTAGAGGCCTGACCCTGATGGGCATCAAGGGGAGAAGGCCCAGGCCCTGGAGGGCAAGGAAGGCAGCAGGGTCAGGCCCTGGAAAGCAGTGAGGGGAGCGGGACCCATGTCCAGGAGGGAAGTGATGGTCATGACTGAGGGGAATGGCGCCTTGCCCTAGAGGGCGTAGAGGTATGCAGGGCAAGGCCATGGAGGGCTAGGAGGGCAGCAGGGTCCAGTTCCTAGAGGGCCAGGAGGGCAGCAGGGCATGGCCCTGGAGGGCAAGGAGGGTAGTGGTATCCTTCACTGGATGGAGGCGGGGGTTGCAGGGCCCAGTGGGTGGCAAGGGGAGCTGGTCCCAGCCAGCCGTGGAGTAAGGAGAGTGGAGCAGGGCCTGGCCCTGGAGGTTGAGGAGGGAAGTGGGGCTCGGCCCTCATGGGCAAGGAAGGGAGCAGGGTCCTGTAATGGACCCTGGAGGGCATGCAGGTGAGCGGAGGCTGGCCCTGGAGGGCAAGGAAGGCAGCAGGGTCAGGCCTTGGAGGGCGAATAGGGGAGCAGGGTCAGGCCCTGGTTGATGGCGAGGGGATCCGGGCCAGGCCCTGGAGGGAGTGGAGGGGAGTGGAGTCAGGCCCTGGAGGGCATGGAGGGGAACTGGGTCAGGCCATGCAGGGCAGCGATTGGAGCTGGAGTGGGTCAGGACCTGGAGGGCATGGAGTTGAGCAGAGCCAGGCCCTGGAGGGCAAGGAGGGAAATGGGGCACAGGCCCAGGAGGATGAGGAGGGGGGCGGGGCCCATGCCCTGGAGGGCAGTGATGGCCGTGCCTGAGGGGAGTGGGGCCTGACCCTGGAGGGCAAGGAATGGAGGGGGGCCTAGCCCTGATGGTAAGGAGGGGTGCAGGGCCCAGCCCTGGAGGATGAAGAGGGGAGCAGGGCTGGGCCCTGGAGCCTGAGTAGCGGAGCGAGGCCCGACCCTGGTGGGCATCAAGGGGAGTGGTCCCAGGCCCTGGAGGGTGAGGAGGGAAGCAGGGTCTGGCCCTGGTCGGGGGCAATAGGAGCAGGTGCCAGGCACTGGATGACTAGGAGGGGAGCAGGGACCAGCCTTGGTGGGCTGCAAGGGGAGTGGGGCCTGGCCCTGGAGCGTGAGGTGGGGAACAGGGCCTATGCCCTGAAGGGCAGTGTTGCCCTTCCTGAGGGGAGTGTGGCCAAGCCCAAGAGGGCAAGGAGGGAGTCGGGCCTGGCCCTGGAGGGTGAGGAGGGGAGCAAGGTGAGGCCCTGGAGGGAAGCGAGGGAAGCAAGGGGAGCAGGGCAGGGCCATGGAGGGCAAGGAGGGGAGCAGGGCCAGGCCCTGGAGGGTGAGGAAGGGAGCAGGGACTGGCCCTTTAGGGTGACAAGGGGAGAGGCCCTGGATCTGGAGGGCAAGGTGGGGACCAGGGTCTTGCACTGGAGGGTGGCAGGGGGACCAGGGCCTGGCCCTTTTTGGCCGGAGTGGGGCCTGGCCCTGGAGGGCGAGGAGGGCAGTGGGGCTCAGGCCCTGGGGAGTAAGGAGGGAATGGGGCCCAGGCCCTGGAGGGCATGGAGGTGAGCAGGGTCAGGTCCTGGAGGGTGAGGCGGGAATGGGGCCCAGGCCCTGGAGGGCAAGGAGGGGACTAGGGCCTATGCTCTAGAGGGCAGTGATGGCCGTGCCTGAGGGGAGTGGGGCCTGACCCTGGAGGGTGAGGAGGGTAGGGTGGCCTAGCCCGGATGGTAAGGAAGGGTACCGGGCCTGGCTGTGGAAGGCAGCAGGGAAGGCCCTGGAGGGCGAGGAAGGCAGCAGGGTCAGGCCCTGGAAGGCAGTGAGGTGAGCAGGGCCCATGTCCAGGAGGGTAGTGATGGCCAAGACTGAGGGGAATGGGGCCTTACCCTAGAGGGCATGGAGTAATGCAGGACAGAGCTATGGAGGGTTAAGAGGGGAGCAGGGTCCAGGCCCTAGAGGGCCAGGAGGTGAGCAGGGCTTGCCCTGGAGGGCAAGGAAGGGTGCAGAGTCCTGCACTGGAGGGAGGCTGGGGGAGCAGGGCCCTGGTGGGTGGCAAGGGGAGCTGGGCTCAGCCAGCTGTGGAGTGCAGAGTGGAGCAGGGCCTGGCCCTGGAGGTTGAGGAGGGAAGTGGGGCCTGGCCCTCCTGGGCAAGGAGGGGAGTGGGGTCCTGCACTTGAGGGTGGCAGGGGAGCAGAATCCTGCCCTGGAGGGTGGCAAGATGAGCGGGCCTGGCCCTGGTGGGTGAGGAGGGGAGCAGGATCTGGCCCTGGAGGGTGGCGAGGGGAGTGGGGCAGGGCCATGGAAGGCAAGGAGGGGAGCGGGGCTAAGGCCCTTGAGGGCGATGAGGAGAGCAGGGATTGGCCCTGGAGGGCGAGGAGGGGAGCCGGGTCTAGGCCCTAGAGGGTGAGTTGGGGAGCAAGGTGCAGCCCTGGAGGGCAAGGAAGGGACTGGGGTCCTGCACTGTAGGGTGGTGGGGGAGTAGGGCTCTGCCCTGGAGGCAGGCAAGAGGAGCGGCCTGGCCTTGGAGGGCAAAGGGGGGAGCAGGGCCCATGTCCTGGATGGCAGTGATGGCCATGCCTGAGGGTAACAGGGCCTGGCCCTGGAGGGTGAGGAGGGCACCAGACCCCAGGCCTTGGAGGGCAAGGAGAGGAACATGGTCCAGCCCTGGGGAACGAGGGAGGGAACGGGGTCAGGCCCTAGAGGGTGGCGAGGGGAATAGGGCCAGTCCCTGGAAGGCAGTGAGGTGAGTGGGTCTTAGTCCATGGAGGGCATGGAGGTGAGTAGGGCCAGGCCTTGGAGGGCGAATAGGGGAGCAGGGTCAGACCCTGGTTGGTGGCGAGGATTTTTGGGTGAGGCCCTGGAAGGCAGTGAGGGGGGCGGGGTCAGGCCCTGGAGAGTAGGAACGGGAGTGGGGTCAAGCCCTGATGGGCAACGAATGGAGGGGACAGCACCATGGATGGCAAGCAGGGGAGCGGGGCCAGGCCCTGGAGGGCGAGGAGGGGAACAGAGCCCATGCCCTGGAGGGCAGTGATGGCCATGCCAGAGGGGAGTGGGGCCTGACCCTGGAGGGTGAGGAGGGGAGGGGGGCCTAGCCTGGGATGGTAGAAGGGATGCAGGGCTGGCCCTGGAGGGTGAGGAGGGGAGCAGGGCTGGGCCCTGGAGCCTGAGTAGCAGAGCAAGACCCGACCCTGGTGGGCATCATGGGGAGTGGGCCCAGGTCCTGGAGGGCATACATGTGAGTGGGGCCTAGCCCTGGAGGGTGAGGAAGGCAGCAGGGTTGGCCCTGGAGTGCAAGGAGGAGAGCAGGGTCAGACCTTGGAAGGCAGTGAGGGGAGCGTGGCCCATGCCCAGGACAGAAGTGAGGGCCATGAGAGAGGGGAGTGGGGCCTTGCCCTAGAGGGCATGGAGGTATGCAGGGCAGGGCCATGGAGGGCTAGGAGGGGAGCAGGACCTGGCCCTGGTGGGCAGCAAAGGGAGCGGGGCCCAGCCAGCCATGGAGGGAGGAAAGTGGAGCAGTGCCCATGCTCTGGAGGGCCCAATGGCCACGCCTGAGGGGAACAGGGCCTGGCCCTAGAGGGTGAGGAGGGCACAAGGCCCCAGGCCCTGGAGGGCGAGGAGGGGAGGAAGGTCTGGCCCTGGAGAAAGAGGAGGGGAGTGGGGTCAGGCCCTGGAGGTGTGGAGGGGAGCAGGGCCCAGCCCTCATAAACTGGCATCGCTGCCAATCAGGACATGGACCCTGCTCCCCGTGTTGCCCTCTAGGGCCAGGCCTTGCTCCTCTTGCCGCCCTCCAGGGCTGGCCCCTGCTCAACCTGCCACCCTCCAGGGCCAGGCCCTGCTCCCCTCCTTGCCCTCCAGGGCCTGGGCCCGCTCACCTTGATGCCCACCATGGTCGGGCCTCGCTCCGCTACTCACGCTTCAGGGCCCAGCCCTGCTCCCCTCTTCGCCCTCCAGGGCCAGGCCCTGCAGCCCTCCTTACCATCCTGGGCTAGGCCCCACTCCATTCCTTGCCTTCCAGGGTCAGGCCCCACTCCCCTTGGGCACTGCCATCACTGCCCTCCAGGGCATGGGCCCTGCCTCCCTCCTCATCCTCCTGGGCCTGTGCCCCATTTCCCTCCTCACCCTCCAGGGCCAGGCCCTGCTCCCCTCCTCGCCTTCCAGGGCATGGACCCTCCTCCCCTATATGCCTTCCAGGTCCAAGCCCTGTACCTCTTGCTGTCATCCAGGTCCAGGCCCAGCTCACCTCCTTGCCTCCAGGGCTGGGCTTTGCTCACCTCCTCGCCCTGCATGGCCTTGCCCCACTCTGCTCGCTGCCCTCCAGAGCCTGACCCTGCTGCCTTCCTCACCCCCCAGGGCTGGGCTTTGCTCACCTCCTCACCCTGCATGGCCTTGCCCCACTCCGCTCGCTGCCCTAATGGGCCTGACCCTGCTGCCTTCCTCACCCCCCAGGGCTGGGCTTTGCTCACCTCCTCGCCCTGCATGGCCTTGCCCCACTCCGCTTGCTGCCCTATTGGGCCTGACCCTGCTTTCCTCCATGCCCTCCAGGGCCTTACACTGCTCCACTCACTGCCTTCCATTTCCTTGCCCGGATCCCCTTGCCACCAACCAGGGCCAGACCCCACTCCCCTCCTCACCCTCCAAGGCCTGGCCCTGCTCACCTCCATGCTCTCCATGGCCAGGGCCCTGATCTCCTCACTACCTTCCAGGGTCTGGCCCTGTTCCTGTTGCCCTCCAGGGCTTGACCCCGTTCCCCTCCTCGACCTCCAGGTCCAGGCCCCCCACCTCTCACTGCCCTCCAAGGGCAGGCCCTGCTCCCTTCCTCGCCCTCCAGGGGTTGGCCTGATCCCCTCCTCGCCCTCCATGGCCTGGACCCAGCTCCCTTCCATGCCCTCTCAGGCTGGACCCTGCTCCCCTTGTTGCCCTCCAGTGCGGGACCCTGCTTCCCTCCTCGCCCTCCAGGATCCGGCCTCACTCCCACACTCACCCTCCAGGGCCTGGGCCCTTCTCCCATCCTCGCCCTCCAGGGCCCGACCCTGCTCCCCTGGCCTCCCGGTTGCTCTTCTTCCAGTCCAGCTCTCTGCTGTGGCCCTGGAGTGCAGTGGAGGATGGCCCAAATGCTTGGGCCCTGCACCCGCAAGGGAGACCAGGAGAAACACCTGGCTCCTGGCTATGGATCAGCGTGGTGCACTGGCAGCAGCGTGCCAGCTGCAGAGGCCATTGGGAGGTGACCAATGGAAAAAGGAAGACCTTTCTCTCTCTCACACACTGTCCACTCTGCCTGTCAAAAAAAAAAAAAAAAAGAGAGAGAGAGAGAGAGAGAGAGAGAGAGAGACAGGCCTAAGACCCCACAGGCCAACCCTGGAGTCTAGGGAGGTAGGCCTGAAATGCCCCCAGTCGTCTCTGGAGTCGAAACACAGGCCCAGGCTGACCCCAGCCAGCCCTGGGATCTAGAGAGATGGGCCCAGGCTGCCACCTCCACAGCCCTGGAGAAGATGGAGACAGGCCCAAGCTGCCTCCGGCCAGTCCGGGGGTCCAACACTGGCCTGAGTTGCCACCTGGCCGGCCCTGGAGTCTAGGGAGATGGCCTGGGCCACCCCCTGGCTGCCCTAGAGTCAGGAGAAGGGCCTGAGCCGCCCCTGGCAAGCCCTGGGATCTAGGGAGATGGGCTCAGGCCACCCGACCTCCACCCTGGAGAAGAGGGAGACAGGCCCAACCTGCCCCTGGCTGGCCCTGGGGTCTAGGGAGACAGGCCTGAGCTGCTCCCAGCCAGCCCTGGGGTCTAGGGAGACAGGCCTGAGCTGCCCCCAGCCAGCCCTGGAGGCGAGACACGGGCCCGAGCTGCCCCAGGCTGGCCCTGGGGTCTAGGGAGATGGGACTGAGCTGCCCCTAGCCAGCCCTGTGATCTAGGGAGATGGGCCCAGGCTGCCCCCACCCCCCGGCCCTGGAGAAGAGGCCCAAGCTGCCCCTAGCTGGCGCTGGGGTCTAGGGAGACTGGCCCGAGCTGCCCCTGGCCAGCCCTGGGGTCTAGAAAGACTGGCCTGAGTTGACCCCAAGCAGCCCTGGAATCGAGACATGGGCCAGAGCTGCTGCCTGGCCTGCCCTGGAATTGAGACACGGGCCCGAGCTGCCCCTGGCTCGCCCTGGGCTCTAGGGAAATGAGCCCAAGCTGTCCCCGGCCAGCCCTGGGGTCTAGGGAGATGGGCCTGGGCCACCCCCTGGCCCTGGAGAAGAGGGAGACAGGCCCAAGCTGCCCTGGCCGGCCCTGGAGTCGAGACACAGGCCTGAGCTGCCCCGGCCAGCCCTGCAGTCTAGGGAGATGGCCTGGGCCGTCCCCACCCCAGCCCTGGAGAAGAGGGAGACAGTCCTGAGGTGCCCCCTGCCGGCCCTGGGGTCTAGGCAGACTGGCCCGAGCTGCCCCTGGCCGGCCCTGGGGTCTAGGCAGACTGGCCCAAGCTGCCCTGGACAGCCCTGGGGTCTAGAGAGACAGGCCTGATCTGCCCTGGTCAGCCCTGGGGTCAGGAGACAGGCCTACGTCCCCCAATTGCCAGTCCTTGAGTCTAGGGAGATGGACCCGAGCTGCCCCCAGCCAGCCCTGGGGTCAAGGGAGATGGGCCCAGGCCCCCCCCCACCAGACTTGGGGTCACGACCAGGCACAAGTTGCCCCCAGCCAGCCCTGGGGTCAAGGGAGATGAGCACGAGCTGCCCCCAGCCAGCTCTGCGGTCTAGGGAGACAGGTCTGGGCCACCCCCCTGGCCCTGGAGAAGAGGGAGACAGGCCCAACCTGCCCCTAGCAGGCACTGGGCTCTAGGGAGACTGGCCCGAGCTGTCCCCAGCCAGCCCTGGAGTCGAGACCCGGGCCCAAGCTGTCCCCGGCCAGCCCTGGGGTCTAGGGTTATGGGCCTGAGCTGCCCCCAACCAGCCCTTGGGTCTATGGAGTCAGGCCCAAGCCACCCCCCCCCCCAGCCCTGGAGTAGAGGGAGACAGCCCCAAGTTCCCTGGCTGGCCCTGGGGTCAGGAGAAACGCCTAAGCCCACCACAGGCCGGCCCTGGGGTCTAGGGAGACGGGCCCAGGCCACCACCACCCCCCAGCCCTGGAGAAGAAGGAGACAGGCCCAGGCTCCCTGGCCAGCTCTGGGGTCTAGGGAGTCGGCCCAAGCTGTCCCCGGCCAGTCCTGGGGTCAGGAGACAAGCCTAAGCCCCCTACCGGCCAGTCCTGGAGTGTAGGGATTTTGGACCCAGCTGCCCCTGGTGGGTCCTGGGGTCTAGTGATTTGGGCCCGGGGCTGCCCCTCGCCCCAGCCCTGGAGAAGAGGGAGACAGGCCCGAGCTGCCCCTGGCCAGCCCTGGGGTCAGGAGACAGGCCTACGTCCCCCACTTGCCAGCCCATGAGTCTAGGGAGACAGGCCAGAGCTGCCTCTGGTCAGCCCTGGAGTCGAGACAGGGTCCCAAGCTGCCTCTGGCTTGGCCCTGGGGTCTAGGGAGAGGGGCCTGAGCTTCCCCCAGGTCTCCTGTGCCCCTGCTGGGCAGCCCCAGGCTCATCAGCTCCTCTGTGATACCAGGCTAAGTGGTCCGACCTCCTCGGGGCTTGTGGGGGTCTCACCATCTGCATACTGGTCGCCTTGGGCAAGTCTGCTGCCAGCTAGGAGCCCCTCCCTTCACAAGATGGGGGGGGGAGCCCGGGGGCAGGGCGGGAACCCTGGTCCAGGGCTCCCTGGTTGGCCCTTCTCCTTGGAAATGTCTCCTCCAGGGTTAGCAAGTGAACACACACCCTGCCCGGCCCACGCATCTGTGTGTCTCCCCCAGCCGCACCGGCTCCTGAGCCCGTGCTGCCCCGTGGCTTCCGCTCAGCCCCAGGACTGCCCCTCCGGGATCCCGATGGGAGTTTCTGGCAGCCTAGTCCGCCGGGTCGGGGGTGCCAGGGCCTGACCACGCGTCTCTCTGTCTCCCTCGGCTGCCCAGTCCTGGTACATGGGGTAGCAAGGATCCTTGCCCCATGCCCCTCTTCCATCACCAACAATCCCAGGGGACACCACAGCCGGCCCCTTCCAAGCAAGCCCAGCCCGGCGGAGAACACAAAACATAACCCACCCAGGGGGAAGAGAAAAACTGAACCGAGACACGTATGGGGGAGGGGCCAGGAAAACCCCACCCCACCCACGCCGCCCAGCTGAGCAGACAGAAAGCCAAGGCACTGGACTGCAGTGCTGCCCCGCGGGAGCCGGCGCCGTCTCATCTCCGCACCTGCTGCTCCAATAGGGCCAGGACTGAAGCACGCGAGCCTGCCCCTCCCCCGGCCCCTACTGCCCAGGTCCAGGTGAGCACCGCCCAGCGCCCGCGCCCAAGGACTGGGCCATCAGGACACCCAGCGATGCTGATGGACATCGGCCGCCCCCACCCACACCCCGTCTCCCCTTGGATGGCCTTGGCTAGAGGGAGGCGGGCACTTGGGGTGGGGCGCGGCAAGGCCCCCAGCCGTGGGTAGCCGAGATCTTGGTGGAGGGCAGGGGTCGGGCAGAGGGGGTCCGCGGGGAGACCGTGGGCGGCGGGGGCCCATCACTGGGCGTCAAAGCACAGGCACCTCTCCCCCTCCCCCACCCGGGGACTTGCTTGCTCTCCCCGTCTCTGGGGATGGGGTCTTCCCGCCCTGCCCATCCTGCTTGGAGGAGAAGTCTATGCAATTGACACCCCAGCCCGGCTGGGCGCCCCAGGGAGGGAGCCACGTTGCACACACTAAGAAATGCACTTTACCAGGGCGGGGCGGGGCGGGCCGCGGGGAGGGGGAGGTGCCCGTGGGAGGGGAGGGCTGCCCCCTCCAGGTAGCCCCTGGGGAAGGGGCGCCAGAGCATGCGGTTTAAGTGCCTGACCTCAACCTTTGTCACCCGGGACACCGAGTGGCCACGGCGCAGCCCCGTCCATCTCACCCCCCCCCGCCACCTCCAATCATCGCTATGCCCCCCCCCCAAAGCTAGAGATTGGACCCCAGGGGTGGCGCTGGGCGCCCGGCCTGTCCTGCTGGAGCGCCGGGGTGGGTTCCGGAGCAGTTGGCTTGTTCCCCCAGCCTCCTCCGCCAGTGCCTTACATCCTGGAGCGGTGAACCCCCTGGGCCCCCCCAGCCCGATGGGGGCCAGCATTGCCACTTTCACCCCTCCACCCAGCGGGGCGCAACCGGGGGTCCCTGGGAGCTGCTCAGAGGGCGACGCCAGGGCTCTGGCGGGAGGGGGCGGGGCGGCGCTGGCTGGGGGAGGAGGGGTCCCACACGTTTTTCAGTTGAGCTACACCTAAAACACTAAGTGAGGGACCCCGGCCCCATCCTCACCCCCACCCCTCCTGGCAGGAGAGGGGAGACCGGCGAGGGGCGTGAGGTGTCCTAGGGCCTGGGAGCCCGGATGCAGGGACCCCTCCTGGCCTCTGCCGACTTCTTCCCTCCAGGCGACACTGGGGGGGCGTGTCCCCGTCCCTCCTCCCCCAGTGGCCCCCAGCCTGGCCTGGGGTCTGGAGACAGGCCTATGTCCCCTCCTCCGGAGAAAGGCCCGAGACCCTGGCCCGGCCCGCGTGGCCCCTCCCCTAGCGGTGCATGATGCTTGGCACTGGAGAGCACAGCCTGGCTTCCAGCATCCAAGGGATGTATGCATGGCAAACCGGGCTCGCTCTCCCCGCCCGCCCGGTTCCTCTCACAAAACAAAAACAAACAAAAGAAGATACCGCCCCCCCAAAAAAACACTAAAAAAACAAAAGCCCCAAACCTCCGTGTTTCCTGATTTGCAGGGATTTCTGCCACTTGAGGTGCCTTGCCTTGGAGACGGCGCCCCCGCCTGGGCGGGCAGAGCTGCATGCCTGCTCTAGTCCCGGCGCTGACTCAATAGGTATGTATTATCTTTCTCATAGGTCCCACACGGCCACGTTTGATTCCGGCTTGCACATCGCCCTCTCTGTTCCCCTGCCCCCTAGCCTGTCGGGGAGCAGCCCTTCCCCCACCTATCCATCCCTCTGCAGGGGTGGGGGCGCAGAGTGTAACTAGCAGGACCAACTCTTGCTAAGCAGTGCCTCACTCTCTGCTGGCGCAGCTCGGTCTTCCTCCCCCCGTCCCCATATGTCTATATAGTCAATCCAATATGAATGCCAGTTTAAGTAATGGCTACTCTGCTTCCAATTCACCTTCCTGCTAATGTACCTGGGAAGACAGTGGAAGATGGTCCAAGTACTTGGGTCCTGGCACCCTTGGAGACCTAGATGGAGACCCAGACCTGGCTGTTGTTGCCATTTGAGAAGTGAACCAGAGATAGAAGATTCTCTCTCCCCTCCCCTCCCCCCCCCCCACTCGCTCGCTCTCTGTGTGTGTTTCTTCCTTTCTGTCACTTGCCTTTCAAATAAATAAATAAATCTTGAAAAAATAAAGAAACTCCATAGCCACTAGCAGACATTCCCACTTTCTCTTGCTCTCTCAGCTAACTATTCCCTCCCCATTCTCCAACCCTGACTCCCAGTCCCAAGAAATCACTTTTCTAGTTTGTGTCTCTCTAGATTTCTCTCTGCTGGGCTTTTTACCTCTCCTGCCTAACTGTAATTATATTTCTTTGCGCCCACATCCCACCTTTCCCCTGCCCACTGGCCACACAAGCCTCTGGTAACCACCATGCTATTCTGTCCTCTACAAGATCGGATGTCTTAGATTTTACACCTTAGTGCAATCATGAGGTATTTGTCTTACCGTGTCTGCCATATTTTATTTAATGTAATATTTCCCAGGTTCATCCGTGCTGTTGCAAAACTGGATTCCATTCATTTTATAGCTGAATAATATTCTACTGTGTATATGTGCAACATTTTAATGATCTCTTCATCTGTTGATGGACAGTTGACTGCATGTCTCGGTTATTGTGAATAGTACAGCAATGAACAGAGTGTGGATGTCTCTTTAACCTACTGGTTTCATTTCCTCGGCATATGTACACAGAAGTGCAAGGCTGGACCCTATGGAAGTTCCATTTTTAATATTTTGAGGAACCGCCATACTGTTCATAAAAGCTTTGTTAATTTCCACTTCCACCAACAGTGTACAGTGTTCTCTTTACTCCACATCCTTGCCAGCACTTGCCATCTTTCATCTTCTTGGTAATAGCCACTCCAGTAGGAGTGAAATGATATCTCATTGCGGTTTTGATTTGCATTTCCATTATGATTAGTGAAGTTGAACATTTTCTCGTTATGTTTTGGCATTTTCTATGTCTTCCCTTAGTAAATGTTGGTTTAGGACTTTTGTCCATTTTTAAATTGAGTTATTTGTTTTTTTTTTTTTTTCAAAGTAATTGATTTTTTTTTATCTTTTATTTAATGAATATAAATTTCCAAAGTACGACTCATGGGTTACAATGGCTTCCCCCCCCATACCGTCCCTCCCACCCACAACCCTCCCCTTTCCCACTCCCTCTCCCCTTCCATTCACATCAAGATTCATTTTCGATTATCTTAATATACAGATCAGCTTAGTATACCTTAAGTAAGTATTTCAACAGTTTGCTCCCACACAGAAACATAAAGTGAAAAATAATAGATGATTTTTTTTTAAATGATGATGAAATCAGATCAGACCTATTGTCATGTTTAATCCCAGTGAGAGTCAAGTTGGGAATTGATAATTTCTTTCTTTCTTTTCTTTTTTTTTTTTTTTACAGAAGATCAGTTTAGTGTACATTAAGTAAAGATTTCAGTCGTTTGCACCCCCATAGAAACACAAAGTGAAATATACTGTTTGAGTACTCGTTATAGCATTAAGCCTCAGTGTACAGCACATTAAGGACAGAGATCCTACATGAGGAGTAAGTGCACAGTGACTCCTGTTGTTGACTTTACCAATTGACACTCCTGTTTATGGCATCAGTAATCTCCCTATGCACCAGTTATGAGTTTCCAAGGCTATGGAAGCCCCTTGAGTTCTCCGACTCTTATCTTGTTTAGACACGGTCATAGTCAAAGTGGAGGTTCTCTCCTCCCTTCAGAGAAAGGCACCTCCCTCTTTGAAGACCTGTTCTTTCCACTGGGATCTCACTCACAGAGATCTTTTTGCCAGAGTGTCTTGGCTTTCCATGCCTGAAATACTCTCATGGGCTTTTCAGCCAGATCCGAGTGCCTTTAGGGCTGATTCTGAGGCCAGAGTGCTATTTAGGACATCCACCATTCTATGAGTCTGCTGAGTATCTCACTTCCCATGTTGGATCACTCTCCCCTTTATTTATTCTATCGGTTGGTGTTAGCAGATACTAGACTTGTTTATGTGCTCCCTTTGACTCTTAGTCCTTTCATTATGATCAATTGTGAACTGAAATTGATCACTTGGAGTAGTGAGATGGCATTGGCACATGCCACCTTGATGGGATTGAATTGGAATCCCCTGGTATGTTTCCAACTCTACCAATTGGGGCAAGTCAGCCCGAGCATGTCCCAAATTATACATCTCTTCCCTCTCTTATTCCCACTCTTATGTTTAACAGGGATCACATTTCAGTTAATTTTCAACACTTAAGAATAACTGTGTGATAATTACAGAATTAAACCAGTCATGTTAAGTAGAACAGACAAAAAAAAATACTATGAGGGATAATGTATTAAGTTGTCCATTAGCAGTCAGGGCTATGCTGATCAAGTCACCATTTCTCATAGTGTCCATTTCACTTCAGGAGGTTTCCTTTTTGGTGTTGAGTCAGTTGTCACCGATCAGGGAGAACATATGGTATTTGTCCCTTTGGGACTGGCTTACTTCACTCAGCATGATGTGTTCCAGATTCCTCCATTTTGTTGCAAATGACTGGATTTCGTTGTTTCTTACTGCGGTATAGTACTCTAAAGAATACATATCCCATAATTTCTTTATCCAGTCTACCGTTGATGGGCATTTAGGTTGGTTCCAGGTCTTGGCTATTGTGAATTGTGCTGCAATAAACATTAGGGTGCAGACTGCTTTTTTGTTTATCAATTTAAACTCCTTTGGGTAAATTCCAAGGAGTGGGATGGCTGGGTCGAATGGTAGGGTTATATTCAGGTTTCTGAGGAATCTCCAGACTGATTTCCATAGTGGCTTGACCAGTTTGCATTCCCACCAACAGTGGGTTAGTGTCCCTTTTTCCCCACATCCTCTCCAGCATCTGTTGTTGGTAGATTTCTGTATGTGAGCCATTCTAACCGGGGTGAGGTGAAACCTCATTGTGGTTTTGATTTGCATTTCCCTGATTGCTAGTGACCTTGAACATTTTTTCATGTGCCTGTTGGCCATTTGGATTTCCTCTTTTGAAAAATGTCTATTGAAGTCCTTGGCCCATCTCTTAAGTGGGTTGTTGGTTTTGTTTTTGTGGAGTTTCTTGATCTCTTTGTAGATTCTGGTTATTAACCCTTTATCTGTTGCATAGTTTGCAAATATTTTTTCCCATTCTGTCGGTTGTCTCTTCACTCTCCTGACTGTTTCTTTTGCAGTACAGAAACTTCTCAATTTGATGCAATCCCAATAGTTGATTTTGGCTTTGACTGTCTGTGCCTCCCGGGTCTTTTCCAGAAATTCTTTGCCTGTGCCAATATCTTGAAGGGTTTCTCCAATGTTCTCTAATAACTTAATGGTGTCAGGACGAAGATTTAGGTCTTTAATCCACGTTGAGTGGATTTTTGTGTAAGGTGTAAGGTAGGGGTCTTGCTTCATGCTTCTGCACGTGGAAATCCAGTTTTCCCAGCACCATTTATTGAATAGACTGTCCTTGCTCCAGGAATTGGTTTTAGATCCTTGATCAAATATAAGTTGGCTGTAGATGTTTGGGTTGATTTCTGGTGTTTCAATTCTGTTCCATTGGTCTATCCATCTGTTTCTGTACCAGTACCATGCTGTTTTGATTACAACTGCCCTGTAGTATGTCTTGAAGTCTGGTATTGTGATGCCTCCAGCTTTGTTTTTGTTGTACAAGATTGCTTTAGCTATTCGAGGTCTCTTGTGCCTCCATATGAATTTCAGCATCATTTTTTCTAGATCTGCGAAGAATGTCTTTGGTATCTTGATTGGGATTGCATTGAATCTATAAATTGCTTTTGGGAGAATGGACATTTTGATGATGTTGATTCTTCCAATCCACGAGCATGGAAGATTTTTCCATTTTTTGGTATCCTCTTCTATTTCTTTCTTTAAGGTTTTGTAATTTTCATCGTAGAGGTCTTTAACGTCCTTGGTTAAGTTTATTCCAAGGTATTTGATTGTTTTTGTAGCTATTGTGAATGGGATTGATCTTAGCAGCTCTTTCTCAGTCATGGCATTGCTTGTGTATACAAAGGCTGTTGATTTTTGTGCATTGATTTTATATCCTGCCACTTTGCCAAACTCCTCTATGAGTTCCAATAGTCTCTTAGTAGAGTTCTTTGGATCCTCTAAGTACAGAATCATATCGTCTGCAAAGAGGGATAGTTTGACTTCTTCCTTCTTGATTTGTATTCCTTTGATTTCTTTTTCTTGTCTGATGGCTCTGGCTAAAACTTCCAGAACTATGTTAAATAGCAGTGGTGAGAGTGGGCATCCCTGCCTGGTGCCAGATCTCAGTGGAAATGCTTCCAACTTTTCCCCATTCAATAGGATGCTGGCTGTGGGTTTTTTATAAATTGCTTTGATTATATTGAGGAATGTTCCTTCTATACCCAATTTGCTTAGAGTTTTCATCATGAAAGGGTGTTGAATTTTATCAAATGCTTTCTCTGCATCAATTGAGATAATCATATGGTTTTTCTTCTGCAGTCTGTTAATGTGGTGAATCACATTGATTGATTTGCGAATGTTGAACCATCCCTGCATACCAGGGATGAATCCCACTTGATCTGGGTGGATGATTTTCCTGATGTGTTGTTGTATTCTATTGGCCAGAATTTTATTGAGGATTTTTGCGTCTATGTTCATCAGGGATATTGGTCTGTAATTTTCTTTCAGTGCTGCATCTTTCTCTGGCTTAGGGATTAAAGTGATGCTGGCTTCATAGAAAGAATTTGGGAGGATTCCCTCTTTTTCGATTGTTCTGAATAGTTTGAGAAGAAATGGGATTAGTTCTTCTTTAAATGTCTGGTAGAATTCAGCAGTGAATCCATCTGGTCCTGGGCTTTTCTTTGTTGGGAGGGCCTTTATTACTGTTTCAATTTCTGTTTCAGTTATGGGTCTATTTAGGTTTTCGATGTCTTCCTGGTTCAATTTAGGTAGGTTGCATGTGTCCAGGAATCTATCCATTTCTGATAGGTTTTCCTGTTTGCTGGCGTACAGGTCCTTGTAGTAATTTCTGATGATTCTTTTTATTTCTGTGGTGTCTGTTGTTACGTTTCCTTTTTCATCTCTGATTTTATTGATTTGGGTCTTTTCTCTTCTTTTTTTTAGTTAGTTGGGCCAATGGGGTGTCAATTTTGTTTATTTTTTCAAAAAACCAGCTTCTCGCTTGGCTGATTTTTTGTAATGTTTTTTTTGGATTCAATCCTATTAATTTCTTCTCTGGTTTTAATTATTTCTCTTCTCCTACTAGATTTGGGTTTGGTTTGCTGCAGTTTTTCTAGGTCCTTGAGGTGCGCTGAAAGCTCATTTATTTGGTACCTTTCCAATTTCTTGGTATAGGCACCTATTGCTATAAATTTGCCTCTCGATACTGCTTTTGCTGTATCCCATAAGTTTTGATATGTTGTGTTGTTGTCTTCATTTACTTCCAGAAAGTTTTTGATTTCTCTTTTGATTTCTTGAATGACCCAGTGTTCATTCAGGAGCATGTTGTTCAGTCTCCATGTGTTTACATACTTTCTGGGGTTTCCTGAGTTGCTAATTTCCAGCTTCATCCCGCTGTGGTTTGAGAAGCTGCATGGTATGATTCTAATTCTTTTAAATTTGCTGAAACTTGCTTTATGGCCTAGTATGTGGTCAATCCTAGAGAAGGTTCCATGCGCTGCTGAGAAGAATGTGAAGTCTGTAGATGTAGGGTTGAAAGTTCTGTAGATATCTGTTAGATCCATTTGGGCAATAGTGTCAATTAAATCTGCTGTTTCCTTGTTGATCTTCTGTCCGGATGATCTGTCTATTTCTGAGAGTGGAGTATTGAAGTCCCCCAGTACTATTGTATTGGAATCTAAATCTCCCTTTAAGTCCCTTAACATCTCTTTTAAATAGACCGGTGCCCTGTAATTAGGTGCATATACATTTATAATAGTTACATCTTCCTGTGGAATTGAACCCTTAATCATTATATAGTGTCCCTCTTTGTCTCTCTTAACAGTTTTTGTATTAAAGTTTATTTTGTCTGATATTAATATGGCTACACCTGCTTTTTTTTGGTTTCTGTTGGCATGGAATATCTTTTTCCAACCTTTCACTTTCAGTCTGCATGCCTCTTTGTTAGAGAGATGTGTTTCTTGTAGGCAACAAATAGTTGGGTTGTGTTCTGTGAGCCAGTCAGCTAAACGGTGTCTTTTAACTGAAGAATTCAGACCATTAATGTTCAATGTGACTATTGATACGTAGTGACTTTGCCCTGCCATTTTCCCGGAAATATTTTCTAGTATATGCTTTGAGCTTCCCATGCTCTTTTACTGGTAGGTGTTCTTCCTTTCCCTTCTTTCATATTGATGGCCGTGTTTCTGTGTTTCTGAGTGTAGCACATCTTTAAGTATCTTTTGCAGGGCCGGACGAGTGGCCACAAAGTCTTTCAATTTCTGTTTGCTATGAAAGGTCTTTATTTCACCTTCATTCACAAATGAGAGCTTGGCAGGATATAATATTCTGGGCTGGCAATATTTCTCTCTTAGCACCTGTGCTATGTCTCGCCATTCCCTCCTAGCTTGTAGGGTTTCTGATGAGAAGTCAGCTGTGAGTCTGATTGGAGATCCTCTGAGAGTAATCTGACGTTTCTCTCTTGCACATTTTAGGATCTTTTCTTTATGTTTCACTGTGGTAAGTTTAATTACCACGTGTCGTGGTGAGGATCTCTTTTGGTCATGTTTATTGGGGGTTCTATGAGCTTCCTGTACTAGGATATCTCTGTCCTTCTCCAAACCTGGAAAGTTCTCTGCTAGTATCTCACTAAAAAGGCCTTCCAATCCTTTCTCTCTCTCCATGCCTTCAGGAACTCCTAGAACTCGAATGTTGGTTTTTTTAATAGTATCCTGTAGATTCCCAACAATATTTTTTAGGTTTCTAATTTCCTCTTCTTTTCTTTGGTTTGACTGTATGTTTTCCTGTGCTCTATCTTCTAAGTCCGATATTCTCTCTTCTGCTTCACCCATTCTGTTTTTAAGGCTTTCTAATGTGTTTGTCATTTGATCTATTGAGCTCTTCATTTCATTTTGATTTCTCTTCACTATAACACTTTCCTGTTCTACTAGTTTCTGAGTTTCATTTTGACTCTTCCTTAAAATTTCGTTTTCACGAGAGAGATTTTCAATCTTGTCCATTAAGGATTTCTGTAGTTCAAGGATTTGCTTTTGAAAACTTCTAAATGTTCTTATCATAAATTTTTTGAAATCCGTATCTTGCATTTCTTCTATCTCATCATCTTCATACTCTTGGCTTGGGGTGTTTTGCTTATTTGGAGGCATCATAGTGTCATCGTTGATCTTGCTCCCTCTATTTCTGTGTTTGTTACTCGGCATAGTTAATTCTTCTTGCGTCACTGTGCGTTTTTTTTTTCTTTTTTTTTTTTTTTTTTATTTATGCTGTGTCCGTGTTAAGTGGACTGCCTGCTGTTGGAGGAGCCTTGGAGGCTTGAGATGGGTGCGGCCTCTAAATTGAGTTTTTTGTTTTCTTGCTATTGAACTGTTGGAGTAACTTGTGTAATTCATATGCTAACCCACTTGCAGAAGCATAAGTCACAAATATTTATTATTCATATTTGGTAAATTCTCTCTTCATTCTGTAGATTGTTTCTTTTGCTGTGTGTAGCTTATTAGCTTGATGGAATCATTTTTGTCTTTTTGCTTTAGTTGCCTTGCTTATGAGGCCATATCTAAAACAATCACTGACCAGACCAATGGCATAGAACTTCTCCATATGTTTTCTTCTACTAGTTTTATCAATTCTGGACTTAGAATAAAGTCTTCCATTCATTTTGGCTTAATGTCTGCAGTACTGGGAGCTAAGGATCTAATCTCATTCTTTGAAATGTGAATATCCATTTTTCCCAAGATATTTGATTAAAGAGAACATCGTTTCTCCATTGTGGATTTCTGGCACAATTGTTGAAAATGAGTTAACTAGAAATGCATGGTTTTACTTCTGGGCTATCCATTCTGTTCCATTTCTCTGTTTGTATTCACATAAATACTACACTGTTTTAGGTTATTACTGCGTTATATATTTTTATTTATTTATTTTGACAGGCAGAGTGGACAGTGAGAGAGAGACAGAGAGAAAGGTCTTCCTTTGCCATTGGTTCACCCTCCAATGGCCGCTGCAGCCAGAGTGCTGCGGCTGGCGCACCACGCTGATCTGATGGCAGGAGCCAGGTGCTTCTCCTGCTCTCCCATGGGGTGCGGGGCCCAAGCACTTGGGCCATCCTCCACTGCACTCCCTGGCCACAGCAGAGAGCTGGCCTGGGAGAGGGGCAACCGGGACAGAATCTGGCACCCTGACCAGGACTAGAACCTGGTGTGCTGGCGCCACAAGGCAGAGGATTAGCCTAGTGAGCCGTGGCACCGGTCAAGCCTTGTAGTATATTTTGAAGCTGGGTAGACTGATGCCTTCAACTTTGTTCTTTTTGTCCAGTACTACTTTCACACTAGGGGTCTGTTGTGGTTCCTTGCAAATTTTTGTGTTGCTTTTTATATTTATGTGAGGTATATTTTTATTGATATTGCATTGAATATATTGGGTGCTTTGAGTATTATGGGTATTTTAATGTATTAATTCTTCCAATCTATGAATACAGAATATCTTTTTTTGTACATTCTTCAATTTCTTTTCATCACTGTTTTATAGTTTCAATGTAGAGATCTTTCACCTCTTTGGTTAAATTTATTCACAAGTACTTTTTAAGTTATTGTGAATGGGATTTTTGATATTTCTTCATCAGATAGTTCATTGTTGGTGAACAGCAGTGTTGCTCATTTTTGTTATTGATTTTGTATCTTGCAACTTTACTGAATTCATTTATTAGCTCTAACAGCTCTTGGTGGAGTCTTTTCAGTATTCTGTAATATGATCATGTTGGGAAAACAGGGACAATAAACTTCCTGTTCAATGTGGCTACCTTTTATTTCTTTCTCTTGCCTAATTTCTCTGGCTTTCACTTCTGGTGCAATATTTAAGTGATGAAATTAAAAGAAAAACTTTCAAATTTTCCCCATTCAGAATGATGTTGGCTGTGGATTTGTCATGTTTGTATGACTTTTATTATGTTGAGATCCATTCTGTCTGTACTTAATTTCTTGAGAGTTTTTTCATGAAAGGATGTTGACATTTGTAACATGCTTTTTCTGCATCTGTTGAAACAATTGTGTGGTTTTGTCCTTCATTCTGTTAATGGGATGTGTTACATTCATTGAGTTGTATGTGTTGAAATAATCTTGCATCCCTGGAGTGAATCTCACTTGATCATGGTGAATGATCATGTCAATGTGCCTCTGGATTCAGATTCTATGATTTACGTTGTGTTTTATTCTTGTTGTGTCTTTGGTTTGGATATCATGGTAATGCTAGCTTCATAAAGTAAGTTTGGGAATATTCCATTCTCTTCCTTTTTTTTTAACAGTTTGAGAATTGAAATTAGTTCTCTTTTAAATATTTGATAGACTGGGGACCATGAAGTGACATAGGAGGCTAAGTTTCGCCTCACGGTGCCGGCATCCCATAAGGGCACCAGTTCCAGTCCCAGCTGCTCCACTTCTGATCCAGCTCCCTGCTAATGGCCTCAGAAAGCAGTGGGCCCCTCACACATGTAGGGGACCCAGAGGAAGCTCCCAGCTCCTGGCTTCTGATCAGCCCAGCTCCAACCGTTGCAGCCATTTGGGGAGTGAACCAGCAGATGGAAGACTTTTTCTGTCTTTCCCTCTCTCTGTAACTCTGCCTCTCAAATAAACATATAAAAATTTTTTTAAAAAAAATATGTTTCACAGAATCCTGGACTTTCTTATATGGGAGACTTTTAATCACTATTTTCATTTCCTAACTCATTATTTATCTGTTCATTTTTCCTGTTTCTTCATAATTTGATCTTGGCAAGTTGTACATATCCAGGATTTCATCCATTTCTTCTGATTTATCCAATTCATTAGCATTGATTGTTATAGTAGTTTTTTTTTTTTTAATTTGACAGGTAGAGTTATAGACATTGAGAGAGAGAGACAGAGAGAAAGGTCTTCCTTCCATTGGTTCACTCCCCAAATGGCTGCTATGGCCAGCACTGCGCCAATCTGAAGCCAGGAGCCAGGTGCTTCTTCCTGGTCTCCCATGCGGGTGCAGGGGCCCAAGCACTTGGGCCATCCTCCACTGCCCTCCTGGGCTACAGCAGAGAGCTGGACTGGAAGAGGAGCAACCAGGACTAGAACCCGGCACCCATATGGGATGCTGGTGCTGCAGGCAGAGGATTAACCAAGTGAGCCATGGCACCAGCCTATAGTAGTTTCTTATGATTCTTTATATTTCTGTCATATTAGATGCAATGTCTCCTTTTTCATATCTGATTTTATTTATTTGAGTCTTCTTTTTTTCTTAGTCTATCTAAAGTTTTGCCAATTGTTTCTTTTTTCAAAAAAAATCTATTTTTCTAGTGTTTATTTTTCTAGTCATTTGTTTTTGTCATGATCTTTATTATTCCTTTCCTTCTAATAATTTGGTTCAAGGTGGTTTTTTTTTTTTAAGATTTTATTTATTGAGACGTAGAGTTACAGACAGAGGAGATTGAGAGAGAGAGAGAGAGAGAGATCCTCCATCTGCTGGTTCATGCCCCAGTTAGCCACAACAGCCAGAGCTGAACTGATCCGAAGCCAGGAGCCAGAAGCTAGGAGCTTCCTCTGGGTCTCCCACGTGGGTGCAGGGACCCACACACTTGGGCCATCTTCAACTGCTTTCCCAGACCATAGCAGAGAGCTGGATCAGAAGAGGAACATCTGGGACTTGAACCAGTGCCCACATGGGATATCAGCACTGCAGGAAAAGGCCTAGCCCACTATGCCACAGCACTGGCCCCAAGGCGATTTTTTTAAAGATTTATTTATTTATTTTTTGAAGTTATAGAAAGAGTAAGTGAAAAAAGAGAGAGAGAGAGAGCTTCCATCTGCTGGTTCACTTCCCAGATGACCACAATGGCTAGGGTTGGGTCAGGCCAAAGTCAGGAGTCCCATCTAGGTCTCCCACGTGAGTGACAGGGGCCAATGTACTAAAGTCATCTGCTGCTTTCCCAGGTGCGTTAGCATGGAGTTGGATCAGAGGTGGAGCAACCGGGATTTGAACCAGTGCTCATATGGGATGCCAGCCTTACAGGTGGCTGCCTAACCCACTGCACCACACGCCAGCCCCTGGTGTGAGTTTTTTCCTCCTTTCTTATAGTTCCTTGAGTTGCAACATTGTGAGAGGTCTCTGTTCTTTTC
Source organism: Oryctolagus cuniculus (assembly GCF_051225735.1). Taxonomy (NCBI): domain Eukaryota; kingdom Metazoa; phylum Chordata; class Mammalia; order Lagomorpha; family Leporidae; genus Oryctolagus; species Oryctolagus cuniculus. The sequence continues at coordinate 25,708,286 of NC_142885.1, forward strand.
TGATGTAGATATTCATTGCTGTTATCTTTTTTTTTTTTTTTAGAATTGCTTTTGCTGCAATGCATCCATAGCTTTCAGTATGTTGTATTTTCATTTATCTTAAGAAAAATTTAAATTTCCTTTTAGGTTCTTCATTGACTCATTGGCTTTTTAAAAGAAATACATATTTTTGTGTATTTCTGAAATTCTAACTGTAAATGAGATCTAGTGTTATATAATTGTGGTCATGAAAGATACTTGATATGAATCTAATCTTCTTCAAATTGTTGGCTTTTCTGTGGGCTCACATATTACCTATCCTGGTTAATGTACCACGTGTAGTTGAGAAGAATGTGTATTCTGCAGCTGTTGTATGGAATGCTCCGTAGTTGTCAGTTAGGTCTAATTTACCCAGAGTGCAATTTAACTCTGCCGATTCTTTGTTGATTTTCTGTCTAGATGATTTGACCATTGCTGCAAGTGTGGTGTTGAAGTCCTCAACTATCATTGTATTGCAGTTCATTTATACCAGTTTGGGCCACAGCTGCTCAACTTCTGATCCAGCTCCCTGCAAATGGGCTGGGAAAAGCAGTGGAAGATGATTCAAGTTTAGAGTCACCCACATGAGAGACCTGGCTCCTGACTTCTGCCTGGCCCAGCCCTTGGCCATTGCAGCCATCTGGGGAGTAAGCCGTTTCTCTCTTTCTCTCTGTAACTCTGCCTTTGAAATAAATAAATAAATCATAAAAGTATCATTTTAATATATGTGTGAAGACTTGTTTCTGGTGATTCTGTTCTGCTTCATTGGTCTATATGTCTATTATAAGCATCACACTAGGCTTGTAGTAAGTTTTGATAATGGCAACTGTGAAACTCATAATTGTCTTCAAGAATATTTGGATATTCAGAGTCCCCCAAGATTCCATGTTAATTTTAACATGGATTTTTCTATTTTTGGATAAAATATTGATATTTTCACAGGAATTGCAATATATCTATAGATCATTTTGGATAATAATATCTCAACAATGTTCAGTTTTTTAAAAATAAACAGAATTTTTTTCTTTTTACATGGATCCTCTTTCATTTCTTTTATCAGATATCTTTGATTAAGCTACAACTCTAATAGATTTGAAAAAATATTGGGGGCCAGCATTGTGGTACAGTGGGTTAATCTGCCACCTGTAACACCAGCATCCCATATGAGGAACTGTTCTAGACCACTTCCAATCCAGTTCCCTGCCAATGCACCTGGGAAAGCAGTGGAAGACAGCCTATGTGCTTGCATCCCTGCCACCCACCTGAAGCTCTTGGCATCTGGCTCTTGGCTTCTGCCTTTGGCATAGCCCAGCCTCAGCCATTACAACCATTTGGTAGGTGTACCAGTGGTTGGAAGCTCTCTCTGTGTCTCTCTCCCTTTTCTCCCTCTTTCTGTAACTCTGCCTTTCAAATAAATAAACAAATCTTTAATTAAAAAGGAAGAAAAATTATAATTCTCACTAAATTTTCCTTGGTAAAATATACTTACTGCTCATAAAACCATATTACATTCATATTACTAGGCAAGGAACTTAATATTGTTATGTTATAATGAAACAGTTAAAATTTTAGATTTCAATTTCTAATAGTGTAAATATTTCTACATGTAGCCCATATAAAGAATCTTTTGCCCAGAGTGCAGTGCAACATCACAGGTTAAGGACACAGTCACCACAAGACTTGATTCACTGCTGTAACTAGCCCACAGTTCAAGAGTTCCCATGGACGTCTTCAGTTCTGACTATCCTTTCTTTATTTTTTTTACTTTTTAAAGATTTATTTATTTACTTGAAAGGCAGAGTTACAGAGAGGCAGAGGCAGAGAGAGAGCGAGAATGCTTCCAACCAAGGGTTCACTCCCCAAATGGCTGCAACAGCCGGAGCTGGGCCGATCCAAAGACAGGAGCTTCTTCCAAGTCTCCCATGCAGGTGCGCGGGCCCAGGGACTTGGGCCATCTTCTACTGCTTTCCCAGGCCTTAGCAGAGAGCTGGATCGGAAGTGGAACAGCTGGGATTCGAACTGGCACCTGTATGGGATTCCAGCATTGCAGGTGGCAGCTTTACCCACTACGTCACCACTATCTTTCCAACAGATGCTCTTGAAGCATTTGAATATATACAATGTGAAACCCCCACCTCAGCTCAACACCTGAGGTTCTGGAGAGTAGGTCATCTGATGCTTTCTTTGGTGTAGAGTTTTAATTAGGGCTCAACCACATGCTGACCACCTGCTGCCTTTAGTCTCCATCCCCTCCTGAAGGTTTGAGCTAACACCTTCAGTCTCCAGTTACTCAGGGGTTGGAAGCGACTGGGCATGTTCCAAAGGCCCCAACACAAATCACAGTGGTGGACTGCCAGGGGGTAAACTCCCAGGCAAAGATCCCAGCAGGCAGCACATTCTAGGAGACCACCACCCAGCAGCAAAGGGCAAAGGTCAGATTTCCATCTTCCCTTTAGATAGATGATGCCACATATGGGTTTTATTTCCATTTTCCTAATGGTTAGTGATAGTGAGCATTTTTTCTGTATGTTTGTTGGTCAGTTTATTTCTGCTTTGAGAAATATTTATTCAGATCCTATACCTACTTCTTACCTGTACTTTTTCTTGCCGTTGTTGTTGGTGGTGAGTTTTTTTATTTTTTATTCTGGATGTTAATCCTCTGTCAGAAGAACAGTATTCAATGTTTTCTCTCATTCTTGTGGTTGTCTCTATACTATGTTTATTGTTTCCTTTGACCTCAGAAGATTTTCAGTTTGATATAATTCCATTTGCCTATTTTTTTACTTTTATTGATTGTACTTTGGAGGAGTTTCAAAAATGCTTTTGCCTGCACTGATATCTTTTTTTTTTTTTTCTTTTAGAAATTTTTTTTTATTTGACAGGTAGAGTTATAGACAGTGAAAGAGACAGAGAGAAAGGTCTTCCTTCCATTGGTTCACTCCTCAAATGGCCACTATGGCTGGCGCACCGTGCTGATCCGAAGCCAGGAGCCAGGTGCTTCTCCTGGTCTCCCATGCGGGTTCAGGGCCCAAGGACTTGGGCCATCCTCCACTGCCCTCCCGGGCCACAGCAGAGAGCTGGACTGGAAGAGGAGCAACCAGGACTAGAACCCGGCACCTATATGGGATGCTGGCACCGCAGGCAGAGGATTAACCAAGTGAGCCACAGCGCCGGCCCCTGTACTGATATCTTGAAGTGTTCTCCCTAGGTTTTCTTCTAGAAGTTTCATAGTTTCAGGTCTCACATTTAGGGCTTTAATCCATTTTGTGTCAATCTTTGTATGGTGTGAAACCTAGAGGTCAAATTTCAATTTTCTGCATGTGAGTTCACTTTTAACAGCGCCATTTATTAAAGACTCTCTTTTCTCCAAGGTAAATCTGATGACATCACATAGCTGTAGAGGTGTGGATATATCTCCAGGATCTCCATTCTGCTATATATGTTCATTTATATGCCAGTACCATGCTGTTTTAGTATAGTATGGTGTGCTTTGAGATCAGGTATTGTGATTCTCCCGCCTTGTTCTTTTGGCTCAATAGTGCTTTTGCTGCTCAGAGTCTCTTTTGCTTCTGTGACTATTAGGACTGTTTATTTTGGGTCCAAAGCTGTGGTGCAGCTGGTTAAAGCCCTGGCCTGCAGTGCTAGCATCCCCTATGGTACTGCTTCAAGCCCCAGCTGCTCCACTTCCAATCCAGCTCCCTGCTAATACACCTGGGAAACCAGAGGAGGATTGCCCAAGTGTATGGGCCCCTGCACCCACATGGGAGACCCAGAAGAAGCTAGTGGCTCCTGGCTTCAGCCTAGCCCAGCCCTGGTCATTGCACCCATTTGGGGAGTAAACCAATGGATGTAAGACCTCTCTCTCTGTCTCTACCTCTGTCTGTAACTTTGCCTTTCAAATAAATGTTTTTGAAAAAGGATTGCTTATTCTATTTTCATTAAGAGTGCCATCCATATTTTGATGGTGACTATATTAAATCTGTAAACAGCTTTTTGTAGTATGGGCATTTTAACTGCATTTTTCTCCCAATCCATGAACACAGGAGAATGTTCTTCTGGGCCAGGGGTGTGGGGTCCTCTTCAATTTCTTTCAATAGTGTTTGTAAATTTTTATTATAGAGGTCATTCACTTTCCTGGTTAAATTTGGTCCTATGCATTTGATTGCTTTGGTAGCTATTGCAGGTAGAAATACTTTGATAGTTTCCTCCTTCCTCCACAAGTTTGTTATTGATGTATAAAAATGCTGTTTATTTTTGTATGATGATTTCAAATCCTGCATGTTTCCTGCATGAATTCATTTATTAGTTCTAATAGTCTTTTGGCTGCATTTTTCTATATGTCAAATCATCTGCAAGTGAGGATAATTTTATTTCCTCCAGACATATTTCTGTGCCTTTTATTTCTTTCTATAGCTTAATTGCTTTGGCCAACACTTCTGTTATCGTGCTGGATAAGAATGGTGAGTGCAGACATTCATTTCTTGTTCCAGATTTTAGAAGAAAAGTTTTCATCTTTTTGTTTTTAAGATTTATTTATTTATTTGAAGGCAGAGAGAGAGAGAGCGGGAGAGAGAGAGAAATGTTCCATCTGCTAGTTTACTCCCAAATGGCCACAATGGGTGGAGCTGTGCCAATCTGAAACCAGAAGCCAGGAGATTCTTCCAGGTCTCCCACATTGGTACAAGGTCCCAAGTATTGGCTGCCTTCTGCTGCTTTCCCAAGCACATTAGCAGGGAACTGAACCAAAAGTGGAGTGGCTGGGACTTGAACCAGTACCCATATGGGATACCAGGGGTGCAGGTGGCTGTTTTACCTGCTATGCCACAGCACCAGCCCCAGAAGTTTTCATCTTTTCCCCATTCAGGGTGATGTTGGTTCTTTGTCTTACTCAGGAAACTTCTATGATGTTGAAGTATGTACCTGCTATCCATACAGGTGGCTATGACTGCCCTGGACCTGGGATTCCCCAAAGCCAGATTCATCAGGTAATACTGGGCATCCAGGTTTCCTCTGGTAGAGAGGCAAATGACCTTGTGAATCTAGGCACTGGAGCCTGTGGGGCCAGCTGTCCCACTCTCTCAAGTCAAAGTTAATTTTAATGCTTTCAAAAGGCATGGCAAGGATACTTGAAACTAAGGGAGGCAGGCTAGGAGATGGGCCTGAGGGCATCTAGTCTGCATTCAAGGCACTGTTTTGCAGCTTGGTTTCACTTTCTTTTTTTTTTTTTTCCTAGTCTGTAACTGTAGTAAATATATTTTATTTCCTCTTTACACATTCTGCTTACCAAAAGCTAATTTTCTGATCTTGTGGCTAATTAAAACTATGTTTAATTCAACAGAAAAAAAATACAACTTTCCTAAGAATTTTGGGACTGGGGCTGGCGCTGTGGCGCAGCAGGTTAAGCAGCCACCCATGACATCAGCATCCCACATGCGAGCACCAGTTTGAGTCCCACTGCTCTGCTTCCAGTCCATTTGCCTACTGATGCTCCTGGGAAAGAACCAGAAGATGGCCCAAGTTCTTGAGCACCTGCTAACCACGTGGGAGACCCAGATGGTGTTCCAGGCTCCTGGCTTCAGCCTAGCCCAGCTCCAGCTATTGCCACCATTTGGGGAGTGAACCAGTAGATGGAAGATCTTTCCTTCTTCCTCTCTCTCCCTCCCTCTTTCCCTCAGTATCTTTCTGTCATTGCTTTTTTAATAAATAAAAATTTAAAACAAAAAGAATTTGAAGACTGACTACTGGAAAATGGCTAGAATCACAGGACTTCAGCTAAGGAAGGAACCACACCATCCCCTTGTAAACAATCAAGCCCTACATCAAACGAACCACCTCCAACTGCTTTCAAACTGGCCTTCCCAGTTTGCCCATTATCCCCTCTCACTTCCTCCAGCTCCTTTTCTCCTTTAAATGTGCTCTTGTTAACTGGCAAGACAGGAAAAGCATTGACACAAAGCTGTCTGCTTCTCTCCCAAGACTGCTAGCCTCCTGCATAAACCTGTTTCTTTGTATCAACTCCTTCTCCCTGGTAAACTCTTGTCCAGGGACCAACAGCCCAGCCCTAGTTTCTCTGGTATCAAGTCCAGCCAACTTTGCCTTTCCAGAATCATTTATTTCATTGATCTTTGTGTGCCTTTTCATTTCTGTTTCATTAATTTCTGCTCTGCTCTTTCTTTCCTTTACTGATTTTGGGATTGTTGTTGTTTTGCTTTTCTTGGTCCTTGGGATATATTGTTATTTTTTAATTTAGGCATCCATTCTTATAAACATTTCTTTGAGTACTTATTTTGTACCATAGTTTTGGTATATTGTTTTCATTTTTCTTTGTTTTGAGATCTTTTTAAATGTCTTGTTTAATTTCTTTAATGACCCACTGTTCCTTCGATGCCATGTGGTTCAATCTCCATGTATGTGTATAATTTCTACCATTTCTAGTGTTGATTCTCAGTTTTTCTCAGAAAATATTGATGTTATGATTTTGATTCTGTTGAGTTGGTTTAGATTTGTTTTGTAGCCTAATATATGTTTTTTTCTTGGGACTATTCCATGTTCTGATGGAAATTATGTAAATGCTGCAGCTGTTGAATGAAATGTCTGTCAATGTTAGCTCCACTTGGGCTATAGTGCAGTTTATCACGGATGTTTCCTCACTGAGTTTTTCTGGATGACCTGTCCATCAATGAAGGTGAGATGTTGAAATGTCTCACTATTGTTGTGTTAGATTCTATCTCTGCCTTTAGATCTAATAATGTTCTTTTAAAAATACTGGGTGCTCCAGAATTAGGTACATTTTATATTTATCATCATAATAGTTTCCTGTTAAACTGATCCCTTGATATGCTGGCCACCTTTGTCTCTTTTTAAAGCTTGTGTCTTAAAATCTGTTCTCAGTGACAGAAGGATGGCTGTTCCTACTTGAGTTTGATTTCCATTGTATGAAGTGTCTTCCTTCAACCCTTCAGTTTCAATCTGAGTCTTTACTGGTAATGTGAGTTTTTTGTTCATTGACCATCTATGGGTCTTATTTTTATATCCATTCACTCAGTCTGTATCAAGGTTATAATTATGTAAAGACCCCTATCATTTTCCTAAATTTCTTCTATTTTTAAATATCTTTTGTTCTAGTCTTGTTTTATGGCTGTTCATCTTCATGGTTTAGTCACTTACTTTATTGAAAAGGATTTATTCTTTTCTGTTTCTCTTTTGTGCATCTGTTCTTCCTATGGATTTAATATTTACACATATTTGTATGATGGTAGTTATCTTTCACTTCTAGAATTAGTACCTTTTGTAAGGCCAGCTTTTGATTATGAATTCCTACAGTGCTTGTCTGCCTTGGAAAGTCTTTATTTCTCCTTATTTCTAAAGGATAGTTTTGCAGGAAATTTTCTTTAAGAATATGAAATATGTCATTGCTGAAAAATCTGCTGTTAGTATGATGGAAGTTCCCCCAAATGTGACTTGATATTATTTTTCTTGCTCCTTTTATAGTTCTACCTTTGCCTTGGACTTTTGACAGGTTGATTGTCACATGCTGTGGGTGAGTATCTTTTTTTCTCATGTCTATTTTGGCTCCTATGGGACTCCTGTGCTTGAATAAGAGTATCTTTTCCATGATTTGGGAATTTCATAGGACTCTTTCATTGAATAGATTTCATGCACCTTCTCCATTTTCTTCCCTTCATGGACCTCAAAATTAGAATATTAGTTCATGTAATGCTGTGCTGATGATCCCTGAGGCTATCTTTATTCTTTATTTCTGTGTGTCTGACTAGAACATTTCATGAGACCTGTCTTCAAGTTCAGATATTTTTTTCTCTTGAACCAAGCTGCTGCTAAGGCTTTCACATGTATTTTGTATCTGAGTTACTGAATCCTTCACTTGCAAGGTTTCTGTTTGGTTCTTCTTTACCATTGCTGTGTTTTTGCTGAGCTTGTTACTTATATCATGAATGATTTTGTTGCACTGTCTGTACTCTCTTTTTAAAACTATTAATTAATTAATTAATTAACTAATTTGAAAGAATGAGACAGGGGAGGAGGGGGGAGGGAGGAGATTGAGAGGAAGAGAAAGATCTTTCATCCACTGGTTCAATTCCAAAATGGCCAAAACAGCCCAGTCTGGGCCAGGCCAAAGCCAGGATTCGTGAACTCCATCCTCATCTCCCACATGGGTTGCAAGGACCCAAGCACTTTGGCCATCCTCCACTGTCTTCCCAAGGGCATCAGCACAGAGCTGGGTCAGAAGCAGAGCAGCTGAACTCAAATTGGCACATTAATATGGGATGCCAGCATTGCAAGCAGCAGCCTAACCTACTGCACCACAATGCTAACCCTTGTCTGTACTCTCTTGAATATCAATGCTTCCTTCAAACATTCTTTTGAATGTATTATCATGCATTTCATCAATGTGGTTTGGGGATAGCAATTCTGTTTCTAGAAAGTTATTATATTCCTTTTGAGGCATAATATTTCTTTGTTTCTTTCATTTTTTCTTGTGACTACATTGAGATTTTCACATCTGGTAGATGGCTGTTTCGATCAGTTTTATACATTGGTTTTAATAGAAAATAGCTAATGCCTGAAGGTGCCTTGAGGTGTCAGTTTGATGGGGTACCTTCACTTTCCTTACAGTTAGGTGCCATAGTGTAGTCTACCTGTATCTCTTTGGGCTTCAATCTATGGTCTTTGATGTGATGCATCTGATGGCAAGTCAGGAAGACTCATTGTCTCTGGAGACCACACAGTGGGGACAACATTGTAGCAGTCCAGGCCAATGTAATGCACACAACAGTGGATCTGGGAGCCTGCTGTGTGGCCACTGTAGCAATAACAGCGGGTATACCACAAGAATGGTATGTGCTTCCTCAGGCAGCGTAAGTCAACTGTGCTGTTGGCAAGGACCTTCAGCATTAGTCTGAGTCCCAGTATTATTCTCATGGTGTGGGCCGATGAGAAGCTTGCCACAGGAGGGGCAGCAGCTGTGGAGTGCAGTGCCCACTCTCAGTCCCAGTGGTTTGGGCCAATGAGCAGTAGCTGGCTACAGGGGGAGGTGGTGACCAAGGGAGGGGGTGTTTAAATGCCTTCAGCTAGTCTCAGAAGTGATGTGGGCCCACTAATAGATGGCCATGGAAGGAGGTAATGGCCAGGGAGTGCACCATCTACCCTAAGGTCAAGTGGTAGTGAGGCCTCACAAGCAACTGGTCCTGGGAAGAGGCAGCAGCAGAATTCAGTACATGTCCTCAGTCCCAGCAGTAGTATGGAACCATGAATGTGCGGCCTCAGATGGAAGTTGTACTGGGGGACGTACGATACTCACTCTCAATCCCAATGATGGTCCAGGCCCATGGCCAGCTGGCTGTGGGAAGCAGTGGTGGTGAGTGAAGGGAAACAAGCTTCAGGTCCCAGAAGACAAGTGCCTTGGTGTCTCACATCTTCACACAGCACCCCCCATGCTGGCTGAACCACCTGCCTCCCATAACGAAGGGCTCTGTGCAGGCTTGGGTCCTGGGGTCACACCTGTTCTTCTGGACCAAGTTGCATTTGAAGGCTGTTGTCCCCCATACTTGTGTGGTAGAATGTCTCGGATCTGGGGATGCTCAGGAATGGGATATTCACAGGTTTCTGACCCCTAGAACAGTATGAATTCAGACAATGGCTTTCTTCTTAGGATGCTGTTGGACTGTCATCCTGGGCTCTGGAGCTTGGGAGGTGTAGGAGACAACCTTCTCTAAAGCAAAGCTATTGTAAATGTTCTCAGTAGCTCTCCAACTGAGCTACAGCTGTGATGATTGGAAACTCTTGGATAGCTAGAATCACAGGCATGGCAATGGAGTCTCCTGAGATTCCCATGCCCACCCTTTCTCCTGCAATGGGAGTGGAATGAATATATTTGATGTTGTGAGATGGACATGAATCTTTGTGGGCTGGGACAGAATGTTTTATTTTGGATAGTAATTTGGATGTCTCTGAAAGGCCCATTTATTAGAGACATTTTTCCTCAATATCTTAATGGTTAACAGATTACAGATGGAACTTAATTATTGTATCTACAAGTAGGGCCTTGGAAAGTGATCATATTAGACTGATGGAATGACACGTATGATTGAATCATGCTTGCTTTGTAAGGGAAGAACATGTAGACAATGATAAGTGAAGGGCATGTTCTCTGTATTCTTTCTGCTTCATCATGTGATCATCCATCCACCACCCTCCAGCCTCACTAGCTCCCTAAACCAATGAGGCAATTTGATGTTAGATTGTAAACTTCCAAAACTGTAAATTGAAATAAACCTTCCATCTTAAGTAGCTCCTCTCAGGTAGTTTATTTAAAGTAACAAAAAGCTTACTAATGCACAGTTACTACAATGAAATAGCCATGCAGCTCATTTTATAAAGGAAAAAGTTTATTTAGCTCACAATTGTGGGGGTTCAAGTCTAAAATCAGGTGGTCCTTTTGGCTGGGCATCTGGTAGGGATAGCAGATGGCAATCACAGAGTGTATGCAGACAAAAGTCACGTGACAAGTCAGGAAGCAGTGGCTATCTATGGCCAACAAGGCTTTTAAATCAACCTTCTCATGAGAACTGCCTTCTGAGGACATATCCCCAATTTTCTAAGAACCTCCGGCTAGGCCTACCTCCTAAACACAGTAATTGGATTAAGTTCAAGTCTGTAGTACCATTAACTTATGATTTTTGTCATTAAAAATCATGTAGGAACTTGGAAGCCAAATTATGTTTAAATAATAAGATCTATGTTTCCTCTGCTGTTAAAATTTTATGAAGAAATGCTTTAGGTTCTTGATCCCACAAAAGATGATTAGGCATTATTATGAACAAGTAAATGCCAACAAATTGGAAAACCTAGAAGAAATGGATAGATTTCTAAACCTATATAATCTGTTGGCCGGCGCTGTGGCTCACTAGGCTAATCCTCCGCCTAGCGGCGCCGGCACACCGGGTTCTAGTCCCGGTTGGGGCGCCGGATTCTGTCCCGGTTGCCCCTCTTCCAGGCCAGCCCTCTGCTGTGGCCAGGGAGTGCAGTGGAGGATGGCCCAGGTGCTTGGGCCCTGCACCCCATGGGAGACCAGGAAAAGCACCTGGCTCCTGGCTCCTGCCATCGGATCAGCGCGGTGCGCCAGCTGCGGCAGCCATTGGAGGGTGAACCAACGGCAAAAGGAAGACCTTTCTCTCTGTCTCTCTCTCTCACTGTCCACTCTGCCTGTCAAAAAAAAAAAATAAATAAATAAATAAAAATAAACCTATATAATCTGTCAAAATTTAACCACAAAAATATTGAACAGATAAATAACAATGAGATTGAATCTGTTACACAAATCTTCCAAAGAAGAACACCAATTCTTCTGAAACTACTCCTATATATTCAAAGGGATGGAAACTTTCCAAACTTACTCTAAAAAACCAACATTATCTTAAAACCAAAACCAAAGACATGACAAGTAAACAAAACTGCAGACCAGCATCCCTAATGAACGTAGGTAGAAAATTTCTCAAAAAAATATTATCAGATTGAATCTAGCAAGACATCACAAAGATCATTTTCCACCATCAAGTGATATTTGTCCCAGGGATAGTTCAAAACACATAAATCAATCAATATAATCCCATCAACAAAATGAAGGATTAAAAATTATATTCCAGGCTGGCTCCGTGGCTCACTAGGCTAATCCTCCACCTGCGGCGCCAGCACCCCAGGTTCTAGTCCTGGTCAGGGCACCGGATTCTGTCCTGGTTGCTCCTCTTCCAGTCCAGCTCTCTGCTGTGGCCCGGGAGGGCAGTGGAGGACGGCCCAGGTCCTTGGGCCCTGCACCTGCATGGGAGACCAGGAGGAGGCACCTGGCTCCTGGCTTAGGATCAGCACAGCACGCCGGCCGCAATGCGCCGGCCATAACGGCCACTTGGGGGGTGAACCAATGGAAAAAGGAAGACCTTTCTCTCTGTATCTCTCTCTCACTGTCTAACTCTGCCTGTCAAAAAAATTATATTCCAATATGTGTTGATGAATCATTCAAATTATCCTCATTTCAAATGATATGATTCTACATGCAGAAAAACGTAATGATTCCACCAAAAGACTGCCAGCACTGATAAACCAATTTAGTAATATTTCAGGAAACAAAATCAACTTTCATAAATCAGTAGCACTTATACAAACCAATAAGGAACTTGCTGAGAAGGAAATTATAGGGACCGGCACTGTGGCACAATGGGCTAAAGCACTGGCCTTAAGGGCCAGCATTCCATATGGGCGCTGGTTCTAGTCTCGGCTGCTCCTCTTCCAATCCAGCCCTCTGCTATGGTCTGGGAAAGCAATGGAGGATGGCCCAAGTCCTTGGGCCCTTGAACCCATGTGGGAAACCCAGAGGAAGCTCCTGGCTTTGGATCTGCACAGCCCTGGCTGTTGTGGTCATCTGGGGAGTGAACCAGCAGATGGAAGAGCTCTCTCTGTCTCTACCTCTCTCTGTAGCTCTTTCAAATAAATAAAGTAGATCTTGAAAGAGAAAGAAAGAAGGAAAGAAAAAGTTATAAAAGCAATTATATCAAAAATAACTTTAAAAATTCACAATAGCTAAGATATGGAATCAACCCAGTGTCCATCAACTGATGATTGGATAAAGAAATTATGTTATGCAAACACCATGGAATACTCCTTAGTGGTGAAAAAAAAATGAAATCCTGTTTTTTCTTTTTCAACAAAATGGATGCAACTGGAATCCATTATATTTAGCGAAATAAGCCAATCCCAAAAAGACAAGTACCATATGTTTTCCCTGACCTGTGGTAACTAATGAAGTACCTAAATAGTACTTAAAATGCAACATTTTGAGATGACGAGTGTTTTTTTTTTTTTTTATAAATAGTGTTGTCCTTTTTTTCTTCATATTTGTTGAATTTTTTACTTAGTGTTGGGTTAATTCTATGAATATGAACTGAAAATATATCTTTATAAAAATTAACAGTAGGAATAGGAGAGGGAGGAGGAAGAGGAGTGGGAGCAGGGTTGAGAGGGAGGGTACAGTGGGAAGTATCACTATGTTCCTAAGTCTATATATATATTAAATACATTAAATTTGTGTACCTTAAAGTTTTTAAAAAATCTTGGAATAAGTTCAATCAAGCACAAAGACTGCTACAATGAAAATTATAAAAACAATGAAAAATTAGACAAAAAAGTGAAACGACCTGTTCATAGATTGGAAGAATCAAATTCTGTATTATCCAGAGCAATTTACCAATTCAACAGTCCCCACCAAAATACCAGTAAGATTCTTCACAAAACTAGAAAAAAAATACAGAAATTCATGTGGAAGCATGAAATACCCCAAATAGCCACATCAATCTTTAAAAAAAAAAAAAAGAACCTGGGTATCAAGACACACTGCATAACTATAGTAATCAGGTTTAAAAACAGATGCACAGATCAATAGAACATAATAGATATCCCAGAGATAAATATGCACAGCTACAGTTAACTGATCCTTGGCAAAGACACCACAAACATAAATTACAGAGAGGACAATATCTTCAATAAATGGTGCGGGGGAAATTGTATATCCATCTGCAGAAGATTGTAACTAGATCCTACCTCTCAATCTTTACAAAAATCATTTCAAAACAGATCAAAGACCTGTATGCAAGACATGAAACTACTAGAAGGAAATGCTTCCAAACATTGGTATAGGCAAGAATGTTTTGGCTAACACTCCAAAAGCACAGACAACAGAAGCAAAACTAAACAAGACTGTATCAACCAAGAAGCTTCTGCACAGCAGAGGAAACAATGCAGAGACAACCAACAGAGTAGGAAATAACGTTTGCACACTATTCCTTGATGAACAATTTGCGGACTATGTAAGGAACTCAAAAAATATAGCAATAACAACAAATAAACTTTAAAATGGAGCAAAGGATCTGAACAGACATTTCTCAAAAGAAGACATACAAATGGGCAACAAATAAATGAAAAATGTTCCATAGCACTAGCCATCAGTGAAATGCAATGATTTATCACAGTGAGAGGTTACCTCACTCCAGCTAGAACAGCTATTATCAGAAAGAAAAAAATTTGGTGAAATAGCAGCAGATATTATCAAGAATATAGCCGCTCAACAAAAATCATTAGACTTTAATGCCCAGGTAGTGAGATAATAGAATTGCTCTATGTTCCTACTAGAACAAAGAGAAATGTGTGTGACATCAAATCCATCTATATCAACACTTCTGGGGCAGTGCAGACTGGTAGAGTCAGCCAGAAGCTCGCTGTTTATAAGAAGTAACAAAGCATGCAGACCAACATGATTTATTTAGCTGCTTACTCAAAGAGAAAGCTTCTTTATTCAGTAAAAAAGAACAAGGATTCTGACAGTTTCACTTTGTATCTTTCTAATTTTTGTTGTCATTATACCTTGTACTCCCTGTCTTTCTGACTTTTGTCTATCTAGGAACAAAATCTTTGCCTATATTATTATTGCCCAACAAGTTGCATTGACTACTATGCTTTCCAGAAAAAAAAATAAAACAAAACTGAAGCTTGTTATTTTACACATATGCCTAAACCAAGACATTCCTCTTCAGAGTGGGCGCGCCCCCAGTCAAATAAGTTTCTTCGTTGCTCGTTGGCATTTTCTCTCAAGACCTTTTTCTGCACACCTCTTAGAATCACCAAATCTTTCTTCCGTGGGATGTAGCATCCTGGAAATGACGTGCCGGGGATTCCCCTGAGCAGTGGGCAACACTGACTCCTGACATAACTTCATCTGCATGGTCTTCAATGAAGACCTTTGAGGAAAAGGGAGCAATGGGGGTGGGGGTCAGCACGAGTGCAGAATGCTGAAGAGGAAAGCCAGAGTCCCTGTGTGGGCCTTTACAGATGTGCTGGGGGGAACAGGTTGCTGCTTCTATAGTGCGTTGAGAACGTAAAAGGCAACAGTTTTACAGATTTTGTCAACACTCAGCAGACCTTGGGCGATTCCAGAGAGAACAGTCCGTTCCTTTCCCGGATGTTTGAGCGGACTTGCAACTTTTGTAACCGCTTGATTGGAGCCGGTTTCCAAACAGCCGGCTCACTCCATCTTGTTCATCTCCAAAGGCGGCTCAGCTCCCCAGTCCCCCGACCCATTTTCTTAAACGAAACTTCAGTTTTGCTTCCCCTCAGTAAACGGAACCCGAGTCTCCCTGTTCGCAAAACTGTTCTTCAGGAACAAAACTGCCTTTGCTTTTCAAGTTGTGTTTGGCTTTTGGTTCCGGATGAACCTTTGCGATCCATTTTGGCGAGCAGGGTGCAGTAGTTTTTGTTTTGCTTTGACAGGCAGAGTTAGACAGTGAGAGAGAGAGAGAGACAGAAAGGTCTTCCTTCCCTTGGTTCACCGCCAAAATGGCCGCTCCGGCCGGCGCACTGTGCTGATTCGAAGCCAGGAGCCAGGTGCTTCCTCCTGGTCTCCCATGGGGTGTAGGGCCCAAGGACTTGGGCCATCCTCCACTGCCTTCCTGGGCCACAGCAGAGAGCTGGCCTGGAAGAGGAGCAACCGGGACAGAACCGGCACCCCAACTGGGACTAGAACCCAGAGCGCTGGCGCTGCAGGCGGAGGAGTAGTTTTGAATCCCAATGAAAGGAAATGTTACCCCTATTAAAAATTCCATTCTTCTCACTGAAGACGTGCAAACATGTGTATTATTCAATCATTATGGTTTAGTTTCATCACTATACATGGGGAGGGAGGACGGGCGTGGAGTATAGGTTCCAGCACTGAGGCAGGAGGCCGGCTGGTTGCGAGGGGCTGTGGAACGGGTCCTCCGGACAGGTCCTGACCTCTCCGGGAACTGAGGGCCGAGGACACAAGCCCAGGTCTCTAGGGGTCACCGCGGCCCTCATGAGGTGCAAACGCCAAGCGCAGGTGGGAGTGCAGAGCCCCAGCCTCCTCAGCTGTGGCCCGGGTTCCCCCGGCGCATGTGTATCAGGCAATCAGAGCAGTGCCGCCAAGTCGCCATTGCGGGAAGGCTGTCATCAGCTCCAGCCGCCGCCAGCTGCTGGTCCAGCCCCCGGGGCCCAGTCGGCGGGCTTCATTGGCTCAGGCTGCGGAGCCCTCAGCGCCTTCTCCTGCCCTGGCCAGGCCTGCAGCAGCAGCGTCAGGGGCGGAGCCGCCCAGAGCGGCCTGGCCTCTGTGGAGCCGCTGAGTGAGGCGAGGAGGCGGCCGAGGGGGAGGGAAGGGCGGGCGCCCCGGGCAGTGGTCGCTTGCGGGACCCCGGCCTGCCTCGAGGCGTCCCTGTGCCCCGCTGCCCTGTGCCTCGTCTGCGTTTTGATCTTTTATAGAAATGAGCTTCCCCACCCTTGTAGTGAAACCCTAGTCTCCTGGTGTGATGCCCACAGAGGGCACGGAAGCCTCTCCCCCACGCCCTGCCCTGTGTCTGTCTTTCCTGCTAGGCGGTCCTGAGTGAAGTGACCGCGGTGGGTCTAACCTTTACTAAATAGATCCGTGCACCAGGATCTGCCAGCAGGTGCAGTGCATGCAGCTCCCGGTTAGCCCAGCACGCCAGCACACAATGCAGCCCTCGCAGCCCTCACACCCGACCTTGAGATTTTCTGCATCAACCGATATGACCGCTTAGAATGGCGCTGTACAAGAAAGAACAAGAAACCCATAGTTTTGTTTTGTTTTGCTGAAATATATTGTATGTTTGAGATAATTTGAGTATAAAGTGCAATAAAACTATTGCACTGGGAATGATGAACTCTTTAAGTCCTTGGTAAGTATACAAGTGGAACCGAAGCCATTTACTAGACAAAGTAATGTGACTGAGTGTTAATGGCTCCTGCATTCCTATGGTCGTAACTTACTTCATCACTCTGCCATTTGATACATAGCCTGGCAATTCTCTGTGGCTTCAGTTATTGCAGTGACGGGTTTTCAAAATGCTGTGGAAGGAATTAACCCAAGAGGCCAGGAGGTGGTGACTCAGGCCTGGTGCTCAGTTCTTTGACCTGTACCTTTCAATGCTTGCCCTGTCAACTATCAGACATATTCAACAAGTTCATGGAAAAGGTGTTTCATGAAAAACTGTATAGATTTCAAAATGTTTATGTACTAACCAAACTAAACAGCTTTTTTTTGACAGGCAGAGTAGACAGTGAGAGAGAGAGAGAAAGAGAGAGAGAGACAGAAAGAAAGGTCTTCGTTTTCTGTTGGTTCACCCCCACAGTGGCTGCTGTGGCCAGCGCACTGCGGCGCGCACACTACGCTGATCCAAAGCCAGGAGCCAGGTGCTTCTCCTGGTCTCCCATGTGGGTGCAGGGCCCAAGGACTTGGGCCATCCTCCACTGCCCTCCTGGGCCACAGCAGAGAACTGGACAGGAAGAGGAGCGACCAGGACAGAATCCGGCCCTCAACCGGGACTAGAACCGGGGGTGCCAGCGCCGCAGGCGGAGGATTAGCCTATTGAGCCATGGTGCTGGCCTCAAACTAAACAGCTTTTAATTCCATTTTCCATAAACTCTGAAGCCCCCTCATATTTGTCATCTCATCAAATGCTTTTAAATCCCCCAAAGTATCAAGTTCATGAAAAACAGAAAGCCTGAGGAACTGTTACAGATTGGAGGCAACTACAGAATCAAGTAAATGTGATGTAGGATGCTGGACCGAGAATGAACATTAATGGAGAAAGTGGTGAAATGTGTGAATAGCTTGAGTTAATTGTTCTGTACTGATGTTAGCTTTTTGGTTTTGATCATTGCACCATGGATATATAAAATGTTAACATTAGGGTAAGCAGGTGAGTGGGATACAGAAACATGATATTGCAGCCTTCTTATAAGTATAAATTGGTTCAAATTTAAAAGTCTTTTTAAAAACAGAAAGGCAAACACCAGCACACACTCATTCAATAACTATTTATTGAGTACCTATTATGTGTTGGCACTGGGCAATTTGAAAATAGAATAGTTAACAAGACTGGAATCCTGGAGATTAGCGTTATACAATGGTGAGATATAAAGATGAGTTGCTAGACAACACAGTGATAAAAGCTACTTTAGAAGTGGCAGCACATCTGATTCTTTCTAATGCACTTCCAGGCAGCACAGATATTCATCAATGAAAGAATGTTCCCTGCACCAAAGTGCTTCTGTGGGCCTCCCAATTCTGTCCACTGGCACCTACTCTCTCTGGTCAAGAGCGTCCTATGAATCATGCATTAGATTTTTGCTTGCAGAAGTGGCTGTGGCTTTTGCAAAGGGAGGAGTTGGCATTGTCTGTGGTGGGGTGGGGGAGGGAAGGACCCTGACTTTGGGTGAGGAAGCAGGGGAAGCAGAGCTGGAGGAAGCAGACCCTAGAAGGTGGAGAGAGGTTGACTTGTGCTGTTGAAGCTTGCAGAATCCAGGGCCCTGCCACCCATTTACATGGCAACAGTGCCCAAGCTGCAGCACTTCCTGCACAGGTGCAGCCCTGACAGACATGATACTAAAGGGAGGACCAGGCTCGTGGAGTGCTCCCATATGGAGCACAGCTAATACCAGGGTGGTGTGGGAAGGGAATCAGCAGATAGAAAACAAAACATGGGCAGCAGGAAGAGGAACGGCACCTCCACAGGTGCTGAGACTGCGAACAAACACTCAGACTGTGGAGAGCTGCATCCGTGGCTCTGTGGCAACTCCCATGTCCAAATGACTGCGCAAAGCTTGTTAAACTATACCAGGGCATAAATCAAGCACTGTCACTGTCTGTCCCTAAAATGTGTCAGTCAGACAGGTGACCGAGGGAAGACATCTGATGTTTCTGTAGTTCGCAAAAAGAGACAGTATTTCAATTTTGTGGGGGAGGTACAAAGATTCATGATTCAACTCTGAAAGCCATTTTCAAAGTTTTTTTTTTCTTAAGCTCAAAAATGTCCCTGGAATGGAACATGTAGACATGTGTTATTAAAAGAGAAGAGTCTCTCCCTTCAATGAAATGAAGGAGAAACATGACTGGTCCAGCCAAGTGGATGTTCCCAGAGCAGTGGCTGCCTTGTGGAGGGCCAGAGGAGCTGTACCACGTATGGCATGCTGATGATGCACATGCTGAAGACTCCAGGTGCCTTCTCCAGTCCATCATGTCGAGCTGCCTCTCAGAGGTTTGGGGCTCCCTGTCTTTGAAAGGGGCCTCCCCCAGTGCCATGGCTCAGCATCTACTAAAATGAAGATTTGGGAAACCAGCAGGAGAATGTGTGAGGCTTGCAGCTCAGTCAGTTTGCAGGATTCGCTTTGGGAAAAAGAAGACATAAATACATCATAAACTCAGATTTTGTATGAGTCAGCTTTGTGTGTATGAGGTTGGGGGCAGGAGAAAGCTTCCGTTTGCTGGGTTCTTTCCCCAGAAGCCTTCAAGTGCCAGAACCAGGAGCTGGGGACTCAGTCCAGGTCTCCCACATGAGTGGCAGGAGCCCAGTTAGCACAGCCATCACTGCTACCTCCCGCAGTGTGCATTAGCAGGAAGCTGGAGTTGGCAGCCAGCGCTGGGGATCTAAATCCAGGAGCTCTGATATGGGAGGCAGGCATCAAAGCTATGAGGCTGAGCACCTGCTCAAAATTAGTGAGCTTGTACTACTGGAAGAAGAGGGATCTATTTAGCTCATGGTTTGGGAGTTTTAAGGGCAGGATGGCTGCATCACCTCAGTTCTGGAGAGGGCCCTGTGGCAGGTGGTGATGGCACTGGCAATGGTTGGAGGATGTGTCGAGGCTGGTATTTGCATCTTGAACCAGAAGGGTGGGAGTGAGGTGGGGGATAGTGGGAGCCCAGTTTGCATTTTTCAAACAGTCCTTATGGCAGGGCATTTGGGGAATGTCAGGCCTCAAATGTGAAACCACTGTGTCCGCCCATGCAAATGCAACTGCAGGCAGAATTTAAAATTCAATACAGCTACAGCAGGCTATTTTTTTTTTTTAAGATTTAGCCAAGATGGCAGAATAGTGAGGGTGCGCACCGATAGTCTGGGAAAAGATAGTTCAATAAAAGTGGAGTTACTGTAGCCTCAGGAAAAGGCTCAGGAAAAAATTGCAGAGGAAACTCTTCCAGATCTAGTGGATGTGACACAGAGGACCTACAGGGAGAGCAAGGTCACCCACCGCATGGAAGCCCAGCCACAGAATCTGCACGCCAGCGCTGGAAGGGGAGGTGAGACAAAAACCTCAGTATCCCAAGACATTGGCAGGAAAAGCAGAAAGAGCCTAGAGGGAATGAGGCCTGAAGCCCCACTGGAGAAAGTTCACCAGGCTGACTGGAGGAGAGAAAAAAACAAATAAAATAAGGGGAACTGGCACGGACACTAGCCTCTCTCTCCACTCACCTTACAAAGCCGAGCAAGACAAAGAGCAGGTGCCATTTTACGTATGTAAAGCGGCGCCTGCCATTAGCCAAGCAGAAAAACCTGACTCTGGTGGGGAGAAATAACAGAAGGTTAGGACCTAGTGAAAGTGTGGAGCTAATGAACTGAGACTGTGAAAATCTGAGGGGGGTGAGAGAATTCACTGAGTACACAAACTCGGTAAACTTGGCAACCCGTTGAGAGACTGTGGAGAAATTTGAGGCTGCATAAACTCTTTGCGTGGTCCCAGGGGTAGAGCAAATGAATATCCACAGGGGCCTGATTTCATACATCAACTACCCTCAATTCCACTCAGCTGTTCAGCGGTGCAGAATTACTTCCCAACTGAGTCAAAAAAAAAAAAGAGAGAGAGAGAGAGAGCAAGCGAGTGAGAGAACAATCTGGGTGAGTCACCTTTGGCACAACCTTAACCCTGAAGAACCAAACAGAGCTCTCTGGCCACACCCATCACAGCCTCTAAGGATCCATCAAAAGCAGACAGTCCACTTAATCTAGAGTTGTAGTATAATGAGAAAAAGCACCACAGCAAAGAAACCAAAGAATATCTCTACAATGTCAAACAAACACAGAAACCAAGGTAACAAGAACAAGGAAGACACTATGATACCCCCAAATGAAAAAGACACCCCAATTCAAGATTATGAAGATGATGAGATAAAAGAAATGCAAGAAGTGGATCTAAAAAATTGATAAGAACATTAAGAAGTTCTAAAAAAAAATTCTTGAACTACAGAAATCCTTACTAGACAAGATAGAAAATCTCTCACATGAAAATGAAATATTAAGGAGGAATCAAAATGAAATGAAACAACTAGTAGAACATGAAACTGTGATAGTGATGAGAAATCATAATGAAATGAAGAATGCAATAGATCAAATGACAAACACATTAGAGAGCCTTACAAACAGAATGGGTGAAGCAGAAGAGAGAATATCGGACTTAGAAGACAGAGAACAGGAAAGTATACAGTCAAACCAAAGGAAAGAAGAAGAAATTAGAAATCTCAAAAATATTGTCAGGAATCTACAGGACACTATTAAAAAAACCAGCATTCAGGTTCTAGGAGTTCCTGAAGGTATGGAGAGGGAGAAAGGCTTAGAAGGACTTTTTAGTGAGATACTAGCAGAAAATCTCCCAGGTTTGGAGGACAGAGACATCCTAGCACAGGAAGCTCATAGAACCCCTAATAAACATGACCAAAAGAGGTCCTCACCACGACACGTTGTAATTAAACTCACCACAGTGAAACATAAAGAAAATATCCTAAAATGGGCAAGAGAGAAACGTCAGATTACTCTCAGAGGATCTCCAATAAGACTCACAGCTGACTTCTCATCAGAAACCCTATAAGCTAGGAGGGAATGGCGAGATATAGCCCAGGTACTAGGAGAGAAAAACTGCCAGCCCAGAATATTATATCCTGCTAAGCTCTCATTTTTGAATGAAGGTGAACTAAAGACCTTTCACAGCAAACAGAAATTGAAAGAATTTGTCGCCACTCGTCCAGCCCTGCAAAAGATGCTTAAAGATGTGTTACACACAGAAACACAGAAACACGGTCATCAATATGAAAGAAGGTAAAGGAAGGAAAGCTCACAGCAAAAGATCACAGGGAATTCAAAGCATATATTAGAAAATATCTTTGGCAAATGGCAGGGCAAAGTTACTACTTATCAATAGTCACATTGAACGTTAATGGCCTGAACTGTCCAGTTAAAAGACACTGATTGGATGATTGGGTTAAGGAACAAAACCCATCTATTTGCTGCTTACAAGAAACACATCTCTCCAACAAAGATGCATGCAGACTGAAAGTGAAAGGCTGGAAAAAGATATACCATACCAACAGAAATGAAAAAAGAGCGGGTATAGCCATCTTAATATCAGACAACATAAACTTTACCACAAAAACTGTTAAGAGAGACAAAGAGGGGCACTATATAATGATTAAGGGATCAATTCAACAGGAACATATAACGATTATCAACGTATATGCACCTATTACAGGGCACCGGTTTATTTAAAAGATTTGTTAAGGGACTTAAAGGGAGACTTAGAACCCAATACAATAGTACTGGGGGTCTTCAATACTCCACTCTCAGAAATAGACAGATCAACAGGACAGAAGATCAACAAGGAGACAGTAGATTTAAATGACACTATAGACTAAATGGATCTAACAGATATCTACAGAGCTTTTCATCCTACACAGAAAGCATTTACATTTTTCTCAGCAGTACATGGAACCTTCTCTAGGATTGACCACATACTAAACCATAAAGCAAGTCTCAGCAAATTCAAAAGAATTAGAATCATACCATGCAGCTTCTCAGACCATAGGGGGAATGAAGTTGGAAATTAGCAACTCAGGAATCCCTAGAGCATACGCAAACACATGGAGATTGAACAACATGCTCCTGAATGAACAATGGGTCATAGAAGAAATTAAAAGAGAAATCAAAAATTTTCTGGAAGTAAATGAGGATAACAGCACAACATACCAAAACTTATGGGACGCAGCAAAAGTAGTGTTAAGAGGAAAGTTTATATCAATAGGTGCCTACATCAAGAAATTGGAAAGGCACCAAATAGATGAGCTTTCAATGCATTTCAAAGATCTAGAAAATCTGCACCAAACTAGACCCAAATCTAGTAGGAGAAGAGAAATAATTAAAATCAGAGAAGAAATCAACAGGATTGAATCCAAAAATACATTACAAAAAATCAGCCAAGCGAGGAGCTGGTTTTTTAAAAAAATAAACAAAATTGACACCCCATTGTCTCAACTAACTAAAAAAAAAAAAGAAAAGACCCAAATCAATAAAATCAGAGATGAAAAAGGAAACGTAACAACAGACACCACAGAAATAAAAAGAATCATCAGAAATTACTACAAGGACTTGTATGCCAGCAAACAGGAAAATCTATCAGAAATGGATAGATTCCTGGACACATGCAACCTACCTAAATTGAACCAGGAAGACATAGAAAACCTAAACAGACCCATAACTGAGACAGAAATTGAAACAGTAATAAAGGCCCTCCCAACAAAGAAAAGCCCAGGACCAGATGGATTCACTGCTGAATTCTACCAGACATTTAAAGAACTAACTCAAATTCTTCTCAAACTATTCAGAACAATCAAAAAAGAGGGAATCCTCCCAAATTCTTTCTGGGAAGCCAGCATCACCTTAATCCCTAAGCCGGAAAAAGATGCAGCATTGAAAGAGAATTACAGACCAATATCCCTGATGAACATTGATGCAAAAATCCTCAATAAAATTCTGGCCAAGAGAATACAAGAACACATCAGAAAGATCATCCACCCAGACCAAGTGGGATTTATCCCTGGTATGCAGGGATGGTTCAATGTTCACAAAACAATCAATGTGATACACCACATTAACAGACTGCAAAAGAAAAACCATATGATTATCTCAATAGACACAGAGAAAGCATTTGATAAAATACAACACCATTTCATGATGAAAACTCTAAGCAAACTGGGTATGGAAGGAACATTCCTCAATATAATCAAAGCAATTTATGAAAAACCCACAGCCAGCATCCTATTGAATGGGGAAAAGTTGGAAGCATTTCCACTGAGATCCGGTAACAGACAGGGATGCCCACTCTCACCACTGCTATTCAATATAGTTTTGGAAGTTTTAGCCAGAGCTATTAGGCAAGAAAAAGAAATTAAAGGAATACAAATGGGGAAGGAAGAACTCATACTATCCCTCTTTGCAGATGATATGATTCCTTGTTTAGGGGAACCAAAGAACTCTAGTAAGAGACTATTAGAAATCATAGAAGATTTTGGCAAAGTAGCAGGATATAAAATCAATGCACAAAAATCAACAGCTTTTGTATACACAGGCAGTGCCATGGCTGAGGAAGAACTTCTAAGATCAATCCCATTCACAATAGCTACAAAAACAATCAAATACCTTGGAATAAACTTAACCAAGGACGTTAAAGATCTCTACAATGAAAATTATAAAACCTTAAAGAAAGAAATAGAGGAGGATATAAAAAAAATGGAAAAATCTTCCATGCTCATGGATTGGAAGAATCAGTATCATCAAAATGTTCATTCTCCAAAAAGCAATTTATACATTCAATGTAATACCAATCAAGATACCGAAGACCTTCTTCTCAGATCTGGAAAAAATGATGCTGAAATTCATATGGAGACACAGGAGACCTTGAATAGATAAAGCAATCTTGTACAACAAAAACAAAGCCAGAGGCATCACAATACCAGATTTCAGGACATACTATAGGGCAGTTATCAAAACAGCATGGTACTGGTACAGAAACATGGATAGACCAATGGAGCCGAATAGAAACACCAGAAATCAATCCAAACATCTTCAGCCAACTTATATTTGATCAAGGATCCAAAACCAATCCCTGGAGCAAGGACAGTCTTTTCAATAAATGGTGCTGGGAAAATTGGATTTCCACGTGCAGAACCATGAAGCAAGACCCCTACCTTTCACCATACACAAAAATTCACTCAACATGGATTAAAGACTTAAATCAATGACCCGACACCATCAAATTATTAGAGAGCATTGGAGAAACCCTTCAAGATATTGGCACAGGCAAAGAGTTTCTGGAAAAGACCCGGGAGGCACAGGCAGTCAAAGCCAAAATTAACATTTGGGATTGCATCAAATTGAGACGTTTCTGTACTTCAAAAGAAACAGTCAGGAATGTGAAGAGGCAATGAACAGAATGGGGAAAAATATTTGCAAACTATGCAACAGATAAAGGGTTGATAACCAGAATCGACAAAGAAATCAAGAAACTCCACAACATCAAAACAAACAACCCACTTAAGAGATGGGCCAAGGACCTCAATAGACATTTTTCAAAAGAGGAAATCCAAATGGCCAACAGGCACATGAAAAAATGTTCAACATCACTAGCAATCAGGGAAATGCAAATCAAAACCACAATGAGGTTTCACCTCACCCCGGTTAGAATGGCTCACATTCAGAAATCTACCAACAATAGATGCTGGAGAGGATGTGGGGAAAAAGGGACACTAACCCACTGTTGGTGGGAATGCAAACTGGTTAAGCCACTATGGAAGTCAGTCTGGAGATTCCTCAGGAACCTGAATATAACTCTACCATAGAACTCAGCCATCCCACTCCTTGGAATTTACCCAAAGGAAATTAAATTGGCAAACAAAAAAGCAGTCTGCACTCTAATGTTTATTGCAGCTCAATTCACATTAGCTAAGACCTGGAATCAACCCAAATTCCCGTCAACAGTAGACTGCAAAAAGAAATAATGGGACGTATACTCTATAGAATACTATATAGCAGTCAAAAACAATGAAACCCGGTCATTTGCAACAAGATGGAGGAATCTGGAAAACATTATGCTGAGTGAATTAAGCCAGTCCCAAAGGGACAAATATCATATGTTCTCCCTGATCGGCAACAACTAACTGAGCACCAAAGGAGAAACCTGTTGAAGTGAAATGGACACTATGAGAAACAGTGACTTGATCAGCTCTTGTCCTGACTATTGGTGTACAATGTAATACTTTATCCATTTTAGTATTTTTATTGTTCTAGTACTATTGGTTGAACTCCATAATTAACACACAATTATTCTTAGGTGTTTAAATTTTAACTGAAAAGTGATCTCTGTTAAATATAAGAGTGGGAATAAGAGAGGGAGGAGATGTACAATTTGGGACATGCTCAATTGGACTTCCCCCAAATGGTGGAGTTAGAAACGTGCCAGGGAATCCCAATACAATCCCATCAAGGTGGCATGTACCAATGCCATCTCACTTGTCCAAGTGATCAATTTCAGTTCACAATTGATCACACTGATAGGTCTAAGAGTCAAAGGGATCACACAAACAAGTCTAGTGTCTGCTAATACTAGCTGATAGAATCAAAAAGGGAGAGAATGATCCAACATGGGAAGTGGGATACACAGTAAACTAATAGAATGGCAGATGTCCTAAATAGCACTCTGGCCTCAGAATCAGCCCTTAAGGAATGCGGATATGGCTGAGGAGCCCATGAGAGTATTTTAGGCATGGAAAGCCAAGACACCCTGGAAAAAAAAAAAGGAATACCTAAATGCTAAATCTCTGCGAGTGAGATCCCAGTGGAAAGAATGGGGCCATCAAAGAAGGAGGTACCTTTCTATGAAGGGAGGAGAGAACTTCCACTTTGACTATGACCCTGTTGGAATAAGATCAAAGACGGTGAACTTAAAAGGCTTCCATAGCCTTGGCAACTCATGACTAGAGCCTAGGGAGATTACTGACGCCATAATCAAGAGTGTCAAATTGGTAAGTCAACAACAGGAGTCACTGTGTACTTACTTCTCATGTGGGATCTGTCCTTAGTGTGTTGTCCAATGTGAAGTAATGCTATAACTAGTACTGAAACAGTATTTTACACTTTGTGTTCCTATGTGGGTGCAAACTGATGAAATATTTCCTTAATATATACTGAATTGATCTTCTGTATATAAAGATAATTGAAAATGAATCTTGATGTGAATGGAATGGGAGAGGGAGCAGGAGATGGGAGGGGTGTGAGTGGGAGGGAAATTATGGGGGGGAAACCATTGTAATCCATTAACTGTACTTTGAAAATTTATATTTACTAAATAAACAATTTAAAAAAAAGAAAAAAAAATTAAGGAATACATAACTAACAAACCAATGGAGAGGAAATTAAATAACAAACTATATAGATTCAAAATGAGGGAGAAGAAGGAAACTACTAAAACAGGAAACAAAGTAAGATGCTAAATTCAGGTAAAACATATCACAAAATTTTAAATGTAAATTAAGTGATCCAGCTAGAAATCAAAATTTTCTTATTTAATGGAAAAATAGTTAATTATTTGCTATTTAAGATACAACCCTTAAATGTTTAACAGTAAAAATGTTGAAAATATACCTGCACATTTTGAATAGAAGACTCTCCTGAGATCTGACAAGACAGACTTTCATGCAGGAACTATTACTAGATATATTCAGAGAGATTTCATAATGATATAGTTATCAATTCAGTGGGAAGATATAGAATTCTAAATTCTTATGTAGGTTAATATGGGAAGATTATTAGCACTTGTCCTTTTTTTTCTTAAAATTTTAAGCTTTTTTTTTACTGAGAGAAAGAACTTATCTTCAGAAACAGTAAAGATTCAGGTGAAAACAACAAAGAAAATTAAGAACATGCTCATAATTCTTATTCATATGAATTGAACATGAGTTTTGCTGCACATAGAATCTTTCATAAAATAAACTTTATTAGGGTGAGCGTAGTGGCACAGTAGGTTAAGTCAACACTTACAGTGCCCATGTCCCGTATCAAATGCTTAGTTTGGGTCCCTGCTACTCTTCTTTTCCAGCTTTTATGAATGTGCCCGGGAGACACAGAAAATGGTCCAAGTCTTTGGGTTCCTGCCACCCTTGTGGAGTGAGTTCCTGGATCCTGACTTTGGCCTAGCCTAGTCCCAGCTGTTGCAGGTATTTGGAGTGTGAACCAGCAGTTGGAAAATCTCTGTCTCCCTCTTTCTCTCGATGTTGCTTTTGATCTGCAATACAAAGAAATAAATTCGATTTTAAAAAGATACACTTGATCAGCAGCCACTTCCCCTCCCAGGTGTAGGTTAGGCTTGATTAACTTGTGTTGACTAATGAGAGCCATGTGAGGAAGAAGTTGAAAGGGATAGGTTTTGTGTTACCATGTTCCCTTTTCCTTGTGCTATCATGGGACAGGATTCTACTATTCTTGCTTGGCACGCCTGGGTAACAAAGATAGTATGACTTCTGTGAGCAGAGTCCCCTGCCACAAATGATGGACCTGTACAGTGAGTAAACCAGCAATCTGTTACTATAAAACCCTGCGAGTCACAGTGTTAACCTAGCCTTCCCACCTTGACCTCATCAGCTCTCCCTCCATCCCCTACCCCATGGCCACCGTTCAGCTTATGTTTTATTCACATCCATTGCTACCTCTCACGGGCCACTTGTGATCCTACACATCTCACCGGTTATGCCAAGAATGCAAAGCCTGATTTTCTTTTACCTGGGATGTGTCTTGAAGTCAGGTTTATCGCAAACATTCGTGAGGGAGAACTGAATATTCATCTCTGAGACCAAGAGATGACCGCTCTCTGCTTGTCCTAAGAAGGTGATCTCCCCACATTCAGTGTTCCTCAGTTGTGACAGAAACCCATGGAATGCATGGCACCCATCTGGGCCCATCTGCACAATTTCCCAAGGGGGAAACAAGACATGACAATAATCTTCATGCTGCGCTATGTCTCTGACCCAGGACTCTCATGTCTTCTGCCAGCAGCTATCAAACACTAACAGGCTACAGGGTATGCAACTTCTTAACTTACAAGTGTGCAAAATCCCAGATTCACCATTGCACTGTATTATTGACTCAATTACTATGTTTATTACTGACTCTCTTCCTATGTTTTACTTATTAGCTACTTATTAAAACTTAACAATGTTATTTACCATTTACGGAATAGCCATTTATGGAATAAATGCATGAATAATGAACATTCTTAACCACAAGATAGTGAACATTTACAATGAAGTATGTTTCAGATTCATGATAGGAGGAGGAAACCATATTAGATGATTTATATTTTCAAGATTTATTTATTTATTTATTTAAAACAGTTACAGAGAGGCAGAGGCAGAGAAAGAGAAAGAGAAAGAGAAAGAGAGAGAGAGGTCTTCCATCTTCTGGTTCACTCCCAAGATAAACACAATAGCTGGAGCTGAGCTGATCCAAATCCAGAAACCAGAAGCTTCTTCTGGGTCTCCCATGGGAGTTCAGGAGCCCAAGGACTTGGGCCATCTTCTACTTCTTTCCCAGGCCATAGCAGAGAGCTGGATCAGAAGTGGAGCACCCAGGACTCAAACCAGCACCCATATGGGTTGCCAGTACTGCAGGTGATGTGTTTACCTGCTACATCACAGCGCTGGCCACAGATTATATACTTTTACGAGTGCTATAAACAACTAGCACTGAAAGAAATTATAAAAAGGAGATTTAATAGGTAACACTTGTATAGAAACTACTTAGTGACTCTGTTTCCAAATAATTCAGGAGCATATTGTTACGATCTGTTTTCATAGGTTAATATTAAATAGAAATTTATTTTTAGATACATCCATCAGGAATGTCATATGTGCATACATCTGTATGTTCTCTGAATGGTTGAGAGCGAAATAAAATAATTGCTTACATCTGAATCGATAGATTTGGTGAATAGTGATAGGTTTTAAGAGGGATATAATTTTTTCTGGTTAAAAATTGCTCTTCTCACACCTGGTAGGAAGACAGGCTGTGAATGGCTGGCAGTGAGGCAAGATTGTTGCAGATTCTCGTATCTTAGGAGAGTAGTGGGCTGGAGGGCTGGGGGTAGAGGGTAGAGCTCATTAACGACGTAGAGTGGGAGGAAATTAAAATCAGCTGTGGGTCAGAACAGCTTTAAGAAGCAGGAGAATTGTGGCAGTGACTGCATGGAGTTCCTGATGAACAGACTGCAGAGTGAAGCAGTGCAGCCTGAACAGGCTGTATTTGCATGGGCGTTCATTGAGGCCTTCAGTATGGGGAGTCAGAGCAGGTAAAAGGAAAAAGGGCAAGGAGGGGAGCAGGACCCAGGACTTGGAGGGTGAGGAGGGGAGCGGGCTTCGGACCTGGAGGTCATGAGTAGAGCAGGGCCCAGGCCCTGGAGACTGAGGAGGGGAGCAGAGTCTGCCCTGGATTGCAAGGAGGGGAGTGGGGCCCAGGCCCTGGAGGGCCAGAGGGGAGCAGGGCCAGGCCCTGGAGGGCAAGGAGGGGAGTGGGCCCAGGCCCTAGAGGGCCAGAGGGGAGCGGGGTTTTGCCCGGAGAATGAGGAGCAGAGCTGAGTCTGGCTCTGGAGGGGGAGGATGGGAGCTGGCCCAGTGCCTGGAGGGCAAGGAGGGCAGCGGGGTCTGGCCCTGGAAGGCGATGAAGGGAGCTGGACCCAGACCCTGGAGGGTGAGGAGGGGAGCGGGGTCTGGCCCAGGAGGGCGATGTAGGGAGCTGGATCCAGACCCTGGAGGGTGAGGAGTGGAGCTGGACCCAGGCCCTGGAAGGCGAGGAAGGGAGCAGGGCCCAGGCCCTGGAGGGTGAGGAGTGGAGCGGGGCCCAGGCCCTGGAGGGTGAGGAGTGGAGCGGGACCCAGGCCCTGGAGGGTGAGGAGTGGAGCGGGACCCAGGCCCTGGAGGGTGAGGAGTGGAGCGGGACCCAGGCCCTGGAGGGTGAGGAGTGGAGCGGGACCCAGGCCCTGGAGGGTGAGGAGGGGATCCAGGCTGGGCTCTGGAGGGCAAGGAGGGGAGCAGGACCCAGTGCCTGGAGGGCGAGTAAAGGACCATGGCACAGGCCCTGGAGGGCTAGAAAGGAAGCGGGGCCCACTCCCTGGAGGACAGAGAAGGGAGCAGGACCCAGCCTTGGAGGGCGGTGAGGGGAGCACGGCACCGGCCCTGGAGTGTGAGGTGGGAGTGGTGCCGTCCCTGGAGAGTGAGGAGGGGAGCAGGGCCCAGGATCTGGATAGCGAGGAAGGGAGCGGGATCCAGCCCTGGAGGGTGATGACATGAGCAGGGCCCATTCCCTGGATGGCAAGAAGGGGAGTGGGGCCAAGCCCCTTGAGAGCGAGCAGAGGAGCAAGGCCCAGGCCCTGGAGTGTGCGGAGGGGAGCGGGGTCCGGACCTGGAGGGCTGTGAGGGGAGCATCCTCCAGCCCTGGAAGGCAGCAAGCTGAGCTGGGCCGGGCCCTGGAGGGCGAGGAGGCCTGCACCTTAGGAGAGCATTTTCTGGCCCTGGAAGGCAAGGAGGGGAGCAGGGCCCAGTCCCTTTAGGGCAAGCAGAGGAGCAGGCCAAGGCCTTTTAGGGCAAGGAGGGGAGCTGGGTTTGGCCCTGGAAGGCGCTGAGGGGAGCAGGGCCCAGGCCCTGGTGAGTGAGGAGGGGAGTGGTGTCTGGCCTGGAGGGTGGCTATCAGGCCCAAATAACAAGATGGAGGCCCAGTCTAAAATAGGTGAACCGTGATCCAGGCTCAGATCTCTCACCTCCAGGGCCCGGGCCAGCTCACCTGTTGCCTTCCAGGACCTGGGCCCCGTTCCCCACGCTGCCCTCCAGTGCAGGACCCGGCTCCCCTCCTTGCCCTCCAGGGCCCGGCCCTGCTCCCCTCCTCGCTCTCTAGGACCTGGGCCCAGCTTCCCTCCTCACCCTTGATGGCCTGGCCCAGTTCACCACTGCAGCCTCCAGGGCCTGGGCCCCCTACCCTCCTCACTTCCTCGGCCCTGCCCCGCTCCCCTCCTTGCCCTCCAGAGCCCTGCCCTGCTCCCCTCCTTGCCCTCCAGGGCCTAGTCCCAGATCCCCTACTTGCTGTCCAGGGCCCTGCCTTCCTCCCCTCTTCGCCCTCCAGGGCCCTGCCCTGCTTTCCTTGCCGCCCTCCAGGACCTACCTGCTCCTCTCCTTGCCCTCCAGGACCTGACCCGGTTCCTCTCCTCGCCCTCCAGGGCCTGGGCCTGCTCCCCTCCTTTCCTCCAGGGCCGGATCTGCTCCCCTTGCTGCCCTCCAGTGCAGGACGCTGCTTCCCTCTATGCCTTCTATTGCCCTGCCCTGATACCCTCGCCGTGCTGCAGGGGCTTACCCTTCTCACTTCCTTGCCCACCAGGGCCTGGGCTGTGCTCCTCTTGCTGCCCACCAGGGCCATGCCCTGCTCCCCTCCTCGCCCTCCAGGACTAGACCCTACTCCCCTCCTCACCATCCTGGGCCAGGCCCTCCTCCCCACCTCTGCCTCCAGGGCCTAGGACCTGATCCCCTCCCAGCCCTCCAGGGCCTGGCCCTGCCCCCTCTTTGCCCTCCAGGGCCGGCCCCCCTCCCCAATCACCCTCAAGGACCAGGCCCAGCTCCCTTCCTCACAGTCCTGGGCCAGGCTCCCATCCTCTCCTTGCCCTCACGGGCCACTGAGTTCCCTTCGTCACCCTCCAGGGCCTGGTCCCCATCCCCACCTTGCCCTAAAAAGCCAGGTCATGCTCCTCTCAACACCCTCAAGGGCTGGGCCCAGCAGCGCCCTCCTCAGCCCACAGGGTCAGGCCTTGCTCCTATCCTTGCCCTCCAGGGCCTAGGCACACCACCCGCATCGCCCTCCAAGGCCTGACACTGCTCACCTCCATGCATTCCATGGTCTGGGCCCCAATACCTTCACTGCCTTCCAGGGCCTAAAACCGTTCCCCTCGCCAACATCCAGGGCCTGGCCCCATTCCCCTCCTCACCCTCCAGGAACTGTCCCCGCTCCCCTCCTCGGCCTCCACATCTGTGCCCTCCATGGCCTGGCCCCCATTCCTTCCTAGCCCTCCAGAGCCTGGGCCAAGTTCCCTCCTTGCCCTCCAAGTCTGGGCCCAGCTCCCCTCCTCACCCTCCAGGCCCTAACCCAGGTCCCCTCCATGCCTTCCAAACCAGGCCCCGCTCACCTCCTCGCCCTCGAAGACCAGACACTCTTCCCCTCCTCACCTCCAGGGCCTAGGCCCTGCTGCCCTCCTCACCCTCCACGGCCAGGACCTTCTCCCCTCAGGAACAGCCAACACTTCCCTTCAGGGCATGGGCCCTGCTCTCCTCCTCACCTCCAGGGGCAGGCTTGCTCCTCCTGCTGCCCTCCAGGGCAGGGCCCTACGCCCCCCGCCCCACTCCAGTGCAAGAAACCACTCCCCTTCTTGCCCAAAAGGGTCAGCTCTGCTCCCCTCCTCACCCTCTAGCTCCTGGACCCCGTTCCTCTCCCTGCCCTCCAGGGTCAGGCCCTGCTCCCAATCTCACCCTCCAGGGCCAGACTCCGCTCCCCTAATTTCCCTCCAGTGCAGGGCCCTGCTTCCCTTTATGCCCTCCATGGCCCTGCCCTGCTCCCTTCGCGGCCCTCCAGAGCCTGACCCTGCTCACTTCCTTGCCCTCCAGGGCCTGGGCCCTGCTCCTTTTCTGCCCACCAGGGCAGACCCTGCTCCCACCACTGCCCTCCAGTGCAGGACGCAGCTTCCCTCCTTGCCCTCCAGGGCCGGGCCCTGATCCCTTCCTCACCTTCTAGGTCCTGGACCCTTCTCCCCTCCTTGCTTTTGAGGGCCAGGCCCCGCTTCCCTAGCCACCCTCCAGAGCTGGACACCACTCCCCTCCTGGCCCTCCAGCGCCGGGCACTGCTCCCCTGCTTGCCCTCCAGGACCTGAGCCCTGCTCCCCTCCTTGCCAAACAGGGCCTGGGCCCCGCTCCAATCCGTGCCCTCCAAGGCCTGGCCCTGCTCAACCCCATGCCCTCCACGGACTGGGCCTCGATCCCCTCACTGCCTTCCAGGGCCTGGCTCCGTTCCCCTCACCACCCTCCAGTGCTGGACACTGCTCCCCACCTAGCCCTCCAGGGCCTTGGCTATGGTCCCTTCCTGGCCCTCCAGGTCCAGGCCCAACTCCCCTCCTCATCCTAGAGGGTCGGGCCCTGCTACCATCCTCGCCCTCCAGGGCCTGGGCCCTGTTCCCCTTGTTGCCCTCCAGTGCGGGACCCTGCTTCCCTCTATGCTGTCCATGGCCCTGTCCTGCTTCCCTCGCCACACTCCAGGGGCTTACTCTTCTCACTTCCTTGCCCACCAGGGCCTGGGCCGTGCTCCCTTTGCTGCCCACCAGGGTCATGCCCTCCTTACCGTCCTGGGCCAGGCCCTCCTTCCCACTTCCCCCTCCAGGGCCTGGGACCTGATACCCTCGCGGCCCTCAAGGGCCAGGCACTGCCCCCTCCTCATGCTCCAGGGCCTGACCCTGCTCCTCTCCTCATCCTCCAGGGCCAGGCCCGCTCCTCTTTCCGCAGCCAAGACAGGGCCCTACTCTCCCTGCTGCCCTCCAGTGTAGGCCTGCTCCCCTTGTGCTCCAGGGCCTTACCCTTCTCACTTCCTTGCCCACCAGGGCCTGGGCTGTGCTCCCCTTGCTGCCCACCAGGGCCATTCTTCGCTCCCTCCTTGCCCCCAAGGGCTAGACCCTACTCCTCTCCTCACCATGCTGGGCCAGGCCCTCCTCCCGACCTCCGCCTCCAGGGCCTGGGACCTGATCTCCTCGCGGCCCGCAAGGGCCAGTCCCTGCCCCCTCCTCACCCTACAGGACTGGGACCTTCTCCCCTCCTCACCTCCAGGCCTAGGCCCTTCTGCCCTCCTCACCCTCCAGGGCCAGGCACTTCTCCCCTGAGGAACAGCCATCACTACCCTCCAGGGCATGGGCCCCACAACCCTCCTCACCCTCCAGGGCCAGGCCTGCTCCTCTTGGCCCACCAGGGCAGGGCCCTACTTCCCCCACTGCCCTCCAGTCAGGACCCCACTCCCCTCTTTGGCCAAGAGGTCCAGGCACTGCTCCCCTCCTCATCCTCTAGGGCCTGGACCCTGCTACCCTCCCTGCCTTCCAGGGAAGGGCCTTGCTCCCCTCCTAGCCCTCCAGTGCTGGGCCCTGCTTGCTTCCTTGCCTTCAGGGCCTGGATCCTGCTCCCCATGCTGCATACCAGGGCCAGGCCAGCCTCCCCTCCTCACCCTCCAGGGCCTGGGCCTCATCCCTTCCTTGCTTTAAAGGGCCGGGCCACGCTCCCCTCAATACCCTCTAGGGCTGGGCCCAGCACCCCTGCTCACCCTACAGGGTCAGGCCCTGCTCCCCTCCACGCCCTCCAAACCAGGACCCACTCCCCTCCTCAACCTCCATGGCCTGGGCCCAACACCCCTCCTAGCCCTTCAGGGCTGGGCCCTGCTCCCCTCCTCACAGTCCAGCGCCAGGCCCCACGCCCCTCAGGAACGGCCATCACTGCCCTCCAGGTCATGGGCCCCACTCCCCTCCTCGCCCTCCAGGGCCAGGCCCCAATCTCCTTGACCTCCAGGGCCGGGTGAACTCATCACCCTACAGGGTCAAGCCTTTCTCCCATCCTCACCCTCCAGGGCCTGACCCCACTCCCCTCCTCACCCTCCAGGACCTGGGTTCCACTCCCCTCACTGCCTTCCAGGGCTTGGCCCCATTCCCCTAGCCACCCTCCAGGGCCTGACCCTGCTCCCCTCCTTGCCCTCCAGGACCTGGGTCCTGCTCCCCAACTCTCCCTTTAGGTCCAGGCCCAGCTCCCTTCCTTGACCTCCTGGGCCAGGCCAGCTCCCCTCATCACCCCACAGGGTCAGGCCTTTCTCCCATCCTTGCCCTCCAGGGCCTGGGACCCGCTCCCCTCCTTGCCCTCTTGGGACTGGGCCCTGCTCCCCTTCTCACCCTCCAGGACCTCGGTCTCACGCCCCGCACTGTCTTCCAGGGCTAGGGCCCACTCCCCTCAGGAAGGGCATCACTGACCTTAAGGGCCTGGGCCCTGATCCCCACCTCACCCTCCAGGGCCAGGCTCCACTCCTTTTGCCACTTTCAAGTGCCGGACCCTGCTCCCCACGCCGCCCTCAAGTATAGGACACTGCTCCCCTCCTTGCCCTCCAGGACCTGGGTCCCGCTCCCCTCACTGCCTTCCAGGGCCTGGCCCTGTTCCCCTCGCCACCCTTCAGGACCTGACCCCTCTCTTCTCCTCGCCCTCCAGAACCTGAACCCGCTCCCCTCCTCAGCCTCCAGGACCTGGGACCCCGCTTCCCTCCTCACCCTCCAGGACCTGACCCTACTCCCTTCCTTGCCCTCCAGGGCTGGCCCTGCTCACCTCCATGCCCTCATTGGACTGGGCCCTGATCCCCTCACTGCCTTCCAGGGCCTATCCCCGTTCCCCTCACCACCTTCCAGGGCCTGACCCCACTCCCCTCCTCACAGGACCTGGGTCCTGCTCCCCAGACTTCCTTCCAGGGCTAGGTACCACTCCCCTCAGGAATGGCATCACTGCCCTTCAGGGCATGGGCCCCACTCCCCACCTCACCCTCCAGGGCCTGGCTCTGCTCCTCTAGCAGCTTTCCAGGGCTGGACCCTTCTGACCCCACTGCCCTCCAGTGCAGGATACCACTCCCCTTCTGGCCCATTGGGCCTGGGTTCCACTCCCCTCACTGCCTTCCAGGGCCTGGCCCAGTTCCTCTTGCCAGCCTCCAGGGCCTGCCCCCTCTACCCTCGCCACCCTCCAGGACCTGACCCTGCTCCCCTCCTCACCCTCCTGGACCTGGGTCCCGCTCCTCTCACTGCCTTCCAGGGCCTGGCCCTGTTCCCCTCCTTGCCCTCTTGGGACTGGGCCCTGCTCCCCTCTTTGCCCTCCAGGGTCTAGCCCTGCTCTCCTCCTTGACTTCTAGGGCCAGGTCAGCTCCCCTCATTACTCTACAGGGTCAGCCCTTCCTCCCATCCTCATCCTCTAGGCCCTGGGACTCCTGCCCCTCCTTGCCCTCCAGGACCTGACCCTGCTCCCCTCCTTGCCCTCCAGGACCTGACCCTGCTCCCCTCCTTGCCCTCCAGGGCCTGGGTCCAGTTCCTCTCACTGCCTCCCAGGGCCTGTCCCTGTTCCCTTCACCAACCTCCAGGACCTGACCCTGCTCCCCTCCTCACCCTCCAGGGCCAGGCCATGCTCCCCTGCTCACTCTCCGGGGTCTATGCCTGCTCCCCTTGATGCCCACAGAGTCTGGCTTCACTCCCCTCTCATATTCCATGGCCCAGCCCTGCTCCCTCTTTGCCCTGCAGGCACCTCGCACCCCTCCTTAAAATCCTAAGTTAGGCCCCCCTCCCCACCTCACCCTCTAGAGTCAGGCCCCACTCCCCTCAGGCACGGCCATCACTGCCCTCCAGGACATGGGCCTGCTCCCCTTCTTGTTCTCCAGGGCCTGTGCCCCATTCTCTCTCCACTTCCTGTTCATGGACCGTTCCACTTGCCACCAAGCAGGGCCTGACCCTGCTCCCCTCCTCGCCCTCCACGTTCTGTCCCTGCTCCCCTCCTCGCCCTGCAGGGTCAGGAACTACTCCCCTCAGGCACAGCCATCATGCCCTCCAGGATATGAGACCTGCTCCCCTCCTTGCCTTGGAGGGTGAGGAAGGCAGCAGTGCCCAGGCCCTGGAAGGCGAGGAGGGGAACAGGGCCAGGCCCTGGAGGGTGAGGAGGGAACAGGGCAGGGCCATGGAGGGCAAGGAGGGGAATTTGGCCTGGCACATGAGGGCAAGGAGAAGAGGGGGGCAGGGCCTGGTCCATGAGGGCGATTAGGGGAGGGGGGGCCGGTCCTGGAGGACAAGGAGAGGGCAGGGCCTGGCCCTAGAGGGCAGTGAGGTGATCAGGTCCCAGGCCCTGGAGGAGGAGGAGGGGAGCGGGGTGTGGCCCAGGTGGGCAGCAAGGGGAGCACGGCCCAGGCCCTAGTGGGCAAGGAAGTGGGCAGGGTAAGCCCCTGGAGCTCGGCAAGGGGAGCAGGGCAGGGCCATGGAAGGCATAGAGGGAAGTGGGGTCCCGCCCTGGAGGGCAACAAGGGGAGCGGGGTCCAGCCCTGGAGGAAAGGAAGGGAGCAGGGCCCAGATCCTGGAGGGTGAGGAGGGGAACTGGGCCTTGCCCTGGAGGGTGACAAGGGGAACATAGCCAAGGCCCTGGAGGGTGAGGTGGGGAGCAGGGCCTGGTCCTGGAAGGCTAGGAGGGGAGTGATATCCAGCACTGGAGGGTGGCGAGGGGAATGGGGCCAGGCCCTAGAAGGCAGTGAGGGGATTGGGGCCCAGGCGATGAAGGGCATGGAGGTGAGCAGGTCTAGGCAGGAGAGAGGGGTGAGGCCATGGAGGGCAAGGAGGGGAGCCAGGCCAGGCCCTGAAAGGCAGTAGGGGGACGGGTTCAGGCCCTGAATGGCAAAGAGGGGAGTGTGGTCAGGCCTTGGAGGGCAGTGAGTAGAGTAGGGCAGGGCCATGGAGGGTGAGGAGGGAATGAAGCCCAGGCCCTGGAGGGTAGGGAGGTCAGCAGGGCCAGGCCCTTGAGGGCGAGGAGGGAATGGGGTACAGGCCCTGGAGGGCATGGAGGTCAGCAGGGCCAGGCACTAAAGGGTGAGGAGGGAATGGGGCACAGGCCCTGGAAGGCGAGGGGAGCGGGGCCCATACCCTGGAGGCCAATGATGGCCACGCCTGAGGGCAGTGGGACCTGACCCTGGAGGGCAAGGAGAGTAGGGGGGCCTAGCCCAGGATTTTAAGGAGGGGTGCAGGGCCTGGCCCTGGAGGGTGAAGAGGGGAGCAGGGCTGGGCCCTGGAGCATAAGTAGGGGAGCCAGGTCCAACTCTTGTGGGCGTCAAGGTGAGCGGGCCCAGGCCCTGGAGGGTGAGGAGGGGAGCGTGGCCAGGCCCTGGAGGCCTAGGAGATGAGCAGGGCCTGGCCCTGGTGGGCAGCAAGGGGAGCTGGGCCTGGCCCTGGAGGGTGGCAGTAGGTGTGGGGACTGGCCAGGGAGGGCGAGGAGAGGAGTGGGGCCAATGCACTGGAGGGCAGTGATGGCTGTTCCCGAGGTGAGTGGGGCCCGGCCCTGCACTGTGAGGAGGGGAGCTGGGTCAGGCCCTGAAGGGTGATGAGGGTAGCGTGGCCTGGCCCTTTAGGACGAGAGGGATGGGAGCCAAGCCCTGGAGGGCAAGGAGGGGAAACTGCCTGGGCCTTGAGGGCAAGAAGAGGAGTGGGGCCTTGCCTAGGATGGTGAGGAGGGGAGCAGTGCCTGGTCCTTGGGTGCAATTAGCGGAGGGGGCCCAGCCCTGGAGTGCAAAGAGGGGGCAGGGCCTGGCCCTGGATGGTGGCAAGGGGATCAGGACCCAGGCCCTGGAGGGTGAGTAGGGAACGGGGCCAGGCCATAGAGGGCATGGATGTGTCATTGCCAGGTCCTTGAGGGTGAGGAGGGGAGCAGAGTCAGGCCCTGGTTGGTGGTGAGGGGATCCGGGCCAGGCCCTGGAAGGTAAGGGAGGGGAGCAGGACCCTGGCCCTGGAGGTGAGGAGAGGAGTAGGGTCCAGTCCTGGAGGGTGAGGAGGGAACCAGGCTCTGGAGAGCTAGGAAGGAACGGGGCCCAGGCCATGGAAGGCATGGGTGTGAGAAAGGCCACGTCCTGGAGAGCAAAGAGGCGAGCAGGGTCAGGCCCTGGAAGGCAGTGAGTGGATCGGGGCCCAGTCCATGGAGGGTATGTAGGTGAGCATGGCCAGGCCTTGGGGGTCAAGGAGGGGAGCGGGGTCAGGCCCTGGTGGGCAGTAAGGGGAGCGGGGCCCAGGCCCTGAAGGCGTGGAAGGGAGCAGGGCCCAGCACTGGAGGGCTAGGAGGGGAGCAAGGACCTTCCCTGGAAAGCAAGGAGGGTAGCAGGGTCCAGGCCCTAGAGGATGAGGAGGGGAGCAATGCCCTGCCCTCTAGGGAAAGGAGAGGAGTGGCGTCCTGCACAGGAGAGAGGCGGGGGAGGTTTAGGGTCCTGCCCTGGAGGTTGGCAGGAGGAGCGGGCCTGCCCCTGGAGGTGAGGAGGGCAGCAGGGCCTAGGCCTGGAGGTGAGGAGGGGAGCAGGGTCTGTTCCAGGAGAGTGAGGAGGGAACTGGGCCCAGGCTTTGGAGAGCTAGGAAGGAACAGGGCCCAGGCCATGGAGGGTGTGAATGTGAACAAGGCCAGGCGCTGGAACGAGGAGGGGAGCGGGTCAGGTCCTGGAGGGCTAGCAGGGCAGCGGGGTCAGTCCCTGGAGGGTGTCCAGGGAAACAGGGCCAGGCCCTGGAAGGAAGTGAGGGGATTGGGGCCCAGGCCATGGAGGGCATGGATGTGAGCAGTGCCAGGCCTTGGAGCGCGAGTAGAGAAGCGGGGCCGGTCCTGGTTGGTGGTGAGGGGATCTTGGCCAGGCCCTGGTAGGCAGGGAGGGCAGTGGGGTCAGGCCCTGGAGGGCATGGAGGGGAATGGGATCAGGCCCTGGAGGGCAGCGAGTGGATCGGGGCAGGGCCATGCAGTGCAAGGAGGGGAGCGGGGTCAGGACCTGGAGCGTGCGGAGGGAATGAGGCCCAGGCCCTGGAGTGCATGGAGGTGAGCAGTGCCAGGCCCTGGAGGGTGAGGAGGGAATGGGGCACAGGCCCTGGAGGGCAAGGAGGGGAGTGGGGCCCATGCCCTGGAGGGCAGTGATAGCCATGCCTGAGGTGAGTGGGGCCTGACCCTGGAGGGTGAGGAGGGGAGCAGGGCTGGGCCCTGGAGCCTGAGTAGTGTAGCAAGGCCTGACCCTGGTGGGCATCAAGGGGAGAAGGCCCAGGCCCTGGAGGGCAAGGAAGGCAGCAGGGTCAGGCCCTGGAAAGCAGTGAGGGGAGCGGGACCCATGTCCAGGAGGGAAGTGATGGTCATGACTGAGGGGAATGGCGCCTTGCCCTAGAGGGCGTAGAGGTATGCAGGGCAAGGCCATGGAGGGCGAGGAGGGCAGCAGGGTCCAGGTCCTAGAGGGCCAGGAGGGTAGCAGGGTGTGGCCCTGGAGGGCAAGGAGGGTAGTAGGGTCCTTCACTGGAGGGAGGCAGGGGTTGCAGGGCCCAGTGGGTGGCAAGGGGAGCTAGGCCCAGCCAGCCGTGGAGTAAGGAGAGTGGAGCAGGGCCTTGCCCTGGAGGTTGAGGAGGGAAGTAGGTCCCGGCCCTCTTGGGCAAGGAAGGGAGCAGGGTCCTGTAATGGACCCTGGAGGGCGTACAGGTGAGTGGGGGCCGGCCCTGGAGGGCAAGGAAGGCAGCAGGGTCAGGCCTTGGAGGGCAAATAGGGGAGCGGGGTCAGGCCCTGGTTGATGGCAAAGGGATCTAGGCCAGGCCCTGGAGGGAGTGGAGGGGAACAGGGTGAGGCCCTGGAGGGAAGCGAGGGGAGCAGGGCAGGGCCATGGTAGGCAAGGAGGGAAGCAGGACCAGGCCCTGGAGGGTGAGGAGGGGAGAGGCCCTGGCTCTGGAGGGCAAGGTGGGGACCAGGGTCTTGCACTGGAGGGTGGCAGAGGGAGCAGGGCCCAGCCCTTTTTGGCAGCAAGAGGAGCGGGGCCTGGCCCTGGAGGGCGAGGAGGGCAGT
The DNA here is from genome assembly GCF_051225735.1 of Oryctolagus cuniculus. Lineage (NCBI taxonomy): Eukaryota > Metazoa > Chordata > Mammalia > Lagomorpha > Leporidae > Oryctolagus > Oryctolagus cuniculus. The sequence continues at coordinate 25,749,660 of NC_142885.1, forward strand.
GGGGCTCAGACCCTGAAGAGTAAGGAGGGAATGGGGCCCAGGCCCTGGAGGGTGAGGAGGGAATGGGACACAGACCCTGGAGGGTGAGGAGGGGACGAGGGCCTATGCTCTAGAGGGCAGTGATGGCTGTGTCTGAGGGAGTGGGGCCTGACCCTGGAGGGCAAGGAGGGTAGGGGGGCCTAGCCCGGATGGTAAGGAGGGGTGCCGGGCCTGGCCCTGGAGGGCGAGGAAGGCAGCAGGGAAGGCCCTGGAGGGCGAGGAAGGCAGCAGGGTCAGGCCCTGGAAGGCAGTGAGGTGAGCAGGGCCCATGTCCAGGAGGGTAGTGATTGCCAAGACTGAGGGGAATGGGGTCTTACCCTAGAGGGCATGGAGTAATGCAGGGCAGGGCTATGGAGGTTTAAGAGGAGAGCAGGGTCCAGGCCCTAGAGGGCCAGGAGGTGAGCAAGGCGTGGCCCTGGAGGGCAAGGAGGGGTGCGGAGTCCTGCACTGGAGGGAGGCTGGGGGAGCAGGGCCCTGGTGGGTTGCAAGGGGAGCTGGGCCTAGCCAGCCATGGAGTACGGAGAGTGGAGCAGGGCCTGGCCCTGGAGGGCGAGGAGGGAAGTGGGGCCTGGCCCTCTTGGGCAAGAAGGGGAGCGGGGTCCTGCACTTGAGGGCGGTGGGGGAGCAGCGTCCTGCCCTGGAGGGTGGCAAGATGAGTGGGCCTGGCCCTGGTGGGTGAGGAGGGGAGCAGGATCTGGCCCTGGAGGGTGGCGAGGGGAGTGGGGTATGGCCGTGGAAGGCAAAGAGGGGAGCCGGGTCTAGGCCCTAGAGGGTGAGTTGGGGAGCAAGGTGCAGCCCTGGAGGGCAAGGAAGGGACTGGGGTCCTGCACTGTAGGGTAGTGGGGGAGCAGGGCTCTGCCCTGGAGGCAGGCAAGAGGAGCGGGCCCAGCCTTGGAGGGCAAAGGGGGGAGCAGGGCCCATGTCCTGGATGGCAGTGATGGCCATGCCTGAGGGTAACAGGGCCTGGCCCTGGAGGGTGAGGAGGGCACCAGGCCCCAGGCTCTGGAGGGTGAGGAGGGCACCAGACCCCAGGCCTTGGAGGGCAAGGAGAGGAGCATGGTCCAGCCCTGGGGAACGAGGAAGGGAGCGGGGTCAGGCCCTAGAGGGTGGCGAGGGGAATGGGGCCAGTCCCTGGAAGGCAGTGAGATGAGCGGGTCCTAGTCCATGGAGGGCATGGAGGTGAGTAGGGCCAGGCCTTGGAGGGCAAATAGGGGAGCAGGGTCAGACCCTGGTTGGTGGCGAGGATTTCTGGGTGAGGCCCCGGAAGGCAGTGAGGGGAGCGGGGTCAGGCCCTGGAGAGTGTGGACGGGAGTGGGGTCAAGCTGTGATGGGCAGCGAATGAGGGGGCAGGGCCATGGATGGCAAGCAGGGGAGTGGGGCCAGGCCCTGGAGGGTGAGGAGGGCAGCGTGGCTCAGGCCCTGGAGGGTGAGGAGGGCAGCAGAGCCTATGCCCTAGAGGGCAGTGATGGCCGTTGCCAGAGGGGAGTGGGGCCTGACCCTGGAGGGCGAGGAGGAAGTGGGGCCCGGCCTTCTTGGGCAAGGAGGGGAGTGGGGTCCTGCACTTGAGGGCAACGAGGGAGCAGGGCCCTGCCCTGGAGGGCGGCAAGATGAGCAGGCCTGGCCCTGGAGGGTGAGGAGGGGAGTGGGGCCCATGCCTTGGAGGGCAGTGATGGCCATGTCTGAAAGGGGCAGGGCCTGGCCCTAGGGGGACCTAGCCCATGATGGTAAGGAGGGCTGCAGGGCCCTCCTAGGAGCAGGGTCTGGCCTTGGAGGGCGGCATGAAGAGGGGGCCTGGACCTGGATGGCGAAGCGGGGAGCGGGGCCCATGCCTTTCAGGGCCCCAATGGCCATGCCTGAGGGGAACAGGGCCTTGCCCTAGAGGGTGAGGAGGGCACAAGGCCCCAGCCCTGGAGGGCGAGGAGGGGAGGAAGGTCCGGCTCTGGAGAAAGAGGAGGGGAGTGGGGTCAGGTCCTGGAGGTGAGGAGAGGAGCAGGGCCCATGCCCTGGAGGGCAGTGATGACTGTTCCTGAGGAGAGAAGGGCTTGGCCCTGGAGGGTGAGAAGGGGAGCAGAGCCCAGTCCTTATAAACAGGCATCGCTGCCCTCCCCTCCTCACCCTCCAGGGTCAGGCCCCACTCCCCTCGGGCACTGCCATCACTGCCTCCCGGGCATGGGCCCTGCCTCCCTCCTAGTCCATAAGGGCCTGTGCCCCATTCTCTTCTTACCATCTAGGGCCTGAGCCCCACTGCCCTCCTCACCCTCCAGGGCCAGGCCCTGCTCCCCTCCTGACCCTCCAGGGCCTGGCTCTGCTCCCCTCCTTGCCCTCCATGGCCTTGCCCTGCTCCACCCGCTGCCCTACATAGCCTGACCCCGCTCCACTCCACGCCCTCCAGGGCCTTACCCTGCTCCCCTCACTGCCTTCCAGGGCCTGGCCCCATTCCCCTCACCACATTCTAGGGCCTGACCCCTCTCCCCTCCTTGCCCTCCAGGGCTGGGCCCTCCTCAACTCCTCACCCTCCAGTGCCAGGCTCTGCTCCCCTCCTCACCTTCCAGGGCATGGACCCTCCTCCCCTCCTTGCCTTCCAGGTCCAGGCCCCGCACCTCTTGCTGTCATCCAGGGCCAGGCCCTGCTCCCCCCACCACCCTCCAGGGTCGGGCCCTGCTCCCCTCCTTGCCTTCCAGTGCCGGGCCCTTCTCCCCCAGCTGCCTTCCAGTGCAGGACCGTAGTCCCCTACTCGCCCTTTAGGGCCGAGCCCTGCTACCTTCCTTGCTCTGAAGGGCCAGGCCCCATGCCCCTCTTGAACGGGCATTGCTGTCCTCCAGTGCATGGGCCCCGTTCCCCTCCTCTCCTTCCAGGGCCAGGCCTCGCATCTCTTGCTGCCTTACAGGGCCAGGCCCTGCTCCTCCTGCCGCTGTCCAGGGCCTACTCTGCTCCCCTCCTTTCCCTCCAGGGACAGGCCCTGCTCACCTCCTCGCCTTCCAGGGCCTGGGCCCTGCTCCCCTCCTTGCCCTCCAGGGATTGGCCCTGATCCCCTCCTCGCCCTCCATGGCCTGGGCCCTGATCCCCTCCTCGCCCTCCATGGCCTGGGCCCTGATCCCCTCCTTGCCCTCCATGGCCAGGCCCTGGTGCCCTCCTCGCCATCCAGGTCCAGGCCCAGCTCACCTCCTTGCCTCCAGGGCCAGGCCCTGGTGCCCTCCTCACCCTCCAGGGCCAGGCCCTGCTCCCCTCCTCACCCTCCGTGGTCCTTCCCTGCTCGCCTCTCCATCCTCCAGGGCCAGACCCTGCTCACTTCCTTGCCCTACATGGCCTGGTCCGTGCTCCCCTTGCCACCCTCCAGGACCAGGCTCTTCTCCCTTCCTCACCCCCCAGGGCCAGGCCCTGCTCCCCTCCTCACCATCCTGTACCAGGCTCCCTTCCCTTCCCCGCCTTCAGGGCCTGACCCTCTGGCTTTCTTGCCCTCCAGGGCCTGGGCCCAGCTCCCCTCCTCACCCTCTCAGGCTGGACCCAGCTCCCCTTGTTGCCCTCAAGTGCGGGACCCCGCTTCCCTCCTCGCCCTACAGGGCCTGCCCCTGCTCCCTCTAATATTTCTAAAACCTACAATGAAGTTGATTTCTGAACTCTGGAAAATTGAAATTGTGTTAAGTAAAATGCAGATCATGCATCAGGAGATCATGTGCATTTGGTCATGAAGTTTATAATCACTGTCTAGTTATAGTGGAGAGTGAACATGATGCAGACAACTATGGTGAGGTATGAACGCCTGAATCTAACACCGAACTGTACATGTAGTGTTAATGACCATGCTAAATTCTAGCAGCATTTGAATCACTAGAAATATTGAAAAGCACCCAAATATTTATAAACCTCACATCTGTATTCACAGTAATGATGCTAAAAGTACAATGTGTAACATTTCCCAGTACATGTTTATATGCATTTCCCTTTCACAAACACACATGAATGCACACACGTACAAACCATAGAAGCTTAGGGGTTCAGAAACAAATATTTATGGACTTTAGGCCTTCATTATAGTTTATTGACAATTGAAAATAACCAAGTTTAATACTAATTTATGTGTTAACATTTTTGTAACTTTGAACCCGCTATGCTTTCCAGCATGATTAGCAAGCCAACATCTGCTACATCTTCAAAGGGACTCTTAAAAATTGAAAGTTTACAATGGTGCTTAAAACAATCAATACAAAGTAGGTGGTTCTGAGAATGTCTATAAATAGTGTCAATTGCTTGGCTTCCATTACATTTGATTGTTCTCCAAGCAGTGTGGCAACAGGGTATAAACTGCCCGCTTTCAGTTAAAATAACTAAAATTGATTGATCGGTGTAATGCTAGTTTTTTTTTTTTTTTTTTGTGTGGGGGATATACAATATATATTGTAAGTATGTTCTTTCAAATTAGTGAATATAAGTATGTATTTCCTAAAAATCAGAACTTAATCCAAAACAGGACATGATTTGGGGACATGAATTTTGTTAGATGTTGCATTATATTAGATTTTTGTAGAATGGCAAATATTTTATTTATAGCTACCAACTCATAAAACATTTGTTGTGGAACAGTGTTTGTCTATATGCCTGGCATTGTAGAATGACAGGTACACAGTGCACTTAATAAACTGAAAGTTAAACTCTAAGTTACATCTTACTCAAACTGATTGTGCATCATATTGTAATTTTTCCTAGATATTCCATCATTGTGTTTTACTATTCATTTCTGTGTTACTGAGTTGTGTATTTTAGTATTTGCTTTAGAGTAGAAAAAATACCCTGTTGCATCTCAAAGATTAAGGATAATGTTGAACAATTTAAAAGTCTCAAAGCTATAGAATCTTTTTCTTGGAGTAGTAGATTAATTTTGGGGTAAGAACTCTTCGAAATGAAGATGCTTTATTGTTGAAAGTCATCAGTGAATGAAAGGAAGAATGTAAATAAAAATGGGAATATTTTCCAGTTCTGTGTAAGTCTCTAAAATATTTGAAAAGGAAAACCATTAAGTGCAAGATATGACAATATACAAGTTTTCCCTCAGATTAGAAATTTGATGCTAAATATTTAACATTTAATCTTTATTTAATAGTAACTATGAATGGAGGCTATTATGTTGACACCCTGTAAGCTGATTTCTACTCTTAAACTTAAAAAGAAAACATGTTTTGTTCGTTACCCCTCTTTCCTCTGTGCTTGAAAACATTGGCTTTTATCACAACACTGGAAGTATATCGAAGCCAGGAGCCAGGAGCCTCCTCCAGGTTTCCCATGCAGGTGCAGGGGCCCAAGGACTTGAGCTGTCTTCTACTGCTTTCCTAGGCCACAGCGGAGAGCTGGATTGGAAGTGGAGCAGCCAGGACTCAAACCGGTGCCCCTATTGAAACCTTAAGTTTTAACCTTCCCAATAAAAATAAATCTCAGCATCATTTAAAATGTTGGCTACTGCCATTGAGTGAACACAATGAAATTTGACAAAACACTTTACTTGGGTGGAAGATACCATTCTCTGAATCAGGTTTTATGATTACCTAAGTCATTTTTCATCCTTGTTTTATGAATATAAACACCAAAACGTTTTCTTAGCTTCAGATTTTGAACATTCCAGTGATGTAGCTCCTGCTAATGAAGTGCCTGAATATTTTTGACACCTCATAGCCTTTTTTTTTAAATTTTTTTTTAATTTTTTTTTTTGACAGGCAGAGTTGACAGTGAGAGAGACAGAGAGAAAGGTCTTCCTTTTGCCGTTGGTTCACCCTCCAATGGCTGCTGCGGCTGGCGTGCTGTGGCCGGCGCACTGCGCTGATCCGATGGCAGGAGCCAGGTACTTCTCCTGGTCTCCCATGGGGTGCAGGGCCCAAGGACTTGGGCCATTCTCCACTGCACTCCCTGGCCACAGCAGAGAGCTGGCCTGGAAGAGGGGCAACCAGGACAGAATCCGGCGCCCCGACTGGGACTAGAACCCAGTGTGCCGGCGCCGCAAGGTGGAGGATTAGCCTAGTGAGTCGCGCCCCGGCCGGCACCTCATAGCTTTTTAATGTGTGATATCTGGTCATATACACATGGGATCTATTATAAGTTAGAGATACTTTCCATAAATAGAATAATATTTTGGATAACCATTGATGAATTGAAGAATCTATTTCCTCTTCAAATTTTTTTTATTTTAAGGCAATTTTGTGAAATTGAATTTTACCTATAGTTTTATTTGTCTTTTTGTCCAGATAAAGTAATAAAATAAAATAGCTCCAATTATATCAAGCAACCCCTCCTTGTCTCAAGTACTTAACTTTCTCTCTTCATTCTTAGATAACTGCTGGTTTCTTAAATTGAATGGTCATCTTGTCCAGCAGCTGCTCAAAAATATCCATGATTGACCATTTTGTTTGCACTAAGCAGACATGCTTTCCTTCTTTCTCCCCTTCTCTGGTCCACATCATCTTCCCATCACCTGTGCGCACCAGACCCACCTGTTCCTTCCTCCTCCAATAATCACTGAACTCCACAAAGACCCTAACTCTGACCTCTCATGGTTATCCCAGATCCTTGTGTTTTCAAGACTCTCAAAATCAAGTGTGGAAAATAGGGTTGATTTTTCCACATTTTTTTGTCAATCATGACTCTAATCCCAAACACACACATAAAAATCCCTGCTTTACATAACTAATTTTAATTTGCTTTCCAAATGTCTTCACATTAATGATCTCCATTGATGACTTCTCCTTCTCATCTACACTTACATTTGGTCCTCAGTGCCATGGTTTTATTCTACTCAGCATGGACCAAATTCATCCTGTTTGACATCATCCTTTATTTTATTCCTATTGCCACTTTGTGTCTCTGGAATTTAATGTATTCCCCTCCCCACAGAACTCCTAAGTTAACTGTCCTCTGAGCATTTTTATCTGTTTTTATTCTTCCCTAGTGGGATCTTGTAGGATTTCTTTACTATACCACACAGTAATATGTTGAGTTGATAATTTATCTTCTTAGAATTCTGCATTAACCTGAAGCTATTCCACACTTGTTATACAAATGTTTAATCATAAAGTTTGATGCAAATGCACACAAAGTGCCTGATATCCATCGCTGACACACTACGCAACTTTGCTTGGACTGGCTCTTGAGTGTAATCTTGTTTTATTGAGTGCAGTGTTTTTCTGGCAAAATTATTCTTTAGAGCATGATTATACATCATTAGCATTCAAGACAGTGTTCTGTTACTTCATGATGTGAGTACCTAGAACTCACTGTGAAGGATTCATTTAGGAAATTTTCCAGAAGGTGTTCTGCATCCATCATTTAGCCAAGAACCCCTAGTGAATTGTAGTAGCGTATTCACTATCTGATTTCCTTTGATAAGAATTTTGGAGTATCTATTCATAGGCTTTCATCTAGAATTTCTTAACCCAATCATTAAAGCCTTTATTGAATAGTTGATTACTTTTGCACTGATAATTGATTTTGTTTGGTTTTAACAAATATTTGTCCAATAGACTTGTTTTTGCTTAGCACTTCACTACAAAAACTCTATTTTGAACAAGTGTAAATTCACAAGCAGTATTTAAAGAAATAATGTAGAGATATCCTATAAATCCTTTACCTAGCTTCCCCCAACAGCAGTAACTTGAATAATTGCAATATAATAGCACAACCAGAAAATTCATTTTGATACAATCCATCAACATTACCCAGATTTCACTAGTTTTACATGCTCTGTGTGTGTGTGTTTAGCTCTTGTTGCCTATCAAATTTTTTAAATTCACTGGCTTTAAAAAATAGATTAAAAATCCCTTTTATGAGGACCTTGATAGAATGATGCTGCTTCAGTTCAGGATGTCTGTGTCTGTATGATCCACTTTGCAGAGGATTATTGTTAACCCTTGTCAAACAGTGCTACAGGATTAGAACCATGGATCTGAGACACTGATGACCACATGGGTGGCCTGGCCAGTGAATAAAGTACAAGGAAAGGGAGGGCGGGCAGACCATCAGTAATCTTCCCATGGAATCTTCTGAGATAGGTTCCATAAACCACCTAGAAAGGAAAGTTGGTGGCAAATCTACTTGTGCAACACAGTTACCATTATTTTCTGTAAGGGAGTTAACAATGCACATGGTAATGCATTTTGGTCAGTCTTTTCATTTCTTTTTATAAAAAGATTATTTATCTACTAATTTGAAAGGCAGAGTGACAGAGAAAGAAAGAAAGACAGAGAGGTTTTCCAGTACTGCTTCACTTCCCAAATACCCAAAGCAGCCAGGGCTGATCCAGGCAAAAGCCAGCAACCAGGAGCCAGGAATTCCTTTCTAGTCTGCCACATGGGTAGCAGGAGCCCAGGTACTTGGACCATCAGGTGCATTAACAGGAGGCTGGATTAGAAGCAGAGCAGTTGGGACTCAAACCTGCACTCTGATATGGGATGCCAATGTCACCAGCAGTGACTTAACCAGCTATGCCACAAAGCCTGCTCCTTGATGAGTGGTTTTTTTGTTTTTAATAAATATTGTTTATTAAATTGATTCTTTTTTCCTGATCTTTTCGGATCTTAAGGAAAGATAGTTCATATTCTCTGTGCAGCAGGACTTCTTCATAAACCAGTGATTCTCAAACTTTGTGAGCACTGGAGTAATACAAGCCTTTTCCAAAGATACAGAAGCCTCTTGGATTACAATTAAGTTCATCTAGAGTGGAGCTGCCATGTGTTAAATTTGACAATCCATGGAAATCACAGCATGAAATGGGAGAATGGGGTATGGGACATGTGCACGTCCTGTTCAGTGTTCCTCAGCATGTGACAAATGACAGCTCATTTCTGCCATCCTAGTCTCTGTTCTCATTTTTCCCAGTAATTTGGTGCAAGACCCAAGTGTCTCATCATTTCATCGGGACACTGTCAGCCTACAAAAAGTCCCCAGGTGATTCTTACACACCATCAGGGTTGAGAATTCCAAGACAAGAAGAGTCTCTTTTCTCAATGAGAAGTCCTAAGACACAAGCACTTGTCCTCTGGATGTCATTCTTTTCAGACATGTCTGCCCAACAAGGCATTACAGATTTACTACAATGCACAGCTGTATCTGTGGTTATCAGTGATAATTGTAATATTCCCTTTTATAAAAATATTTGTTTTATTTTATTTATTTGAAAGTCAGAGGAACAGAGAGACAGACACAGGCAGAAAGCGATCTCTTATTTGCTGATTCATTCTGCAAATGGCTGCCACAGCTGGGGTTGGGCCAGGGCAAAGCCAGAAGCCTGGAACTCCATCCAGGTCTCCTGTGTGGGTGGCTGTCGCTCCCCCTCTTCACGGAGGAACGACACAGGACCCTGCACTGTTCTTTTGTCTGCTCGGCCCTTCCCGGGTTTGCTGCTGATTCTTCCCGGCTTGGCTACCGGAGGTGGAAGGGCAGTGCCCCCTGCCACTTTCCCCACTTCCGCGGGGGAGCGGCACACCGCCAGCCGGCTCTCTCGGGGGCTGCTCAGGTGTTCCTTCAGATAGATGTTCCCGGTGCATGGGTTCTCTCTCCTCCTTTATAGTCCTCTTCCACCGATCCCAACTCTGCTACCCACACGCCGAGTACGCTGCTCTCCTCCAATCAGGAGCAGGATCAGCTCCTGCAGGTTACTGGTCAAACTGGAGGCAGCTGTGTAAAAGTTGTTTTTCCTCCTCTCCCAGCACCATATTGTGGGAGAGCAGATGCATAGAATAAGTCTTAATTCCAGTAACTTAGTCTAGTCCGAGTTGCTCCCCACAGGTGGCCCTGACTTAAGTTTTTCATTCATTACCTGCTGCCTCCCAATACATTAGCAGGAAGCTGGAATTGGAAGTGAAGCCAGGACTGCAACAGTGACTGAAAACCAGGTGCTCAATCCACATGGGACACAAACATTCCTGCCTGTTCCATTATAATACTCTTTCATGCTGTGTAGTAAGGGAATGGATAGCCACTTAAGGCTTTTTAAATTTTAATTAGGTAAACTTAAAAATGCAATCTGTTGATTCAATGAACCACATTCCATGCACACCATAGCTGTGTGTGGCTAATGCATGGGATACTGCAAGTGCAGAACCCTTCCTTCCACTAAAGTGTCCTGTTGGTTTAGACATAAGGACCAACCTTCTTAATCTTCAGCTGCTGAAAGAGGGACCTTCTCAACAGAACAAGAGATTATGAGAACTCCAACACCAAGAGAAACTAAATATGATAAAAAATGAAGCATCTTTAAAAGTGAAACATAAAAGAGCATGATTTTACAAAAGAACTTTTTAAAAATAGACACTTGCATCAACCAGCTGTTTTTTAGAAGAAAATGCAAGCATAGATTTGAGGACAAATATGCATCTTAAAGTCATTCTTAATTGAGGACAATGTATAAACATCGAATTTGGGCAGTTATCAAAAGACAAATGGACTCAGAGATACTGAGATGTTAGATCAGTAAGTTGTAGCTCTGCAATTAAAATGCAGTCAAATGCACCATGACAATGGATATGAGTGTCAGAAAGTGGTATTGTGGAAGTGAGAAGGCAAACAAAAAAACATATTCAAAAATGTAAGGTCAACTAGGGAGAGTTCCAGGCCCCTAGAGGAACAGGGAGGAGACCATTTTTCTGGGAAAGGTTGGGGAACATGCCAGAAACTAGGCTAGCATTTCCAGGGGAAAAGTAAGAAAGCTTAATAGAATCAGACAGTGGCAATTAACAACATAGAAACATTAACTTTTAAAGCCTCACGAAAGATTCAGTCTTTTCGAATTTCCAGTCTGAATTCCAGAATCACCAATCAGGTAGCTGACAAGCAGAAAGAGTTCCTAAAGGAGATTTGAAGCACTTTTAGCAGGACAGTGGGGATAAAGCGTTCATCTTGGATTTGCGGAGAGTCGACGTAGAGAATTTTGAGGGGGTGCAGCATCTCTCCCATGAAAACATCTGGGCCTGCTGGGTTTCCAGCCATACATTGTGCAATGAAGCTGCCCCAACAAAGGGCATGAGGATGTGAGAAGCAGGAGGACTATTCACTTGTGAATTTTTTAAAATAAAGATTAGTTGGGAATTAATTGAGGATTGCTCTGTAAGCCTTGTGTGGTGGAAAAGGCATTATTACTACTGAACATTAGCAAAGATATCCCTGGGTGCAATTATGTTAGAATATATGAGTTGAGATTGCTTATTAAAAGTATGGAAATGTAGAAAAATGTTAATGATTAGATTCAGGATATTTTAGAAGCCCAGGAAAGAAATATGTATATATAGTACAGCACTAAACAAAACAAATAAGTGTATAGGCAACTCATTGTTTGTTAGAGGTTTTGGAACAGAAAAAAAAATCCAAAGCAAATATAATTTGCAGTTAAGTTTTATTGGCAGTGTAGAAAAAAGGGGCAGGAAAACATTTTAGTCTTTTTAGGTGAGTGAAATTTATCCCTACTCTTCCCGGAATGTTGGACTCTCTGCTGGACTTCAGCTCATTCCTGACTTCATGATGGCTTGTCAGCATCACCATGTCCCTGTCTAGTCTTCAGGGCCCCATGGTCCCCTAGATCGGATGCCTGTGCTTTTGCCATCCCCCTTCCTCTCTGTTGTGACAACACTTTTTCAGCCCACAAACAACTGCCTCTCTCAGCTTGTCATTCATTCAAGGTCCCGCATGGCCTTAACCTATCATTCTGCAATCTGTTTCTCATCGCTCCCATCTGTATTTTGTACTCCAGATACTGTTTTATGCCTCCTGCTCATGTTTTTTGCTTTTATTTTTCTTGTCACCTGGAAAGCCCTTTTCTGCCACTGTAGAGGCTCTGTCCTTTCTTTAAGAGCTGTGGTACACCTGATCTGCTCATGAAAGCTTTTCATGGTTCCCCAGTTGTATGTGCCTTTTTCTTCTTTGATGACCAATGGATGTTTGCATCTCTCTTCAGTCACTCAATCAGTACTTTGATGTTACTAGATATTTATGAACTTATTTTTATTCTTGTTCATGATTTGCCCTCCTGTACCACCCCCACTCCCCATACCCCCAACACCCCACCTTCCACCCAACACAAGCCCACTACTTCCATAAGCTACTTAATTAAGTCACATGGTATATTATTTACTCATCAGTTTCCTAGTGAGGAACAGAATACCTCCCACTGCAAATATTCAATAAATATGGGTTGAGTGGAAGTCACATGGTAAGTAACATGTTGACAATGGCGAATTGTGGAAGACATGGGGATGAATCCTAGAGATCAGCCCAGGGAGCAGTTGCCATGCTTAAGGAAAGAGTACAGGGAAACAAAGATGGGGAAGCCCAGGAGCAGCAGGTGCTTGGGGGACTCAAGGAGTTGTGAGAGCCCTGCCCAGAGCCCAGGGCGGTTGTGCCTTAGTGAGTGAATGACCTGGCTGCCCACACTTGGGCAATGCCTCATCATCACCAGGTAGGCCTTGCTGCTGCCTTTTTATACCTCTGCTGGCAAGGGGGTGCCCGAGGAAAAGGGAATTCCCTTGGTAAGTAGACTGCAGACCCAAAGCTTCCCACTTCCTGTGAGTGACTCATCACTTTGAGAGGTTCTTAACAAAGGACCCTTGATTGGGGTCCCAGAGCACCAGAGAATTAATGCAGGAGCACTTTCCTGCATCTCAGTTCAGAGAAACTTTTTTCCAAATCATTTCTATTTCTGGCAGTAACTCTTCAGTTTGGGAACTGTAGTTCCAGCCAAAATAAACTATTGTCTCAGGTCTGTATTTTTCCTGAAAAACCATGGCATTTCTATGGAATGTGGAGACAATTTTATGTAAGACTTTGAGAGTGGCAGTGAAGGACCCAGATCAGTTCTCTAGCCTGACCTGCCTGCCTCTGTCCCAGCAAGGATGATGCAGCTTCCAAAAAAAAAAGGGGGGGGGGGGGCTCTGAGCCTCCCAAGCACAGTCCCTCCTGCAAAGGCTGGTGATGTGATTTCTCCTTCTTTCTCCAATTATTGTCCCTGTGTAGCTGGCTCCATTTTAAAGAAACAAAGCGATCCCCACATCTGGAGTGCACCGCTCAAACTTGTCTTTTTATTCAACTAAAGAATGCTAATACAGCTTTCTTTTTCAAAGTAGCTGTTTTTTATATGAATACTCATTAGTTATGCAGTTAATAATAATTCAGAGAAGCAAGTATTACACTAAGTCCTAATGGCTTCTTAAATATTACAATCATATTGATATATAAATATAATGATATTATATCATGACATAATTAAATTAATATTAATTAATTTTTAAAATAAATAGCGGACATCATTAAGGAAGGATTTGAATGCCACAGGAGTATCTCTAGCCTGATGCAATCAACAAAGTAATAGTCATAATTTTGAAGACTAGATTCCCTTACTTCAACAAGTGAGTAAAAGACATTCTTCTGAAATTATTCTGCTTCCGTTAGTTGAGTTTGTCTTATGAGCCCTTCAAAACAGTGTGTAAAATGAGAAGTTCAAAAATAAAAGAATTCTGAAGTCATTTCTTTATAAGATGAGCTAATGCACTCATGGTAATCCTAGGAAAATTGACTATTTTCTTAAAGTTGATTAAAATTTCAAAGTCTTATGTTGTATTAAATGGTTATCTCTTAAAATGAGAAATTTACATTCTAGACATTTTGGGAAAGTTGCTGTAATGAAATTTTTCATAACTTGTTGTTGTTGGCTCCTACAGTTAGAAAGTTCCGCTAATATGTAGGGACTGTTCACAGAGCTTTAGTTTCATGTTCCATAAAATTGAGCTTCCTCTCTTTACCTTTTGGAACCTAGAATATGATCCTTGAGAAATTCCATGAGTACGTAAGATTGCTAAGGAAAGGAAATAGTGTAACATGAGGAGACAAAGAAATAGTACCATCAAAGTAGACCCTTGCCTTTTGAGCTTAGCTGTAGAATTTACTAAAATCTGTTTATGACCTGCATGTCTGGACTATCTTACCAATTAAATTTTTTTTTTAATTTTTGACAGGCAGAGTTAGAAAGTGAGAGAGAGAGACAGAGAGAAAGGTCTAACTTCCATTGGTTCATCCCCCCAAATGGCTGCTCTGGCTGGCGCACTGTGCTGATCCAAAGCCTGGAGCCAGGTGCTTCCTCCTGGTCTCCCATGCAGGTGCAGGGCCCAAGCACTTGGGACATCCTCCACTGCCTTCCCGGACCATAGCAGAGAGCTGGACTGGAAGAGGAGCAACTGGGACTAGAAAGCGGTGCCCCAACTGGGACTAGAACCTGGGGTGCCGGCACCACAGGAGGAGGATTAGCCTAGTGAGCCATGGTGCCAGCCTTACCATTAATCTTGAAAGTACAGGATGTCTTTGAGACACTGTCCTGATGAGCTCATGAGGAAAACTTACATTATAGGTAAATATTCTCATTGAGAATGTTCTTCCAACACCCACTCTGTGTATGTTTGAGTGTTAAAGATTTATGAAAATTGCGTGATTATTCATTTTTCTGAACAGAAATCTATGTTTCTCCTAATTTGAAAAAAAACCTTTTTTCTTAGAACAAATTAAATACCTATATTAAGGCTTTCCCCTGAAATATTGAATTTCATTTGTGAATATTAAAGTGTAAGCTTTACCTATGATTTATTTATTGTGATAAATACATATGCTATATTTATTTTTCAGTGCATATGCATTTAAACCCACTGGATACATGGATAATACTATATAAGAATTTCATTTAATGTGGCAAATACATTTTGAAGTAAGCACTTGAACACAGTGAATATAGTAATTGATAATAATGGAATATAAAGAGAAAACACCATTGAAATAGATTACTACCTTCAAAAGGAAGGATGGACACAGATTTGCTAACTCGTTCATCATTTTTTGATACTCTGGACTTTAGTTGTATGTCAGTGTGATTTTTTTAAGTGAAAAATCCTGGCAACCTTGCCAAATTTGTTATTAGATATAATTTTGAATTATACAACTCTTCATTATAAAACCTTATCATGTTCCATGCAGTACTCTTTTTTCATGTGACATTGTTTTATAGCTAAGTATATGACAGAGCTCTTTCAAAATAAAGGCATTAAAATATAATCAAGTAAGGAACAGTATCTCTAACACTCCAGGCCTTCACTGCCATGAACTTTACCAAGTTTGACATACCTCTTCACACTTAAGTCTTCTGTGTTGTAGAGGAGCCTCTCCCTCAATTGAGGGATAGTATATTCCAGAGTAGAAGAAGTTGGTTGTGTAAGTATATGAGAGAGATGAGAATAGAGAACGGATGTCACTTAATCTAATATAAGAGTTGGAATAAAGTACAACCGTGTTGTGAAAATATGTTTTCAATATGCCATAGTCACTTCTCGGATGACATTCCATATTTATTTATGGGACAGCTTGTAAAGTGATTTCCTGGATATTATCACATTTGGCCATTTAAGGAATCTAGGAAGCTGGCAATATATAGAAAATAGAGGGATTACAACTGTTAGGTAGCAAACAAAATGACAAGGCTGTTGCCATTTACATTCCCATAGCTATCACCACACAATAGAGCTGCAGGGCAGATTAATTATGCTGTGTGGCTACTAATGGGGAGTTTAATCATAAAAACATTCTTATTCATGTTTAGTGTTTTGCAGTAAGTGCCCATGTAGGGAAGATTCCCCTTGATATTGTAATTAATATTAGGTATAAAGTAGGAAAACTTATCTTTAGGAATGCCACAGTACATGCGTAGAAACACACAAAACTTGACTACTCAAAAATACCCATGCACACTAGCCAGAAGACAAGATGTGTTTGTGTATTCCTGTGGCAACTTCCCTTCTGTTCACCTCATGTAAGACAGCTCTTTTCTAGAGAGCAGGTACTTGTACGCTTCAGGTACATTGTACAGTGCTTCAAAGTGTGGTCAAGTGAGATTTGAGCAAGGCTTCTTTTGAGTAGAGTCTTACCAATTTGGATTCTCTATTACTTCCAAAGCTGAGTTGCCAATCCCTCAAGTAACACCAGTGTAGAATTATTATAAATGATTCCAATATCTATCCTGAAAGAAACATGTTCTTACAATCAGGAGAAATGTGTAGTTTCTTCCCACTGGTGTGAAACCATTTCT
The DNA here is from genome assembly GCF_051225735.1 of Oryctolagus cuniculus. Taxonomy (NCBI): domain Eukaryota; kingdom Metazoa; phylum Chordata; class Mammalia; order Lagomorpha; family Leporidae; genus Oryctolagus; species Oryctolagus cuniculus. The sequence continues at coordinate 25,765,789 of NC_142885.1, forward strand.
CTACTTTTACATTCTAATATTGAGATCTCAAAGGGAAGTTCTTTGTGCTATAATTTTTTCTATGCTTTGGGATGGACATATCTATTATTTAATTTAAAGAACAAAACATTTGGATATGGTGATCATTGCTGGATATCCCAATAATCTATGAGTAGCAATTGTTAATGCATGTACACTTGTGTTACATATGATTGAAAAGAAATATATTTCACTATGTACAATAGTGCTGAGGATTTTCTTTGTATACCATGGCTTCAGCAGAGCAATTTATATATTTCAATGGGTTCTTTGTCAGATCAACACAGCAAGAAATATAAATAATGAATCAGAAAAATGTTCTGAGCATTACAGTTGAACTTTAGAATACCACTCTATGTGGATGGTGGGACTTATGCCCCAAGATGGAGACCCAACATGGGAACTTCCACCCTCATAGTAAGATGGGCAACAGACTCCACCCCAAGGTGGTGGCCCCCATGACCAACCACATGCTACATGCCTGATTAATAGAGCAATGTATATTAAATCAAGTTTTATTATGTTAGCTTGTTACTCTCACCTCTGAGCTGGATTTTATTATGTTAGTTTGTTATTTTCACCTCTGAATGAGATTTTACAATGTTATTTCCTTATTTTTCTCTCTGAGTGTGATTTTATACATTAAGCTCTATAATAGGTATAGTAGCTCTGAGATGTCAGATTAAGTGTTAAGGTAGATGATCAGAGATATAACTGGGCCAAAGCTTAACCCTATTTACCTCCTGTCTCCCCAGGTTACAAGGTGATTTTAAAAGAATTTATTTATTTATTTGACAGGTAGAGTTACAAACAGTGAGAGAGACAGACAGAATGGTCTTCCATCCAATGGTTCACCTCCCAAATGGCCACAGCAGCTGGAGCTACGCTGATCCAAAGCCAGGAGTCAGGTGCCTCCTCCTGGTCTCCCATGCAGTGCAAGTGCCCAAGCACCTGGACCATCCTCCATTGCTTTTTCTGGGCCACAGCAGAGAGCTGGACTGGAAGAGGAGCAACCAGGACTAGAATCTGGTGTCCATATGGGATGCTGGCTCTTCAGGCAGAGGATTAGCCTAGTGCACCACAGCGCTGGCCCCACAAGGTGATTTAACTATGGATAGTTCTACATCTGCTCCTTTGGAGACTCCATGACAGATCTACACTTAATAATTGGGAGGCCCTTCGACTAGAAGGATTAAGAAATTATAGCTAATACAATGTATCCATGTAATATGCTTAAGAATAAAATAATTAAGCTCATGAAGACCTGTGTCTGTTTTTATTTTCTCAGGTCCTACAGAGACTGTAAAGCTGTATAGCTCTGCATACATTCCTACAGACTTACTTCTAAGGGTACAGTTTAAAACTTGATATGGGATCGCAAATCCCCTTGGGCTAGATGGTAATGCTAACATCTTAAGTTTTAAAGTGATCCTGTCTATAGGATTAAGTATTAACTGCTAATAGTAAATAAAATTAAAGAGGAGTGAATGCTCCAATATGGGAGGGAGTCCTTACAGCAGACTCATAGAGTGGCAATCTCCTTAAGTAACACTCAGTGACCTCAAAATCACCCCTGAAGGCATTCCGGTCTGGCTAGAAAGCCCACAAGAGCATTTCAGGCATGGAAATCCAGGGGACTCGTGGAAAAAGTGTCCCTATGTGGAGAACCTCCCTGGGTGAGACCCCAGTGGAAAGGAGTGGTCATCAAAGTAGAATGTACTTTTCTCCAGAGGGAGGAGAGGACTTCCACTTTGCTTATGGCCTTGTCTGAATACTGATGGAGTTTGTGGAACTCAAAAGGCTTCCATGGCCTAGGCAGCTTATGTCAAGAGCCTCGGGTGATCACTGATGTCACACATAAGAGTGTTAATTGTTAAATTAACAACAGGAGTCACTGTGTACTAACTTCCCATGTAGGACCTCTATTCTCAAAAGAGCTACAGTATTAACATTAATGGTAAAACTTAATTCCAAAGATTTACTTTGTGCTATTGTGTGATATTATGCATCATAAATTCTAGTTGTGGCTAAGTGTCAAGCTCCATTGCCTGTATTCTTAGGTATTTATTTAAAGTTTATTAAGTGCCTCAAATGTAAAATCTTGGATACATGTCTCTCTGTGAAATTTCTATCTCATATGTTTTAACATAGGGTAAGCTATTTAAAGGCAGCTGAGGAGATTTCTGAGAATGATGAAATTCTGTGGAATTTGGATTCCAAGATTTGAATTCCAAGCTTTTGTATACAACTTTAAAGAGGCCCTGATGCAGACTCTGTACTGAAAAGTGTAGCTACAAAAGTTGTTATGGATTCCAGGATTTGGATTCTAAGCCTTGTGTTTGCTTAAAAAGCCTCTGACATAGACACAATGTGCTGGGCATGGGAGCTACAAAAGCTGTTCCAAGGAATCAAGGAGTTTTTAACAAAAACTCCAACATTAACAATTCCTGAGCAAACCATTCATAAGATTCTCTTCAGATCAGTTTCAGCTTAAATGAAAGGGATCTTACCAGGTGATATTGAGCATGACTACCTCCATTAAATTAGGATTAAACTTCTGCCTCTTACATATTCACAGGTGAATGCAAAAGACATGCTTGATTATTCCTGTAAGCCAATCAGAGACCTTAGTACCTCTTCAAAGCAATAAGGATAAGTAAAGTTTTGCCTTTGTCACATCAAGGCTGCTGTACCTTAAGGCAAAAATGCTGTACCTGCATTTCTTCATTATCTCTGGGAACTGTTATTGATAATAAAGCTACTTAATGAGTTATTCTATTATAATTCTCTATACTCAAGCTAAATGGGTTATAATCTACATAAGGGTAACTTATCACTACCCACTATCTGGGAATCTGAAAAATATGTTGTTTTCATCTTAAGGGACACCCCACTTATAATTGGTTTTGTTCCAGTTTTGTTTATGCTAGTCAGCAAACTTATATGTTTCAGAACTCAACTTCTGGGAGTAACTGACCATGCAGGGGACACAGACATTGGCAATGACCAAGACTGCTCCCGCTCACAAAATGAATTTGTTAGATAGGCTATGTGGAGAATTCCAGAGCCATAGGCAGAGCCTGCACTATGCCTCCATAAGCAGGAAGCATTTACAAAAGAGATGATTCTACACCTATCAACTTCCCTTAGGATTAAGGGATGAAGTCTCTGAGGGGGAAATGAAGTAGACAGGCATACAGGTTAAAATTGATTAGGCTTATGAGCTGGAAGACCATGCCTTTACCACACCCCTGTGTGACCTCATGCCCCTACCTGGCCACATCTGAGCACCCACTGGCCAATCAGGTTAATTAGCCACTCTCCTTTGATAATGGATTAAAAATCTGTGACATAGTGTGTCTATCCCCCCTTTTATTCCTTTTTGTCACCCTGGCCTCTTGCCAGTAGGGGGCTGTCTGCAGCCCTGTGCCTTCAGGGTGTTAGGGCCAGAAAAAGCCCACCACCCGAGGAACGACTCCAAGAGACTTTTCTCTCATGCAACCAGCAAAGGGTTAAAGATTTATTGATCCAACATGTTGGGGCTCTCTGAACATACAAGGACAGAGGAGCCCCGAGGAACTACAGCATAGGGTTTATAAAGGCAAAAACCGCAAAATCGGGAGGGGGGAGAGAATACACGGTTGCTAAGCGGTTGCTAATATCTTACAATCAGCAATTATGATCTTAAGACATAGACAAATCACATCTTCATTATTAGCTCAGGTAACCCAGGTGCAACCTTTTTATTTTTAAGCTTGAGCAATCATGCTAGGGGGTTTTTGTGCGTTGCCAAGGGTGATGTAGTGCACTGCTATTGTCTGACTATTTGAGATCACAGTTTCAGACCAGTCTCACGGTGTGGGGGGGTGCTTTCCCAGAATGGAGTCTCAAGTGCTCCAAAATGGAGTCCCTACTGTTAAGGTGCTACTTCACTCTGTTTTATTTTCACAGCTGCACCAGGAAGGTTTAAACCTGTAAGCTTAAGCTTAACTTTTTACACCCACACATATACAATTTTAACTCTTCACAGGGCACATGGCCTTCAGGCCAACCTGCCCTATGCTTCCTGGCCTGGATGCTCTTCCACGTGGCTGGTTCCTGGTACTTGGTGTGAACACAGATCTATCTCTCTCCTATAAATAAAGCCCTCACTCCCCTATGCATCTTTCACACTAAATAAAAGCTTAAAATGTAAAAAAAAATATAGAATACCACTCTAAATACTAGTGTCTGATCATTAACATCACTTGTGAAAGAAGTAACCCTATCCTCTTAGACTCATCAAACTTCTCTCTTAACGTGTTCTCACTATCCAACATTGTATGACAGCTTTTGAACACCAGGATTTCATTTTTTTTGAAATAGTAAAGTGTTGCAGTCTTGAGTGTGATGGAACAGGTTAATAGGGGCTTCAGGTAGCCAGTTGTTAAATTTTCTGGAAGTTCAAGAGCTGTTTGATGTCATCTTAGCTTTCAGCTTTGAAATTCCCTGTGTGCAGGGAACATGTTTCATGGAACGTGGCCAATTGTACAAGTCAGAGCAATTTCCCCATTCTGCACCACACAAATTAGTTTTAAATAAAGAGGATTCTGAAATTTCTTTAGTGAGTGATGATCAAAATTCTAGAAGTGTTTTTATGTATGTACCAAAAAACTTGCATACATTTGACTAAATTCATCTGTGATAAATGATTCAATTTAAAACATTTAAAATATTTAAACTATAAATCTGAGAGGATTTCAAAGGGTTCATGGAAAATGGAATTAAAGTGTAATTTGATTTTGGGGTACAAAAGATTTGGAGCTATGCATGTTGGAAATCTTTAAAGTTCATGAAAATTGCATATTATTTAAAAAGTGGATATAGTTTTTATTTTATTTATTTATTTATTTTGACAGGCAGAGTGGACAGTGAGAGAGAGAGATAGAGAGAAAGGTCTTCCTTTGCCATTGGTTCACCCTCCAATGGCCACCACGGCTGGCGCGCTGTGGCCGGTGCACTGCGCTGATCTGATGGCAGGAGCCAGGTATTTCTCCTGGTCTCCCATGGGGTTCAGGGCCCAAGTACTTGGACCATCCTCCACTGCACTCCCTGGCCACAGCAGAGAGCTGGCCTGGAAGAGGGGCAACTGGGACAGAATCCGGTGCCCCGACTGGGACTAGAACCCGGTGTGCCAGCGCCGCAAGGCGGAGGATTAGCCTACTGAGCCACGGCGCCGGCCAAAAGTGTATATAGTTTTAAAAGTTCTTCACACTGACATAAACTTATCTTTTTTTAAAAACATTTATTTGAGAGGTAGAGGTGTTTATATCAATATATTTAAATCACACTAGGTAGCAATGATAAACATTCAAGTTTATTTTGTATACAATGATTAACAACAAAATTTCTCTTCATATTTCTCTATAGCTAAGGCTGCTCAGAAAGATATTTTAAATATAGTGAGTTTCAAATGTAGGCTTACTTTCTTCAGATTAGGAAGTTATCATGCATTTAAAATAAATGCTATTGAAAATAAATTACAAAGAAAGAGTACTTTTTCAGATTATACTTTTACTTTTTTTTTTAAAAGATTTATACATTTACTTGAGAAGCAGAGTTACAGAGAGAGAGATCTTCCATTGCTGGTTCACTCCCCAAATGCCTGTAATGGCTGGAGATGGGCAGATCCGAAGCCAGGAGCTTCTTCCAGGTCTCCCATGCAAGTGCAGAGGCCCAAGCACTTGGGCCATCTTCTGCTGCCTTCCCAGGCCACAGAGAGCTTGATCGGAAGTGGAGCAGCTGGGACATGAACTGGTGTTTTGGGATGCTGGTGCTGCAGAAGGAGACTGTGTAACAACCCCACAAACTTATCTTTTAATTTCATTCTCCCTGAATTATTTGCACACATACATAAAATATATATAAACATTTTTTAGTTTGACTTACTTTGAAAGTAGATGACAATGTCATTAAATTATATTTAAAAACTGACATGCTTCAGTTTGAGGCGTTTTTAGTAACAGAGCTATAAAAAGATATTATGAGAGAAATAAAAGCACTCAGACCTGCTAAAACACTTTTATTTCTTAAAAAGCAAGCATACTTAACCCTAACTGATGGGCCAAAGGAATTGTGAGCACAGCCAAGTTTTTAAAAATATGTATTAGTAGAAAGAGCATCACCTCATTTATAAAATGAATTTCATTTTTTAAGAAAAGAAGGATGCATTTTGCTAAATGCTACATGTCAAGTGACAGTGAAGTGATTTAAGTGGAATTAAAATACCAGTAAATGTGTCAGTAAAAATTTCAGTTGAGGGGCCAGCATTTTGGTGCGATAGGTTAGGCTGCCACCTGCAAAGCCTGCATTCCATTTGAAGCCCAGTTCGAGTCATGGCTGCTCTTCTTCCAGTCCAGCTCCCTGCTAATGTGCCTTAGAAAACAGCAAAAGACAGCCCAAGTCCTTGGGTCCCGCCTGCTCCCCATGTGGGAAACTTGGATGGAGTTCCAGGCTCTTAGCTTTGGTCTGGCCCAACCATTGAGGGGAGTGAACCATTTCCTGAGTGAATCATCAGATGGAAGATGTCTTTTTCCTTATCTTTCCCTCTCTCTATGTCACTCTACCTTTCAAAAAAACTAAGGTAAATCCTTAAAAATTGTTTTCAGTTAATTAAATCTCACTCATGGTACATTTTATTTGATATTATCAATAGTAAGTATTATTACTAAACTTATTTTCTCTCTCCCACATCTGTACTTTAAATTCTCTCAATTTTCTGTTTGCAACAATCATGCATGGATTCTATAGATTAGGAATCTGAACTTGAAAAGAGAATTGGCTTAGAAGACCATGGAAGTGGCAAATTGCAATGATTTTCAACTCAAGTCTTCAGGTGTCAAACCTTCTGCAATTTTCCCCAAGTCATTCTTCTTTTCTGAATCTGTAAATGTTTTAAGCAAAAATATGCCCATTACAAACTGATTTTAACCAGAGTTCTGGTTAATCAGTGCAAAACTTTAAAAACATGTGCGGCTACTAAGATTTATTTTCTACTCTGACAGTTATTGCCATATGAAACAAATGATGTGCTTCACTCGTGTTTCTGTGTGCTGTGTGTATGCAAGGGTAGAGATGCTGGTAAATAACATTTACCCTTTTTGAGAGTGCCAGCTTACATGTTAAGTACAAGAAAAATGTACAATCCCAGTTCATTTTCCCCCTCCGTGTAATGAAATGCTATCTTCTATCTAGTATATAATCCTAAAAACTTATTAAATATTTCAAAAGTTATGAGCCATGATATATGACATATGAAAAAATCAAAGTATAGGTTTGGATGGAGTGCCTTGATCCAATACACAATCAGTACCCTTGGATTATCTGCAAGATGAAATCTTCAGATTCACATAAACTTACTTACATTCACATAAACTTACTCATATGCCATTTGGGAGAAATTAGAAGTAGGTGTAGAAATTTTTTTTGTATCTAATCTAAAATTTGGCTTTTAAAAAATATATCAGATTTCAGTTAAAGCTACTGTCCTAGAAAATTTGTTTAACATAATATTCAGTTTAGTCTCTGAAATGCATACATAATAACAGAATTAAAATTCCTGTTTAAAATTTTTATTTATTTGTTTATTTGAAAGGTAAAGAGAAAAAGACTTACCATTTGTTGATACACTTACAAATGCCTACATTAGCCATGGCTGGATCAAACCAAATCCTCAAGTTAAGGAATTTAAACTCCATCTCCCATGTAGGAGACAGGGCCCCAAGCACATGGGGCTGCCTCCCAGCATAGGAGTCAGAAGAAGCTGAAATTGGAGGCAGCGCCAGGTCTTGAACTCAAGCCCTCCAATATGCAATGTGGGTGTCCCAAGCAGCTTCTTAACTGCTTAACAAAATACCCACTTCATGGTATTATCATTGCTATTTCCCATAAATTGATTTAGCAAAGAAAAAGGTTATGTATCCCAAAGTATTAACCCTTAACACATGATAGCTTGATAGTACCCCCAAGGACTACTATTTATAATTATTTATGGTTAATTTTAAGTCACTTGTATCCAAAACTTGATTGTAAGGTACTTCTAGGTAGGTAGTATAACATATTTATCTGTGTATTTCATAGTACATTGTACAGCAAACTACTCGTGATTGTCACATGTCACATACATCACATATCACACTTTCACCATAGGGTATATGCTATGTGTACACATTTCTAAAAGGGACTATAGTATCAAATGGTATTTAAAAGATACTTTATTTTTGAGTTTCCTATTTCAACAAGATAGTCAATTCCCCATTCCCACTTTTCCACACACATAAGCCAATCCTATACTCACTGCCTTTCATAGCCTCTTTTGTTCAAGAAATGCACTAGGATCAGCGCCTCTGACCTCACCTTCTCCTTCCTCTTCTAGAAAGGCATTTATGCACCACATGAAAGCCTCTTCTGCTGTTATTCATAATCATTGCTATTGTATCCATTCTGCCTTCACCAGTCTTGTTACCAACCTTCTTTGCTTGTGTACTCTACACAGGCTAGGCCAGCAATTCTTCACATTTTACACTCAGAAATTTGTTGATGATCATTTCATTCCTCTCATAGGATCTCACATTCAGTATGTTTTTTTTTTTTTTGATAGGCAGAGTTAGAGAGAGAGAGAGAGAGAGAGAATGGTCTTCTTTCCATTGGTTCACCCCCTAGATGGCTGCTATGGCCGGCATGCTGCACCTATCTAAAGCCAGGAGCAAGGTACTTCCTCCTAGTCTCCCATGTAGGTCCAGGGCCCAAGGACTTGGGCCATCCTCCACTGCCTTCCCGGGCCACAGCAGAGAGCTGGACTGGAAGAGGAGCAACCAGGACAGAATCCAGCACCCCAACCGGGACTAGAACCCTGGGTGCTGGCACCGCAGGCAGAGGATTAGCCTAGTGAGCCACGACGCTGGCCTCAGTATGTTTTCTAAGTAAATGTCACTTAATGTTTTCTTCTCTCTCTCTCTCCTCCCTCCTGCACACAGCCTCTCCCTATATAAAGTAATAGTAAGAATGATGAAGAAGACAATGGAGATATGATTTACACAGTTTGGGAAGAGGAAGCCTTTCTTTGTCATTTGCATGTTATTTTGCTCAAACATGTTTACATCAGAGCTTCCCTGTTATTTGAGGAAATCATTATGTTACACAACAAATTGACTTTATTAGAGAGCACTGATTTTCTCTTTGGCTGATTTTACTTTTTTGGAAAGCAAGTACTACTTAGTCAATGTGAACAGGATTCTATCTGTGAAGGGTATTTAAGCAGTGTCCTACAAATGGAACTTCTATGATTTTTGACTTCTCATATTGGGGAAGTCCTTTTAGAAAAGCAGTCAGAAATGTGTTGCAGAAGATTCACCCAAAGACTATGATCTTTCTTGCCAGTGCGACTGCAATAGGGAATGATCACAAGGCATTTCTTTCCAGCAGCAGATGCAAGCAAACTGCTGTATAATACATGAGCTGGAAACTCAGGTTGTCTCAGATTTTAAGATTATTTTTATATCATTACTTTTATGTATTGTTTATTTTTATAATTTACAGTTTCTACTGTGAAGGCAAGTGAAATAAATAGGTAGATTATTGACTTTTAATCATCCAGAAATAAAAAAGAAATACCTGAGCTATTTGCTTCTCAAACCCTCCAAATGAAGAAAATTATACATCCTAGTAAATAATAAAGGCATAATATTTTAAAGAATGAGCTAAGGAATGTTTTTAGTAAATTTTGTCTTGATGAAAATCATTTAAGAGTACAAGTTATAGTATTTTGTATGTTCTAACAGTTAGGCATGATGTGATTCTTCTTAGTAAATCCATGTATCTGTTTACTGGGACTCTTTAAAGGAGAAGAAACACACACACACATCCTGACATACATACTCTCACACTCATACACATTCATATACACAGTCACCCATACTTACACACTTACACACACACACCCTCACACACACACTCATATACATGCTCACCCATACTTACACAGTCACACACATATCACACGCGTACTCTCACAGTCACACATACACACTCACTCATACACACACTCACCCATACACACACTCACTCATACTTAGTCACTCACACACAATTATACTATCGGATATTAGTTAATTGGGCAGACTAGGATTAGTTATATTTCATCAAACTTTCCAAAAAAACCTTTCAGAGGGAAAAAAATTCATCTCTGGATGCCACTGGGCCTTGGAAATCATAGCTACACCTTCTGTTTCATTGTGGGCTGGCAGAAAATAACATACAGCTCCTTGTAGGAGCTCAGCTATTTTTCACTGTGAATTAGAACACACTTATCCATTGTGTGAATTCTTTTTTTTTTGACAGGCAGAGTGGACAGTGAGAGAGAGAGAGACAGAGAGAAAGGTCTTCCTTTGCTGTTGGTTCACCCTCCAATGGCCACCATGGCTGGCATGCTGCAGCTGGTGCACCATGCTGATCCGATGGCAGGAGCCAGGTATTTCTCCTGGTCTCCCATGGGGTGCAGGGCCCAAGGACTTGGGCCATCCTCCACTGCACTCCCAGGCCACAGCAGAGAGCTGGCCTGGAAGAGGGGCAACTGGGACAGAATCCAGCACCCTGATCAGGACTAGAACCCGGTATGCTGGCCCCGCAAGGTGGAGGATTAGCCTAGTGAGCCGCGGCGCCGGCCCCATTGTGTGAATTCTAAACTTCTTACATTTTAGACTGAGCTCCATTTTAAGAACAAACTTTTCCTATTTTTTTAAATGTTTTCTAATTCTTCATTGTATTAAATGTATTATTTCCAAATACTAAGGCCTTAGGCTACAGTCCTCTCTTAAAGGTTAGAGTTTACAATTAATTATTGAATCCTACAATATGTGGGCATTTATTTAAATTATTTACTTAATTTAACCATCTTCACATGAATTCTGGGTTAAAGGTCAGGAAACGAAAGAAGTAGGGTTGAATAAGCAGGTGAGCGGCAGAGGTTGTGCTCTTAACATCAGATGAATGTGGCTTCTTGGGTAACCAAGAGTCTGCTTGTGTGTCTTAGTTATCATAGCAATACTTAAGTTATCATAAAAATACTTAGTATCATAATTAAATAGAGGTATTTTCTAATTCTTCTATTTTTAATTTCAGAGATTTATTTATTTATTTGAAGGGCAGAGCTATATAGAGAGGGAGAGAAACTAGAAAAAGGATCTTCCATCCACAGGTTTAATCCTTGAATGGCCACAATGGCCAGGGCTGAGCCAGGCTGAATTAAGAAGCCTGATCTCCATCTGGGTCTCCCACATGGCGGCAGGGACCCAAGTTCTTGGCTCTACTGCTTTCCAACAAGCTCCCTGCTAATTCTATTGGGAAAGTAGCAGAAGAATGCAGATGGAGTTCCTGGCTCTTGGCTTTGGTTGACCCAGCCTAAGACCTTTGTGGTCATTTAGGGAGTGAACCAGGGGGTAGAGGATTTCTCTCTCTGTCTCTCCTTCTCACTTTATCACTTGCTCTGCCTTTCAAATAAATAAATAATGCTTAAAAAATGGAGAATCATTCTGTTCATACTTAGACCTCGAGCCTGTGTGTTAAGAACTTACTAAATTTCATATCTAAAATTGTTTTCTAGAGAGGATTTTGTCCATCTTATTATAATATCATATGATGAGTGGTTATATACAGTTCATGTTTTGTACGGAGAAAATTTGACACATCTCCAATTAGGTCATCAGTTGTTTGAAGGCAGATTGGAAAACCAAGGAATGTGTTGCGCATGATGGAGGTGAGAGTATTTTACTGCTTCTGCTCTCCATTTGTCCCAAGACTAGCACAGCACTTGGGAAAGCAGTAACTCAGCCATGATGAATACAGTAAATCACATGATTACATATATTTGAATGAATGAGTTGGTACTAATTTTTTTCAGATCCCAAGAAGGAAATTACAAGTCTGAAGTCAACAGCAAACCCAGGAAGGAAAGGACAGCATTTACCAAGAGCAAATCCAAGGACTAGGAGCAGAATTTGCCCATCACAACTATGTGACTAGACTGAGGAGATACAAGATAGCAGAGAATCTGGATCTCACCAAAAGACAGGTAAAGCTGGGCATTGCCAGGGATTGTTTTCATTGCTTTGGTTCAATAACCCTCTTGTACCATTTTTTAAATATCTGTAATCATTGTTCTTAATTATCAAAAGGAAGAAAGGTGTGCTATTTAATGATTAAGTATTTTTACCCAGCAAAATGAAAAAATCAAAAATCAGTGAGTGATTTTATGGGGGAAAAAAACCCTACATTTATTGAGTTTAAAGAAGAATTCTGTGTTCTGCAATAACATTCTTTCTGTATTCGTTGGTGGTGAGGAGGTGTGTGTGAAAATATTTGACATAATGATGGAATGTGGTGAGGAATTTTGTATCCTTTCAAAATCTCCTATTTGGCATGTTAGAAAGTTGACAACCCCCGAGTAGTTTCCTGTATTGGTCAGAATAGGGTATGTTATGTTGCGCTAACACATTAGCTTCCAAGCCTCAATGGCATGATACAAAAATGCTCATTTGCTCACTCTCCATACTGAGTCTTCTAAGTCCAGGCTTCCAAATAAACACTCCCAGCATGGTGGCTCTCTAGCATCTCCACATACAATGTCATTGGGAACCACGGAAGGTGAGAAGTCGTTGCGAGTTCACGCACTGGCCCTTGAATGCTTGCATGGGCCATGACCTGCATTAATGTTTTAGGTTCAGAAATCATCAAATGGTGCAACGTAAAGGAAATGATGGAATACAAGGGCACGTAGACCACTCATGAATATTTTTGTCCCATTACTCCAAATATTTTTGAAATTGTGCTGGTCTTGGTAATGCAAAATTCTGCTACTAACTCAGAGAACACTTTGGAATTATTAAAAAATTGCGGATCTCAAATAGTAAGACCTAAAGAGTACTATTACATTAATTTTGTATTAATTACTTCCTAGATCCCCTTCTTGAATTTTATTTGGATGACAAATGGTCTCCTCTTATGATGCTCCCAGTACACTCTTTGTAAGGGCTGTGACTTGCCCTGGGAGAATCTAGCCGACTTAACGGTTACCAGTTGTTCAGCTTCAGATAAACATTCCTGAAAGTCAAATGCAAAGATCTTTATGGACAGTGCAGTTATTATTGGCACTTGGAGGGCTGGAGTCTCATTTCCTCTTTCACTGTACACACCTCCTCCGGGATCCCACTGGAACCAAGGAAATATCAACAGGGTGCAGACATATGAATGCATATCTTAGGTGAGCAAACTGTTCATCTAATTTCTTAAATCATCTTCTTTCCTCTGTTAATTTTACATCTCAAGCCTGTTAGGTTACTTCTGGGTGGGGAAAATGCATACAGGAACACTTTCATGTGTTTTTTTTTTTTTAAGAATTTTTTTTTTAATTTTTTTTTGACAGGCAGAGTGGACAGTGAGAGAGAGAGACAGAGAGAAAGGTCTTCCTTTACCGTTGGTTCACCCTCCAATGGCCGCCGCGGCCGGCGCGCTGCGGCCGGCGCACCACGCTGATCCGATGGCAGGAGCCAGGAGCCAGGTGCTTTTCCTGGTCTCCCATGGGGTGCAGGGCCCAAGCACCTGGGCCATCCTCCACTGCACTCCCTGGCCACAGCAGAGAGCTGGCCTGGAAGAGGGGCAACCGGGACAGAATCCGGCGCCCCGACCGGGACTAGAACCCGGTGTGCCGGCGCCGCTAGGCGGAGGATTAGCCTAGTGAGCCGCGGCGCCGGCCTCACTTTCATGTGTTTTTATACATTGCCAGTTTGTGTTTTATTAATCATGACTAGTACCTAACTTATGGAGCATAACATTTCCTTCCCTTGAACTTCACAAAGTTCCATCTATAAGTGTACAGCTTATGGCATGCAAGAAAGCCTGTTCCAAAATCTATATCATCAGACAATAGTTTCACTATGTTTTCATTTCTAAAAAATTGTTTACTTAAAAATTTATATACTTATTTGAGAGTCAGAGAGAAAGAGAGGGGGCATTTGTTTTATTGTTTTTTAATTTCTAAAAAATTATTATTTATTTACTTATTTGAGAGCAGAGAGTGAGAGAGAGAGGGGATACAACTATTGCTTGCTCATACCCCAAGTGCACATGATGATCCTCGGCTCGGGGCTGAAGCTGGAAGCCAAGAATCCAATCCAGGTCTCCCTTGTGAGTAGTAAGGAACTCGTTGACTGAGGCTACCACAGTGGCATCCCAGGATCTATGTTAGCAGGAAGCTGGAGCCAGGAGCTGAGCTGAACCCAGCATGGAATGCAACCAACCAACATCATAACTGCTAGACCAAAACCTATCCTGTGTTTTTCTCTTGTTTAATTATTTCTTTAACTGGGAACAGGACAATAGGCAGGGGGAACCACAAATTTCTGTCATTATAGAGAGACAGTGAACTCCAGGAAAGCTAACTGTGTTTTATATAATACATGAAGGAAGATGGAAATTGGAGTTTGCTTCCAGTGTTCGTAATGATGGCTGTAATACTGAGCCTTCAGTGAAGAACAAAGTAGAAACTCTGTGTTTACTAACCTGGGGATCTTGGTTTTTCCCAGCTATCTAGGCATTCAACAGGTTTCACTTTTGTATGAGTGTAATTCCTTTTGAAAAGTAATTCTATAAGCCTAGTTTGAGAGGTTTTGAAGGTATTTGGATATTTTTTCTTTTTTTTCTTAAATGACTTAACACTATTGAAAAATAATGATATGTAAATATGATATATCTGCATATGTACACATACATGCACACACAACTTTATTCACTTCTTTGAAGTCCCTTTTCAATGCCATGATCTTAAGCCAATGCTGTATAATAAACCACTCTACACATTGCTGGATCTTAATGGATACTGAGCTGTAATTCACTCACAATCTTGTGCATCAGATTTGGACTGGAATTACTTGGCCAGTTTTATTGCCAGCAGTACCTGGCTTCCTCATGAATCTGCACTTGGCTGATGGGTTGACTATGAGCTGACTGGGCCTCCACTAAAACAATGCATTTCTGTTGCGTGTGTTTCCATCTTCTACCAGGATAGGCTGGAATCCCAATCTTCAGGTGGTTGTAGAAGCATTTCCAGGAGCTCTGAGAGGGAAAGCTGCAACATGGAAGGTTTCTCAAGTCTTTGCTTGGATCATATTTGCTAATTTAGTTTCATTGTCCAGAGAAAGTCATACAATCAAACTCAGTGTGGACAGGAGAAGGAGATTATGTCATTGCCAGACATTCCTAGAATAATCTAAGCATGGCCTTGGTGGAAAAAACAAACAGCAAAACACTTGAGTAATAATTATGTTTTCAAAGAACTGAACAGTTGATATTATGCAGATTATATTTATTCCACAAATATTTAGGTGCAGTTTTGCAAGATAATATGAAAAGGAGATGAATGTGGGTGGAATGTAAATTCCCAATTAAAAGTAAGTCCTCGGGGTTCCTCAGAAAGAATTGAATTGTTATGCAAAACACTGATTAGAATTCTGAGATTTGCCATTCAGAATTGTGTTTTTTTTTTTTTTTTGACAGGCAGAGTGGATAGTGAGAGAGAGAGAGACAGAGAGAAAGGTCTTCCTTTTGCCATTGGTTCACCCTCCAATGGCCGCCGCGGCCGGCAAGCTGCGGCCGGCACACCGCGCTGATCCGATGGCAGGAGCCAGGAGCCAGGTGCTTTTCATGGTCTCCCATGGGGTGCAGGGCCCAAGCACCTGGGCCATCCTCCACTGCACTCCCTGGCCACAGCAGAGGGCTGGCCTGGAAGAGGGGCAACCGGGACAGAATCCGGTGCCCCGACCGGGACTAGAACCCGGTGTGCCAGCGCCGCTAGGCGGAGGATTAGCCTAGTGAGCCACGGCGCCGGCCCAGAATTGTGTTTTGTTAGGTAAGTAACAATCTTTTCAAGACACAACATGGAGATTAAAATTGCATGCTCTTTCTTTTCCTTAGAATTCTATATTATAATGCATATGAAAGAGTTCTTAGCATAAAGTACAAAAACCTAACCATCAACCACAGGAGGAAAATCTTTGATATACATGTCAACTAATTATTTTATAATACAAATATACATTGAGCCAGGTGTTAGATGTAAAATATTGTTACATTAAGCTAGAAAAGTAACTTCCTGAACACACAGAAGAGGCAAAAACTGAACTAGTAACAACACTGTGGTCAGCATTGGATGTCACAAGAGAAGAATGACAGGATCATATACGAATATGTTCCTGGTTTCATCAAATGTAAATTTATTCTTATCCTTCTGCACCTGTACAGCATCTTAAGATTCTAAAGGCTTTACTTTTATTCTCTGGGCTGAATTTTACTGTGCTGAACTTATCAGAAGAATTATTGTAGATTTCAACCATCAATTTTTCTATTATTAGTGACCCAAAGATGTATTTCTCCAAAATGCCAGGGCTTTCATCCAGTAAAATATTTTCAATTTATTTTCTGAAGATTGGGCTCTTAAAGTTATAGACATAGAGTTATATACAGAATTCTACCTTCTTAAATTGGGAAGCTGCCTGTCCTAGTCCATTGGGGTTGCCAGAGCAAAATCCCATAGACTGGATGGTTTACAGACAGCATGAACTAGTTGCTCACAGCTAAAGACTGGGATCAAGGTTAAGACACCAGCAGAGTTCCTGTCTGATGAGGGCCTGCTTCTTCCTGGACAGCAACCGTCTCACATGGGTGAGAGGTTTGGCTGAGCTCTCTGGGGCCTGTTCTACAAGGCACCCAGCCCAATCACAAGCGCTCTGCCCACATGAACTAATCACTCTCAAAAGTCCTTATTTTTTCAAAAATAATTTTTTGAAAGGCAGAGAGAGAGAGAGAGGAGAGAGAGAGAGAAGTAGAGAGAGATAGGGTGATCTTCCATCTGCTGGTTCACTCTCCAAATGGTCACAACTTCCTCAGGCTGGTCCAGACTGAAGTGAGGAGTCCAGGACTCCATTTAGGTCTCCTGTGTGGGTGGGTGGCAGAGCCCAAGAACTTGGGCCATCTTCTGCTACTTTCCCAGGCCCTTCAGCAGGGAGCTGAATTGGAAGTAGAGCAGCTGGGATTTGAACTTGAGCTCATATGGGATGACAGTGTTGCAGGCAGATGCTTAGCCCACTGCACCAGTGTGTGGGTCTCAGACCTCACTTTTAATGTGGTCACCTTCACAGACAGGATTCTAACATTTGGAGTTTGGAAGGTACAAATGTTCAAACTACAGTATAGCTATTCAATTACTTTAATTTTTCACTAATGCCATGCATGCTTATCATGTAATCCTCATCTTGGTCTTGAGTAATACTGTTTTGCAGGATTTCCACATATTAAATGCTCTAACTAAAGGGTGCAAGATCTCTCTCTCTCTCTTGCCTTCTCCATAACTCTGACTTTCAAATAAATTAACAAATCTTTAAAAAATCTAACTACATATATGCATTCTTTTCACTTGCATTCTTCAATGCACACTTTGAAATACTGTGATTTAGTACAGGAACTTACACATACTCACAAAGGAATATTGTATCAAACCTCATACTGATCAGTGTTTTCCTTCACTTAAATAGGATCCTCTAAATCTAACAAATGCCTGTCTGGACCAGCCTGAGGCAGTTGTGACCATTTGGAGAGTGAACCAACAGATGGAAGATCACCCTATCTCTCTCTACTTCTCTCTCTCTCTCTCCTCTCTCTCTCTCTCTCTGCCTTTAAATCTCTAAATCTAACAAATGCCTGTCTTGACTTGTCCAAAGCTTTTCAAGATGTAAGTACAAAGAAATTCTATCCTGCAAATGGGAAAAACAATAAGTGTTAACTCATCTAGCTCCATGGTAGGATTGTTTAAGAGAAATAATTTTCTCTTAAATGACAACTGACTTAAAAATCAAAACTAGTCTTTGACATGTTTTCATACGTAAATTTATTGTGATTACCTGTGAAACATCCATTTCTATAACTGATGTCATTTTTAGCTACCTCTACCTTATTTATTGAATGCATTTCATAATAAGCCTTATGCATGTCATCCTGAAGGCTTGCAATCCTTGGGTCTCATTTTAGAAAAAAACCTAAGATGTACAATTTGGGACATGCTCAAGCTGACTTGCCCCAAATGGTAGAGTTAGAAACATACCAGGGGACTCCAATTTAAGCCCATCAAGGTGGCATGTACCAATGTCATCTCACTAGTTCAAGTGATCAATTTCAGTTCACAATTGATCATAATGAAAGGACTAAGAGTCAAAGGGAGCACATAAACAAGTCTAGTACCTGCTAACACTAACCGATAGAATAAATAAAGGGGAGAGTGATCCAACATGGGAAGCGAGATACTCAGCAGACTCATAGAATGGCGGATGTCCTAAACAGCACTCTGGCCTCAGAATCAGCCCTAAAGGTATTCGGATCTGGCTGAAAAGCCCATGAGAGTATTTCAGGCATGGAAAGCCAAGACACTCTGGCAGAAAAAAAAAAAACACCTCAATGAAAGATCTCTGTGAGTGAGATCCCAGTGAAAGAACAGGTCTTCAAAGAAGGAGGTACCTTTCTCTGAAGGGAGGAGAGAACCTCCACTTTGAGTATGACCTCGTCTAAACAAGATAAGAGTCGGAGAACTCAAGGGGCTTCCATAGCCTTGGAAACTCGTGACTGGTGCATAGGGAGATTACTGATGCCGTAAACAGGAGTGTCAATTTGTAAAGTCAACAACAGGAGTCACTGTGCACTTACTCCTCATGTAGGATCTCTGTCCTTAATGTGCTATACATTGAGACTTAATGCTATAACGAGTACTCAAATAGTATATTTCACTGTGTTTCTATGGGGGTGCAAACTGTTGAAATCTTTACTTAATGTATACTAAAATGATCTTCTGTAAAAAAAAAAAAAAGAAGAAGAAATTATCAATTCCCAACTTGACTCTCACTGGGATTAAACATGACAATAGGTCTGATCTGCTTTAATCATCATTTAAAAAAATCATTATTATTTTTCACTTTATGTTTCTGTGTGGGAGCAAACTGTTGAAATCTTTACTTAACGTATGCTAAACTGATCTTCTGTATATAAAGAGAATCAAAAATGTATCCTCATGTGAACGGAAGGGGAGAGGGAGTGGGAAAGGGGAGGGTTGTGGTGGGAGGGACGTTATGGGGGGCAAGCCATTGTAATCCATAAGCTGTACTTTGGAAATTTATATTCATTAAATAAAAGTTAAAAAAAATAGTGGTTGTGAAATTTCTCAAAGAAGGCAGACTCTTAAATGGTGTCTTCTTCCATAATCCACCTGGTCAACCAGAAAGAAAACAAGAGGCTCGTATTGAAAACCAGCTCCACTAAAAATGCTAACCTTAGAGCAAAGATGAGGTTCAAGTCTTTTAATTCTAAAGCTGTGTTGTGGAGCAGTTATCACTGCAGTCACTCTCCAGCTTCTAACTCAAAGCTTCCAGTTTATGACCTATCCTCCCACATCCCCAAGAGCCACGGCTAATAATGTTCAATTGGCAGGGCCACTTAGAATATTTTGAAGAGCCAGTCTGTCTAAAGATCCTCCTGTGCCAAGGTATTTTCAAGTCTGATGAGCTTATTCTGGCTTTTTTTTTTTTTCATCCAGATAAGCTTGGAGAAGTCTCCTGCCAGATATCTGGTATCTGACAGGGGGAAGAAAGAGAAAACAGCTGCATGGGAATTTAACAGGGAGTGGTAAAAAGGACATTTTTACAGAGTGAAGGCTGCCAAATGTAGAAGTAGTGGGAGATCCTGCCACTTCACAAAATCTTTTCCACAGTGCTAATCAAAGGTGCAATTTTGTGGATTTTTAAAGCAGCTAAAATGAGTGGAATAAACATACTGAGAACTCAATACCTCTGCCAAGATAAATGGAAAATCCCCACCTTGTTGGATTATACTCCATTAGCAGTAATAAGAAGGATTATGTTTTGTTTGCTGCTCGTAAATCATTCAGTGGCTCAATGCCAAGTATTTTCAACATAGCCATCCACTTTTTTTTGGATGAGTATTAAAAAGGAAATAATTTTGTACACCACATAAACAGTGGGTTTGTCTTTTGCACATTTTTAACAGAATTTTTCCCATTCTAGATTTATTTATGTAAATTACTATGAAAACACTTAGTTTAATCGATTTTGTTTCTGTGAGCCACCATATTGTCTGTTCAACTGTTCTGAGATGGCCTTTCTTACCAATGATTTTATAATAGTGCTTCTTTCTTTGGATCAGTATTTAACACTTACCTGGAGTAAAAGTCAGTTGCTTCTTTTGTGTAGGTTCCACATACACAAAAAGCTTATGGTAAGTAAAAAAATCATTTAAGAAATAGTAACATTAAAGACAGATCTGGCTGGCGCCATGGCTCAATAGGCTAATCATCCACCTAGCGGCACCAGCACACCGGGTTCTAGTCCTGATCGGGGCACTGGATTCTGTCCTGGTTGCCCCTCTTCCAAGCCAGCTCTCTGCTGTGGCCTGGGAGGGCAGTGGAGGATGGCCCAAGTGCTTGGGCCCTGCACCCCATGGGAGACCAGGAGTAGCACCTGGCTCCTGCCTTCGGATCAGCATGGTACGCTGGCCATGGCGGCCATTGGAGGGTGAACCAAAGGCAAAAGGAAGACCTTTCTCTCTGTCTCTCTCTCACTGTCCACTCTGCCTGTTAAAAAAAAAAAGACAGATCTATACAGCGACCAATATTTCAAACCTTCCATACACTGATTTTCAAAAATATTGCCTATATGAAGTAGAAGACTGAGAAATAAGTAACTGGTTCATAACCATAATATTCAAAGTTGAAATGACAAAGACAAAAACTCTGAAAAATAAGGTCATATCCTAACTACTGCCCTTGAGAATGGTCTTTTTTCTTTAAAAGTGCTATTCTTTCCCTGCATAGATAATAGAGAGGTAGATAGATGATAGACACACAGCTATAAAGTTGAAGAAATATTTCTGAGCACACACACAGACCTACATATCTGTGTATATGTGTTCATATATATGTGTACATATACATAAAAATGAGTTTTAAACAATTGAAATTTGTTGTACTTTTTGCTAGCATGAGCAGTCATCAACTTAGTACAATGAAAGGACAACATCATCGAAGACAGCATTGTCTAAGAATTTTCCATACTTGGCTCCTGAATTTCTTCAATAAGCAGTTAAAACATTAATTTGCACTTAATCAACAAGTCAGCAGTTACATTCTGATGGCTATTGCGGATCACAGCCAAATGTCATGGTTTATGTGTGATGCTACGGAAGGAGATTTGGCTGTGAGAGGACACTTCCTGCACTTCTTTTCACACTAGCCTTGCATGCATTTTTTTATTTCATGAGAAAATTCTAGAAAGTTTGAAAAGCCAGTGAAAGTTTTGTGTTGACATCTTTAATTTCAACAAGAGTTGTTCTAAAAGGTAATGAACTCAGGCCAAAGAGAACTATTTCTGGAGTCTTTGTCTATAAAAGACTGTGCTATTTGATCTCCATATACCCATAACTTATGAAAAACTCAGAGATACATTCAATTTAAAGTAAATGTTATACTTTAAATCATTTTATCACTCCCAATTTTTATGCATAATATATACTTTTTAGTTTTTTGCTTTCTTCCAGTTATTGAAATTACTGACTATTTTGGGGAAAGGAATCAATGTGTACTCATACAATAGTAATGATAATCTTTGTGAATTCTTATAATGATTTTAGATATAAGGGAGTAGTCTCTAAATTAGTAAATGAATGATCAGTGAGAGCTCACATATATGCTGATAACAACCAGAACATATCAGTATTAATTCAATTAGACTCAGACATAATAAGTTGATAATGTCCTATGGTTCTTTACTCATAAATTTGGTGAGATTCACTGTTTTAACTGAATACATTTGATAGATATGCCTGAGATGATGGGGAAAGCAGAAGTTGTTAATTATAATAATGTATATTGATAGTGATGTTTCTAATTGTTTTTAAACACCATTGAGAGATTAGGCAAGATGATAAGAGAAAAAAAAGCTGTCATTCTAGTTGGTCTTGTTAGTTTGAAAAAGACAGAAATGTGAATTAATGCTATAACTAGTACTCAAACAGTACTTTCTACTTTGTGTTTCTGTGTGGGTGCAAACTGTTGAAATCTTAACTTAATACATACTAAATTGATCTTCTGCATATAAAGATAATTGAAAATGAGTCTTGATGTGAATGGAATGGGAGAGGGAGTGGGAGATGGGAGGGATGCGGGTGGGAGGGAAGTTATGAGTGGAAAAAGCCATTGTAATCCATAAGCTGTACTTTGGAAATTTATATTTATTATGTTAAAGTTAAAAAAAGAAAAAGAAATAAAGTAATTACTTTGAATACAAAAAATTCATATCTTCAGTTAATACCAGCTAGGAATTTTATAGCAAAGTAAAGAAAAAAACAAGTAACTTAGTTTTGATATTTTCACTCAATTTGCTAAAGTCCCATATGATGTACTAAGTAAATGATATTTCACTTTGAATAACTAAAAGCAGTATGTATTTTTTCACCTTGTATGGAAATGTGGTTATTCAAAGTAGTGTGTTTCCATTGTAATTAAATGTTAATGAAATAAGTAATTTTCATTGAACTTCATCAGGTAAGAAGAAATTATTAGCATTTATTACAGCTGTGACATTTCAAAAAGATCAAGTTAAAAGGAATGAAACTTCTAACAACTTTGCTCATCACATGAATTAATACTTTGGTTCACTTTTGGAAAGAAGAATGAGATTTCATAAGATTAGTTTTAATAATATCAAGAGATTAACATTTCTTACATCAAATTTTATTTGTCACAACAAGAGTTATTTATTGTTCAACATGTTATTTATCCATGGCTCACAATAGCTGTTGAGTATTCAGTTTTCTTAAAAACATGTGGGGGGAGGGATTTGGTGAAGAGATTAAGACTCTGCTTGGGACACCTGCAATCTCAAATTAGAGTGACTGGGTTCAAGTCCTACCTCCATTCCTGATTCCAGTTTCCTGGTTAATGCACATCCTGGGAGGCAGCAGGTGAAATCTCAAGTGGAGCATAACTGTTTTCTGGAGTCGTTTTTACCCTCTTTTTTATTTTTTATTTAGTAAATATAAATTTTCAAAGTACAGTTAATGGATTGCAATGGCTTCCCCCCCATAATTTCCCTCCCACTCACACCCCTCCCATCTCCCACTCCCTCTCCCATTCCATTCACATCAAGATTCATTTTCAATTATCTTTATATACAGAAGATCAATTAGTATATATATATTTTTTTTCTTTTTTATTTAGTAAATATAAATTTTCAAAGTACAGTTAATGGATTACAATGCCTTCCCCCAATAATTTCCCTCCCACTCACACCCCTCCCATCTCCCACTTCTTCTCCCATTCCATTCACATCAAGCTTCATTTTCAATTATCTTTATATACAGAAGATCAATTCAGTATATATATATATATTTTTTAACTTTTATTTAATGAATATAACATTCCAAAGTACGATTTATGGATTACAATGGCTTCCCCCACATACCGTCCCTCCCACCCACTACCCTCCCCTTTCCCACTCCCTCTCCCCTTCCATTCACATCAAGATTCATTTTCGATTATCTTAATATACAGAAGATCAGCTTAGTATACATTAAGTAAGGATTTCAACAGTTTGCTCACACAGAAACAAAAAGTGAAAAATAATAGATGATTTTTTTAAAATGATGATGAAATCAGATCAGACCTATTGTCATGTTTAATCCCAGTGAGAGTCAAGTTGGGAGTTGACAATTTCTTTTTTTTTTTTTTTTTTTTTTACAGAGGATCAGTTTAGTATACATTAGGTAAAGATTTCAACAGTTTGCACCCCCATAAAAACACAAAGTGAAATATATTGTTTGAGTACTCGTTATAGCATTAAATCTCAATACACAGCACATTAAGGACAGAGATCCTACATGAGGAGTAAGTGCACAGTGACTCCTGTTGTTGACTTTACCAATTGACACTCCTGTCTATGGCATCAGTAGTCTCCCTATGCTCCGGTCATGAGTTTCCAAGGCTATGGAAGCCCTCTGAGTTCTCAGATTCTTATCTTGTTTAGACAAGCTCATAGTCAAAGTGGAGGTTCTCTCCTCCCTTCAGAGAAAGGTACCTCCTTCTTTGAAGACCTGTTCTTTCCACTGGGATCTCACTCACAGAGATCTTTTGCCAGAGTGTCTTGGCTTTCCATGCCTGAAATACTCTCATGGGCTTTTCAGCCAGATCCGAATGCCTTTAGGGCTGATTCTGAGGCCAGAGTGCTATTTAGGACATCTGCCATTCTATGAGTCTGCTGAGTATCTTGCTTCCCATGTTTGTGTTAGCAGGTACTAGACTTGTTTATGTGCTCCCTTTGACTCTTAGTCCTTTCATTATGATCAATTGTGAACTGAAATTGATCACTAGGAATAGTGAGATGGCATTGGTACATGCCACCTTGATGGGATTGAATTGGAATCCCCTGGTATGTTTTTAACTCTACCATTTGGGGCAAGTCAGCTTGAGCATGTCCCAAATTATACATCTCTTCCCTCTCTTATTCCCACTCTTATGTTTAACAGGGATCACATTTCAGTTAATTTTTAACACTTAAGAATAACTGTGTATAAATTACAGAATTAAACCAGTCATATTAAGTAGAACAGACAAAAAAACTACTAAGAGGGATAATGTATTAAGTTGTTCATTAACAGTCAGGGCTATGCTGATCAAGCCACCGTTTCCCATAGTGTCCACCTCACTCCAACAGGTTTCCCTCTTGGTGTTCAGTCAGTCGTCACCGATCAGGGAGAACATATGGTATTTGTCCCTTTGGGACTGGCTTATTTCACTCAGCATGATGTGTTCCAGATTCCTCCATTTTGTTGCAAATGACTTGATTTCGTTGTTTCTTACTGCGGTATAGTATTCTAAAGAGTACATATCCCATAATTTCTTTATCCGGTCTACCGTTGATGGGCATTTAGGTCGGTTCCAGGTCTTAGCTATTGTGAATTGAGCTGCAATAAACATTAGGGTGCAGACCGCTTTTTTGTTTGCCAATTTAAATTCCTTTGGGTAAATTCCAAGGAGTGGGATGGCTGAGTCGAACGGTAGGGTTATCTTCAGGTTTCTGAGTAATCTCCAGACTGACTTCCATAGTGGTTTGAGCAGTTTGCATTCCCACCAACAGTGGGTTAGTGTCCCTTTTTCCCCACATCCTTGCCAGCATCTGTTGTTGGTAGATTTCTGAATGTGAGCCATTCTAACCGGGGTGAGGTGAAACCTCATTGTGGTTTTGATTTGCATTTCCCTGATTACTAATGACCTTGAACATTTTTTCATGTGCCTGTTGGCCATTTGGATTTCCTCTTTTGAAAAATGTCTATTGAGGTCCTTGGCCCATCTCTTAATTGGGTTGTTGCTTTTGTTTTTGTGGAGTTTTTTGATCTCTTTGTAGATTCTGGTTATTAACCCTTTATCTGTTGCATAGTTTGCAAATATTTTTTCCCATTCTGTCGGTTGTCTCTTCACTCTCCTGACTGTTTCTTTTGCAGTACAGAAACTTCTCAATTTGATGCAATCCCAATAGTTGATTTTGGCTTTGACTGCCTGTGCCTCCCGGGTCTTTTCCAGAAATTCTTTGCCTGTGCCAATATCTTGAAGGGTTTCTCCAATGTTCTCTAGTAACTTGATGGTGTCAGGTCGTAGATTTAGGTCTTTAATCCATGTTGAGTGGATTTTTGTGTAAGGCGTAAGGTAGGGGTCTTGCTTCATGCTTCTGCATGTGGAAATCCAGTTTTCCCAGCACCATTTATTGAATAGACTGTCCTTGCTCCAGGAATTGGTTTTAGATCCTTGGTCAAATATAAGTTGGCTGTAGATGTTTGGGTTGATTTCTGGTGTTTCTATTCTGTTCCATTGGTCTATCCATCTGTTTCTGTACCAGTACCATGCTGTTTTGATTACAACTGCCCTGTAGTATGTCCTGAAATCTGGTATTGTGATGCCTCCGGCTTTGTTTTTGTTGTACAAGATTGCTTTAGCTATTCGAGGTCTCTTGTGCCTCCATATAAATTTCAGCACCAATTTTTCCAGATCTGAGAAGAAGGTCTTCGGTATCTTGATTGGTATTGCATTGAATTTATAAATTGCTTTTGGGAGAATGGACATTTTGATGATATTGATTCTTCCAATCCATGAGCATGGACGATTTTTCCATTTCTTGGTATCCTCTTCTATTTCTTTCTTTAAGGTTTTATAATTTTCATCGTAGAGATCCTTAACGTCCTTGGTTAAGTTTATTCCAAGGTATTTGATTGTTTTTGTAGCTATTGTGAATGGGATTGATCTTCGAAGTTCTTCCTCAGCCATGGCATTGTATGTGTATACAAAGGCTGTTGATTTTTGTGCATTGATTTTATACCCTGCTACTTTGCCAAAATCTTCTATGAGTTCTAATAGTCTCTTAGTAGAGTTCTTTGGGTCCCCTAAATAAAGAATCATGTCATCTGCAAAGAGGGATAGTTTGAGTTCTTCCTTCCCAATTTGTATCCCTTTAATTTCATTTTCTTGCCTAATAGCTCTGGCTAGAACCTCCAGAACTATATTGAATAGCAGTGGTGAGAGTGGACATCCCTGTCTGGTACCAGACCTCAGTGGAAATGCTTCCAACTTTTCCCCATTCAATAGGATGTTGGCTGTGGGTTTTTCATAGATTGCTTTGATTGTATTGAGGAATGTTCCTTCCAAACCCAGTTTGCTTAGAGTTTTCATCATGAACGGGTGTTGTATTTTATCAAATGCTTTCTCTGCATCAATTGAGAGAATCATATGGTTTTTCTTCTGCAGTCTGTTAATGTGGTGTATCACATTGATTGTCTTGCGCACATTAAACCATCCCTGCATACCAGGGATAAATCCCACTTGGTCTGGGTGGATGATCTTTCTGATGTGTTGTTGCATTCTATTGGCCAGAATTTTATTGAGGATTTTTGCATCTATGTTCATCAGGGATATTGGTATGTAATTCTCTTTCAGTGCTGCATCTTTTTCCGGCTTAGGAATTAAGGTGATGCTGGCTTCATAGAAAGAACTTGGGAGGATTCCCTCTTCTTCGATTGTTCTGAATAGTTTGAGAAGAATTGGAGTTAGTTCTTCTTTAAATGTCTGGTAGAATTCAGCAGTGAATCCATCTGGTCCTGGGCTTTTCTTTGTTGGGAGGGCCTTTATTACTGTTTCAATTTCTGTGTCAGTTATGGGTCTGTTTAGGTTTTCTATGTCTTCCTGGTTCAATTTAGGAAGGTTGCGTGTGTCCAGGAATCTATCCATTTCTGATAGGTTTCCCTGTTTGCTGGCATACAGGTCCTTGTAGTAATTTCTGATGATTCTTTTTATTCCTGTGGTGTCTGTTTTTACATTTCCTTTCTCATCTCTGATTTTATTGATTTGGGTCTTTTCTTTTTTTAGTTAGTTGGGCCAATGGGGTGTCAATTTTGTTTATTTTTTCAAAAAACCAACTCCTCATTTGGCTTATTTTGTAATATTTTTTGGATTCAATCCTGTTGATTTCTTCTCTGATTTTAATTATTTCTCTTCTCCTACTAGATTTGGGTCTGGTTTGCTGTAGGTTTTCTAGATCCTTGAGGTGAATTGAAAGCTCATCTATTTGGTGCCTTTCCAATTTCTTGATGTAGGCACCTATTGATATAAACTTTCCTCTTAACACTGCTTTTGCTGTGTCCCATAAGTTTTGGTATGTTGTGCTGTTATCCTCATTGACTTCCAGAAAATTTTTGATTTCTCTTTTAATTTCTTCTATGACCCATTGTTCATTCAGGAGCCTGTTGTTCAATCTCCATGTGTTTGTGTATCCTCTAGGGATTCCCGAGTTTCTAATTTCCAACTTCATTCCTTTATGATCTGAGAAGCTGCATGGTATTATTCTAATTCTTTTGAATTTGCTGAGACTTGCCTTATGGCCTAGTATGTGGTCAATCCTAGAGAAGGTTCCATGTACTGCTGAGAAGAATGTAAAATCTTTAGCTGTAGGATTGAAAGTTCTGTATATAGCTGTTAGATCCATTTGGGCTATAATGTCATTTAAATCTACTGTATTCTTGTTGATCTTCTGTCCTATTGATCTGTCTATTTCTGAGAGTGGAGTATTGAATTCCCCCAGTACTATTGTATTGGGGTCTAAGTCTCCCTTTAAGTCCCTTAACAAATCTTTTAGATAGACTGGTGCCCTGTAGTTAGGTGCATATACATTGATAATTGTTATATCTTCTTGTTTTATTGATCCCTTAATCATTATATAGTGTCCGTCTTTGTCACTCTTCATAATTTTTGTGGTAAAGTTTATGTTGTCCAATATTAAGATGGCTATGCCCGCTCTTTTTTCATTTCTGTTGGCATGGTGTATCTTTTTCCAGCCTTTCACTTTCAGTCTGTATGGATCTTTGTTGGAAAGATGTGTTTCTTGTAAGCAGCAAATAGATGGGTTTTGTTCCTTAACCCAATCAGCCAATCGGTGTCTTTTAAGTGGACAGTTCAGGCCATTAACGTTGAATGTGACTAATGAAAAGTGGTAACTTTGCCCTGCCATTTGCCAAAGATAAGTTCTAATATATGCTTTGAATTCCCTGTGATCTTTTGCTGTGAGGTTTCCTTCCTTTATCTTCTTTCATATTGATGACCGTGTTTCTGTGTTTCTGTGTGTAATACATCTTTAAGCATCTGTTGCAGGGCTGGATGAGTGGCAACAAATTCTTTCAATTTCTGTTTGCTATGAAAAGTCTTTATTTCACCTTCATTCACAAATGATAGCTTTGCAGGATATAATATTCTGGGCTGGCAGTTGTTCTCTCTTAGTACCTGGGCTATATCTCGCCATTCCCTCCTAGCTTGTAGAGTTTCTGATGAGAAGTCAGCTGTGAGTCTGATTGGAGATCCTCTGAGAGTAATCTGACGTTTCTCTCTTGCACATTTTAGGATCTTTTCTTTATGTTTCACTGTGGAGAGTTTAATTACAACGTGTCGTGGTGAGGATCTCTTTTGGTCGTGTTTATTAGGGGTTCTGTGAGTTTCCTGTACTAGGATTTCTCTGTCCTTCTCCAAACCTGGGAAATTTTCTGCTAATATCTCACTACAAAGGCCTTCTAATCCTTTCTCCCTCTCCATGCCTTCAGGAACTCCTAGAACCCGAATGTTGGGTTTTTTAATAGCATCCTGTAGATTCCTGACAATATGTTTTAGATTTCTAATTTCCTCTTCTTTTCTTTGGTCTGACTGTATCCTTTCCTGTTCTCTGTCTTCTAAGTCCGATATTCTCTCTTCTACTTCACCCATTCTGTTTGTAAGGCTCTCTATTGTGTTTTTCATTTGATCTATTGAATTCTTCACTTCAGTCACTATCACAGTTTCCTGTTGTACTAGTTGTTTCATTTCATTTTGATTCCTCCTTAATATTTCATTTTCACAAGAGAGATTTTCTATCTTGTCCATTAAGGATTTCTGTAGTTCAAGAATTTGTTTTTGAGAACTTCTTAATGTTCTTATCAATTTTTTGAGATCTGCTTCTTGCATTTCTTCTATGTCATATCTTCATAATCTTGAATTGGGGTGTCTTTTTCATTTGAGGGCTTCATGGTGACTTCCTTGTTTTTATTACCTCGGTTTTTGTGTTTGTTATTTGGCATATTGGAGATATTTGGTTTCTTCACTGTGGTGCTTTTTCTTGTTATACTATGACTCTAGATTATGTGGACTATCTGTTTTTGATGGAGCCTTAGGGCTTGAGATGGGTGTGGCCTGAGAGGTCTGTTTGGTGTGCCAAAGGTGACACTCCCAGGTTAGGCGTGGTAAATCTCTCTCTCTCTTTCTTTTTTTTTTTTGATTCAAAAGGGAAGTAATTCTGCACAGCTGAACGAAGTTGGAGGTAGTTAGCAGGCAAATGATATACCCACAGGAGCCAGAGATCGGAAGCTCTTTCCCAAGGACCACACAGGGAATCTGTTCTGCCCTCAGAGTGGGCTCAAATTCTCCTTCAGTCTCCCACTGGGTTGCCAAAGTTACGGAATTGTAGCGTCTCTGGAGAGTGCTCACATGAATTCCATGAGTTCTCTCCCCCACCATCTCTTTTTTCACAGTCTCAGTTCAGTAGCACCACAAATTTACTAGGTCCTAATCTCCTGTTAATTCGCCCCACCCAGAGTCAGGTTTTTCTGCTAGGCTCAGGGCCAGTGCAGACCTGAGGTCGCCCTGCTTATGACGTATGTCCAAGATGGCACCTGCTCTTTGTCTTGCTCGCCCTTGAGAGGTGAGCGGAGAGAGAGAAACCCGTGTCCTTACCAGTCACTTTTTTTTTCTCTCTCTCTCTTCCAGTTAGCCTGGTGAACTTTTCCCCCCCGGGGGTCGTTCCCTCTAGTCTCCTCTCTCCACTTGCCTGCCGGTGTCTTTGGCTATTGAGGTTTGGCTCACCTCACGTTCCAGCGCTGGTGTGTTGAGTCTGCCGCTGGTGTCCCGAACTGTGGGCTCCCACACTCTCCACGCAGGTCCGCTGTGAATCACGCCTTCCGAAAGAGTTTCTTCTGCTGTTTCCTCCCCTACTCTTCCTTGAACCTGCAGTATCTCCACTTTTATTAAACTATCTCTCCCCGGACTATCAGTGTGCTCCCTTCCTATTCCGCCATCTTGCCTCCACCTCGCAAATTCACATTCTATTCAATGGCCATTGTCTTATATATGTCAATATGTCAACAGTTGCAATAATTGTTTTGAATCTGATGAAAAACACATACTTTAAGTTTTATTTATTCAATTTCTAAATGCATTAAACATCTTACTGAGTTTGCTGATAATTATATATATTATACATAGTTATTTATATTATATTATATTTAAGATATATATAGTTCAATGTGATATGTTCTAATATATAATTATATGTTATTATAAATTATATAATTATGTTTATTATATATGTTATGTAACTATATAACTATGTTATATATTATATAACTATATAATATATAATATAATATATGCATATATGTGTGTATATCTATACACACACACACACACACACTCATAGATTTGTTTATTTTTTTGACAGGCAGAGTTAGACAGTGAGAGAGAGAGAGAGAGACAGAGAGAAAGGTCTTCCTTCCATTGCTTCAACCCCTAAATGGCCACCATGGCCGGCACGCTGAGCCGATTTGAAGTCAGGAGCCAGGTGCTTCCTCCTGATCTCCCATGTGCATGCAGGGCCCAAGCACTTGGGCCATCCTCCACTGCCTTCCTGGGCCACAGCAGAGAGCTGGACTGGAAGAGGAGCAACCGGGGCAGATTTTGGTGCCCCAACAGGGACTAGAACCCAGGGTGCCTGCGCTGCAGGCAGAGGATTAGCCTAGTGAGCCATGGCACTGGCCACAGAGATTTATTGTATTTGAAAGGCAGAGTTACAAAGAGAAGAGATCTTCCATTCCCTGGTTCACTTCCTAAATGGTGGCAACAGCCAGGGCCATGGCCAAGCCAGGAGCCAGGGTATTCTTCTGAGTCTCCACATGGATGCAGGGGCCCAAGCACTTGGCCATCCTCTGCTGCTTTCCCAGGTGCATTAGCAGGGAGCTGGATGGGAAATGCAGCAGCAGGGTCTCCAACAGTGTCTCAAGTGGAGGCTTAACCAGCTACTTCACAAAGCTGCCCCCAGTGCTAAGCATTTTACAGTCACAAACTACAGTTCCATGAAGGTCCATTCTTCAGGCAGCAGCTCAACCCACTAAGCCACAGTGCTGACCTCTGATAATTTATTTTAAAATTAAAATTTTTTTTTCTTTATTTATTTTGACAGGCAGAGTGGACAGTGAGAGAGAGAGACAGAGAGAAAGGTCTTCCTTTTTTTTTTTCCGTTGGTTCACTCCCCATTGGCCGCTATGGCCCGTGTGCTGCACCGATCCAAAGCCAGGAGCCAGGTGCTTCTCCTGGTCTCCTATGTGGGTGCAGGGCCCAAGCACTTGGGCCATCCTCCACTGCCTTCCTGGGCCACAGCAGAGTGCTGGACTGGAAGAGGAGCAACCAGAATAGAATCCAGTGCCACAACCGGGACTAGAACCCAGTGTGCAAGCACCAGAGGTGGAGGATTAGCCTATTGAGCCGCAGAGCAGGCCGATAATTGTATTTTAAACATCATTGATCATATCCTTAATTTTTTTTCAGTAGTGATGTTCAGATTTCTTAGATAAGAAATTTTAAAATATCACATATATTTACTATTTACTTGTTATATATTACACATTTGTAAAATTATAATGTTAAAAATGATCAACTTTCTACTTTGACAAAAAAACTAGGAAAGTACTTAGTTGCATTTTTGTTTAGACAGATAACAGGTCATTGAAAAGTCCACAAAAAATGCTGATTTTTTTTTACTTTTATTTAGTAAATATAAATTTCCAAAGTACAGTTTATGGATTACAATGGCTCGCCCCCAATAACTTCCCTCCCACCCGCACCCCTCCCCTTATCCACACCCTCTCCCATTCCATTCACATCAAGATTTATTTTCAATTATCTTTATATACAGAAGATCAATTCAGTATATATTAAGTAAAGATTTCATCTGTTTGCACCCACACAGAACATAAAGTGTAAAATACTCTTTCAATACTAGTTATAGCATTAATTCACATTGGACAACACATTAAGGACAGAGATCCTACACAAGGAGTAAGTACACAGTACTCCTGTTGTTGACTTAACAATTTGACACTCTTGTTTCTGGCGTCAGTAATCTCCCTAGGCTCTAGTCATGAGTTGCCAAGGCTATGGAAGCCTTTTGATTTCGCCGACTTTGATCTTATTTAGACAAGGTCATAGTCAAAGTGGAAGTTCTCTCCTGCCTACAGAGAAAGGTACTTCCTTCTTTGATGGCCTGTTCTTTCTACTGGGATCTTATTCACAGAGATCTTTCATTTAGGTCCTTTTTTTTTTTTTTTTTTTTTTTGGTCAAAGGGATCACATAAATAAGACTAGTTAATACTAACTGATAGGATAAAAAGGGGAGAGAACGGCCCAACATGGGAAGCAGGATACACAGCAGACTCATCGAAGGGCAGATGTCCTAAACAGCACTCTTGCCTCAGAATCAGTCCTTAAGGCATTCGTATCTGGCTGAAGAGGCCATGCGAGGATTTTAGGCATGGAAAGCCAAGACACTATGGCAAAAAAAAAAAGACCTGAATGATTATCTTTTTTATAAAAACATGATTTATTTGAAAAGTAACCATGCTACAGTTATTTACAGTAGTATATAAACACATGTTTATTATCCTATTATGTGAAATATTACTAGAGAGATAATAGATTGTCTCTTATAAATAATTTTAAGCAATTTGAGTTGTCTGTATTAATCTTTCTAACCAATAATACAATTAATAATTTAATAATGACTTAAGTACTCTCAATTTTTTTTTATTTGAGAGAAGACAGAGAGAGGGAGGGAGAAATTAACCACCTGCTGGTCTACTCTCCAAATTCCTCAACACTCAGAATTGGGCCAGGCTGAAGGCGGGAGTCAGAACTCAGTCTGGGTCTCCCATATGGTTGACAAGGTCCCAAGAGATGGGCTATTACCTGCTGACTTCCAGGGTGCAAATTGGCAGGGAGCTGGAATCTGGATCCACAGCCAGAAATTAAATATGAATTGAACTGAATTAAGACACACCTTAACTGGGGTATTAAGTGCTAGGCTAAATGCTCACCCTTGTCCAAGATAATTTTTAATGAAGATGTTCAAAATTAAAGGAAGGTCTTCTGGAGCTGCCATCATAATGCAGTGTGTTAAGCTGCCACTTGCATGCTAGCAACCCATGGAAGACTGCCTGCTGGAGTCCTGGCTGCTCTGCTTTGGATCCATCTTCCTGCCAATGTGCCTGGGAAGGTAGCAGGGTATGGATCTAAGTACAATGGACCTTACCAACCAAGTGGGAGACCAAGATGAGTTCCTGGCTCCTGGCCTTGGCCTGGCCATGCCCTCGATTTTGTGGCCATTTGGGGAGTAAACTAGCATATAGAAGATCTCTTTGTTTCTCCCCGTTGACCCCATCCCATTCTGTCTAAAGCTCAACCTTTCAAATAAACATGGAAACCTTTAAATAAAAGAGAAAGCTTGTCTTCAGTTTAAAAAAACAAAGTACAAATAAATCTGTATGGACCAGAACTGGAGTTTCTATGGGGATACTTGGGCAGGAGGACACAGGAACCCTGTGGCCCTGGATTAACCTTTAGGGAAAACCAGAGAAGCTAGCTGTTCCTCCTGCTCTCCAGGCCTCTCTTGCAGTGTGTAGTCAGTCCTTCACAATGCAGCCAGAGTGGATCTCTAGATGCAAACCACATTATTAAGTAGCTTGTGGTGACTTTAGCAAATTTAAAATTTACACATTTGTGCCTGTGCCATGGCCCAATAAGCTAATCCTCCACCTGCGGCATGGGCACACCTGGTTCTAGTCCTGGTTGGGGCATCAGATTCTATCCCGGTTGCTCCTCTTCCTGTCCAGATCTCTGCTGTGGCCTGGGAGTACAGTGGATGATGGCCCAAGTACTTGGGCCCTGCACCCGCATGGGAGACCAGGAGAAGCATCTGGTTCCTGGCTTCAGATCAGCACAGTGCGCTGGTTGCAGCACACTGGCCACAGTGGCCATTGGGGAGTGAACCAACGGCAAAGGAAGACCTTTCTCTCTGTCTCTCTCTCTCACTATCCACTCTGCCTGTCATTTGTTCACCTGTTGGCCAAGACAGAGCATTTCATGGCCCTTCCTTTGCAGAGAAATCCCAATAGTGTAGAATAATCTCCAGATGTTGACCTGGGCTTCAAGATGCTATCAAATGGTTACACCCTGGTCACACATCTTTTCTACACAAAAGTTTTGAAAGCCATATGTAGAAGGATCTCCAAGAAGTTCATGGAGAATGTATGCAATGAACAAACTGCATGGATTTCAACTTTTTTTTCTCCAAAGCAGTCACTTCTTAATTGCTTTTTCTATGAACTTTTTGAAGTGCCCTAGTGCAACCATTGACTGTACCTGAGAGTTTGCAGTGATCAGTAAACATTTTTGAATAAATACATGAATGAAAAGATGTGAGATCATCTAAGGAAATTATTTTAAATCCCTGTTAATATAGTTGAAAAATGGAGTGCTACAACATTTTAAATTGGCAGTGTTATAGGCATCACTAAATTTAAACAAAAATGTGGTTATGAGCACAAATTGCAGTAATAATGCACTAAGAAGAGAAGAAATAAAAAAGTGAAGAACAGGTTTTAACATACGTTCATATACAATTTGGAAGAGAAGGAACATTTTCCTTCCACTCTGATGTCTGTCTGGATTTTCTCACAATTTTTGCGGATGATTTGGTTGGTTTCCAACTCCATCATTGCTTGTCTGGTATGAAGAATGCCATCTGTGCCATGTGGATGTGCCTTTGTAAAAATGCACTACTAATTATGCTCTGGGAAGGCACTGTTTAAGTGAAATCAGGTGTCAAGCTTACAATTGCCTAAAATGACTATGCTGTGCTGAGAAAGAATGACACACCATATTGGAAAATGGAATTTAAGCATGGTGTGCAAACATTCCATTTTTGGTGAGCTGCAAAGGTCAGATTGAAGAGGAAAGTTGTAAAGATTGTAAATGAGTTTTCACCATCAACAGTGTAAGCAAGCTTTACTTTCAACCAAGGATAGACACAAGATCAATGTTGTACTTCCCTCATTAAAAAATCTTTCCAAGAATGGGCCATCAAAGAATGAGGTACCATTCTCTGAAGGGAGAACTTCCATTTTTGACTATGCCCTTGTCTAAATAAGATCGGAGTTGGCAAACTCAAGAGGTTTCCATAGCCTTGGCAGCTCATGACAAGAGCCTTGGGTGAATACTGATGTCATAAATAAGAAGGTCAATTGTTAAATCAACAATAGGAGTCACTGTGCACCTGCTCCCCATGTAGGATCTCTGTCCTTAATGTGTTGTACTATGTGAATTAATGGTAAAACTACTACTCAAACAGTACTTTATACTTTGTGTGTCTGTGTGGGTGCAGTCTGTTGAAATCTTTACTTAGTATATACTAAGTTTGATCTTCTGTATATAAAGATAATTGAAAATGAATCTTGATGTGAATGGAATGGGAGAGGGAGTGGGAGATGGGATGGTTGTGGGTGGGAGGCAGATGATGGGGGAAAGCCACTATAATCCAAAAGTTGTACCTTGGAAATTTATATTTATTAAATAAAAGTTGAAAAAAATCTTTTCAATTATATGTATATTTTTTCTGAAAATGTGAAGGAGAAATAGTGAGCTGAAAAGCATGGCAAAGAATTCCAAAATTCATGAATCAATTTTGAAAAAATTCAAAATCAGTCCCATTGTTACTAATTCGAATTCATTATATAATTTTAGTATATAGGCTTCAATGGACCAAGAATATTTAGTTCCTTTCAGGACAATATGAACAATTTACTTTCTTTAAGTACATTTATTAGCAGTATTGCAGATTTTGCCATGATGATTCATTTGACACTGTTCTTATTCATATAAAGGTACATAAAGTTTAATTATAAATATTGCCACAATGATAAGTCACTCATTATCATTATATGTTTTTAACTTTGCTACTGCAAAGTTATGTTTGATCTATTGCTATTTGTATTTTGAGTAATGCATTAATCACTTGATCCTTACAGAAGCTGTGCTAGTTAGATCTGCTAGCTAGGTCTTCAGGTCATCCCAGGCTTGTAAGTTAAAGGATGTTCCATGCTAGTAATCAACAGAGTTGGGACATAAGTCTGCACTGGTGAATCTTGAATCCTGTGTTTAACTATTCCAAAGTTGACCTCTTCTCATAACAAGTATATTAGGTGGAGGCTTTCTCCTCATTAGTCATATAACATTACGAGTGTATAAAATAATGAAACCTGGAGCACAGAGAAGATAGAACATTCTACATGTAAGTCATGAAGTTGGATATAGGAGAGCATTTCAGGCAAAGTGAAAACATTGCCAGGACTTATGAGAGAGAGAAGGATAGGGGTGGACATTTGGCCTGGCAGTTATGAAACCTTGAACCATATTCGAGTACCTGGGTTGGATAACTGCCTTCTGACTCCAGGTTCTCACTAATTTAGATCTGGGGAGGCAGTGTTGATGGTTCAAATAATTGAGTTCTTGATACCTATTGTATGCGAACTGAATTGAATTCCCAGATCCCTGCTGGCTGGCTCTGGGGCAGTAAACCACAGAATGAGACATCACCTATATCTTTCAAGTAAATTGCTGATTTTATCTTAAAATATTCAATTAGGTTGGAATTAGTCTTAACTGTTAAGACAACCACATCCCATACTGGGTGTACCTGTTTGT
This sequence comes from Oryctolagus cuniculus, assembly GCF_051225735.1. Lineage (NCBI taxonomy): Eukaryota > Metazoa > Chordata > Mammalia > Lagomorpha > Leporidae > Oryctolagus > Oryctolagus cuniculus. The sequence continues at coordinate 25,803,314 of NC_142885.1, forward strand.
GCTCTGAATTACAGATTCCTGCTAATGCAGATAACTGGGTACAGTAGTGATGAACCAGGTAGTTCAGTTCCTGTTTCCCAAATGGGGTATGTGGATTGAGTTCTTGATTCCTAGTTTCAGCATCAGTTGAGGACCGAAATGCAGGCATTTTTGAAATGAACTAGCAGATAGGAGTTTTCTTTTTCTCACTCTCAAACTCAATCTCTCTTCTTCTATCCCTATCAAGTAAGTATATATTAAAACTCAATTAAAAGGCTGGCACCATGGCTCAATAGGCTAATCCTCCACCTTCAACACCAGCACCCCAGATTCTAGTCCCAGTGGGGCATCAGATTCTGTCCTGGTCACTCCTCTTCCTGTCCAGCTCTCTGCTGTGGCCCTGGAGTACAGTGGAGGATGGCCCAAGTGCTTGGGCCCTGCACCCCATGGGAGACCAGGAGAAGCACCTGGCTCCTGGCTTTGGATCAGTGCAGTGCACCAGCCACAGCATGCTGGCTACAGCGGCCATTGGGGGTGAACCAACAGAAAAGGAAGACCTTTCTCTTTGTCTCTATCTCTCACTGTCCACTCTGCCTGTTAAAAATAAAAAAAACTCAATTAAAAGATGAAGCATTTCCAAGATAAATAAATATTTATTTATTTTAAGTGAATTTTCTGTTATTTTATAAAATACTGATATTCATGTTTGCATATAATAGGTTGATATAATTATTTATAGTCATTTTCTAATCACAAATATATTATGCTTATTTTACCATTGTTAATATAGTATTACTACACTATTCTTCAGCAGAGGATATAGTATATTTTTACACTTAAAATAGTGTATTTGTTATCCTTTTACATATTTGAGTTTGCTAAAAAAATCAGTAGTTTATTTTTTGGTATAGGTAACTAAAGCATTAATTTTCCAAGAAATTTGCCTTTATTCTTGTTTAAAATTGAGGTTGCTCAAGAATTCAAAAATTTATCTGTGATAGTATCTAAATAAATTTTCAATAATTTTTACTTTATTTTTTAAAAAGAAGCTGAACACTTATAGGTATATATTTGTTTAGTAAAAAACAAAAAAAAGCAAAAAGTGATAACTATACATAAGAAATATTGACCAACACACAAACCAGTAAATATAACTGTTGATGGGCATAAAGCATGTTTCCTTTCTTCCTAGTGCAGATTGAGATTAAATTAAATCAATGCAATTTAATGACTATCATTTTAAAGTTTCATTGTGGTTTTTGAAATATTTATTTATTTATTTGAAAGGCAGAGTTACACAGAGGAAGAGGCAGAGAGAGAGAGAGAGAGGTCTTCCATCCACTGGTTCACTCCCCATTGGCCGCAATGATCAGAGCTGCACGGATCCGAAGCCAGGAGCCAAGTGCTTCTTCCCTGTCTCCTATGTGGGTGCAGGGGCCCAAGGACTTGGGACATCTTCTACTACTTTCCCAGGCCATAGCTTAGAGTTGGGTCAAAAGTTGGGCAGATGGGAATTGAATTGGCACCCATTTGGGATGCTGGCACTGCAGGAAGCAGCTTTACTCGCTATGCCACAGCACTGACCCCAATTACTATCATATTTTGTCTTAGAATTTTTGTCTGATTATAGAAGAAATAGGTATAGGTGTATTTTTGTAACAATTTTCATGTAATGTAATTATAGCACACATTTTGTTAACATATTTTCAACAAGTGAATCATAGCAGATAAAATGTACATTTAAACAATCATCAGAACTCAAAATATCCATTTCACTCCAAGACATTAGATTTTAGGTTCTCTATTAGACTGTTTACAACCATTGTCTCTACTGGTGAGGAACAATATTTTCTTTCTTCATTCTATTTGTTGAATTCAGTGTAGGGTTAATCTTATGAATAAAACGTAAACTGAAAATAGATTTTTGCAAAAATTGAGAGTGGGAATATGAGAGGGAGGAGTAAGTGTTGGAGCATGGTCAGGAGGGAGGCTAGTGTGTGAATTATCACTATATTCCTAAATCTATATATATGAAGCACATGAAATCTGTATACCTTAAAAATGTAAATTTAATTTTTTATAATGTGACTTTTATTACATGTCATGTAGAATTCATGTATCTATATTTGGTTTTCATTATATCTGAAGATCCCTTGTTTGTTTTTTAAGGATTTACTTACTTAAAGGCATAATAACAAGAAAGTAGAGACAGAAGCAGATATATATTTTATGTGCTGTTTCACTCCCTGAAATGCCTGTGACAACTATGGCTGTGTGAGGCTGAAGCCAGGAGCCAGAAACTCCATTCAAATCTGAGTAGGTAGGGAGGAACCCAAAAATATGAGCTACTCTCTGTTGCCTTTCATGTCCATTTGCAGGAAACTATCAGAGAAATGGCATCTCTAGGACTGAAATCAGGCACAAGGATATATGATACAGGTGTCCCAAGCGCTAGCTTAAAACGTTGCACCATCATGCCCACCCCATGAGGATCACTTAATCTTAATGCATAACTTAATATATTCAGGATTATAAGCTTATTTCTTTGTATACCTTGTTTTATTTGAGTTACTTTTGTTCCCTATTTTTTGATGAATTACAGTTCTCTCCTATTTTCTTTCTGTATTTTTGGTTTGTTTACATTATTTCAAGCTATGATCCTCTATTGAATTATTATATTCATTGATTTTGTTATTAAAAAGAAAATACAGTAATGACATATTTTACACATTTATTAAATTATAAGCTCAAGAATGATACACTTTAATACTAATGCTGCTCTGTTAGTTTACACTGGTATTTATTTATTAAAACTCATGTATATTTTTTAGCATTTACATTTTTCTTCATCTTTCTCTTCATGAATTTTGTCTTATATTTTTTCCTTTCCTCTACCATAAAAATTATTGACATTAATAATGGAAAATTAGGCCGGTGCCGCGGCTCACTAGGCTAATCCTCCACCTAGCGGCGCCGGCACACCGGGTTCTAGTCCCGGTCAGGGCGCCGGATTCTGTCCCGGTTGCCCCTCTTCCAGGCCAGCCCTCTGCTGTGGCCAGGGAGTGCAGTGGAGGATGGCCCAGGTGCTTGGGCCGTGCACCCCATGGGAGACCAGGAAAAGCACCTGGCTCCTGGCTCCTGCCATCGGATCAGCGCGGTGTGCCGGCCGCAGCGGCCATTGGAGAGTGAACCAACGGTAAAGGAAGACCTTTCTCTCTGTCTCTCTCTCTCACTGTCCACTCTGCCTGTCAAAAAAAAAAATAATGGAAAATTAGTCTCTCAAATTCATTCCTTACATTTATTGAGTTTCCAATATGTTCTTTTAGATGTTGACATATATATATATATATATATATATATATATAGCTTCCTTTAAGTTGAATATTTTCAGAAGCTCTATAAGAAGTACAACCCTAGTTTTTCATAATTCTTATATTAAACTTTCTTTTGATATGGATGATTGTTCCTATGAACCTCCTTCCTGGACCTGATTTTACCATTCTGAATTTCCAATCTTATGTCTTAAGATGATTTTGAATATCTTTTTATATGGTTGGCCTGGTCATTGGGAACACTGGTGGTATTGGTTCACCTTGGGTGACTAGCCTATACAGCATCATTCCTGACCTCTATTTGCCTACAAAACATCTTGGAGATGGGTCTTCCATGGGACTCTGCAGTTGCTATGGGCATTTGGAGGTCTTCTGTCCAAAAGTATTCAGCTCTGAAAAGTCTGGAATATTTCATCAGGGAAACAGCCGTAAGTATGATAGGAGCCTTCTGAAGACAAAGGGAATAACAGACTGGAGAGTGGAATAAGGGAATTATGAATATGAGTCATTTCTCCAGTTGCAGAAATGCAATTGAAATTATATAAGTATTTCCAAACTTTGGATATTAAATTTATATGTATGCTTATATACATGTGTTTATATGTTGATATATAAATATATGAATGTTTACAAGAGTATACACACACATATATATTTGTTTTCTTATGTACTATTCTCTTATGTAACACAAATTACATCAAATTTAAATGTCTTTAAATGTTACTAACTTAGGGAGTCGGCGCCAGGGCTCACTTGGTTAATCCTCCGCCTGCGGTGCTGGCATCCCATATGGGCACCAGGTTCCAGTCCTGGTTGCTCCTCTTCCAGTCCAGCTCTCTGCAGTGGCCCGGGAGGGCAGTGGAGGATGGTCCAATTCCTTGGGCTCCTGCACCTGCGTGGGAGACCAAGCAGAAGCACCTGGCTCCTGGTTTTGGATCAGTGCAGCACCAGCCATAGCAGCCATTTGAGGAGTAAACCAACAGAAGGAAGACCTTTCTCTCGCTCTTGCTCTCGTGCACGCTCTCTCTCTCTCTCTCTCTCTCTCTCTCTATAACTCTACCTGTCAAATAATAATAAAAAAGTTACTAACTTAAAACAACTATACATATTTATATTGCACCATGTTTTTTCCTAAAGTATCAATCTCTTCAAATATTTGTGATTTCTTATGAGCAAAACATGTAGACTCCATTTTTTAAGAAAAAATAGATGGTCCATTATCATCACCATAGTCACCCTACTCTATCATTCAAAGGAACACCAGAACTTCTTCCTTTTACATATAGCTGTTTCTTAAGATGTATTTATTTATTTGAAAGGCAAAGTTACAGATATAGAGGGAGAGAAAGAGAGAGAGAGGTCTTCCATTTCCTGGTCCACTCCCCAAATGGTAGCAACAGCAGGGGGTTGGAGCTTCCTTTAGGTATCCCAAGTGGGAAGAGGGGCTCAAACACTTGGGTCATCTGCTGCTGCTTTCCCAGGCACATTAGCATGTGGAGCATGCAGGACACGAACCTGCACTCATATGGGATGCTGGTGCTGCAACTGGTGGCTTTACCTGCTACCCTACAGTGCTGGCCCACCTAGTACCTGTTAAACAACTTTTCCCAAGCAATTTCTCATTCCTACTCTCCCCTGTTTCTGTTAGCCACCATCATACTCTGAGCATCTATGAGAAGCACTTTGTTAGAGTCCACATATGACTGAGACTATGTCACTCATGTCTTTTTGGGTTTGGCATATTTTTCATATGATAAGGAGTCTCACATCCATCCATATTGTTGTAAATGAATGTGTCCTCCATTTCCATCAAATAGCTTTCCTTTGTGTGCATGCACATTTTCTTTTTCCATTCATCATTTTGTAGACACTTAGTTTTTTTTCCATTTCTTGAATATAAAGATGGTATGCCAAATTAATTTTCTTTAGATATATATACCCAGGAGTGGGACTGCTAGATTGTATAATCTTTCTATTGCAGGGGTAGTAAGGGGTATAAAGGAGCAAAAAGAAATTATAAATTATAAAAATCAATTTCTAAGTCATAAAATATGACTATATTGGATGATTATATACAGAGGTAATCAATAAAAACAAATACAACTGGTAAAAGACATTACTATTAATACCAATCATATACATATATATATATATATATTCATAGTCTTAATCACTAAGTACAAGCAAGAAACAAAGAAAATATTAAAGCACAGTAGTCAGACTAGAAAAAAATTTGCAAGAGAAATGGGAAAAAAATGATTAAATTATGTGATATCTTTATACATTCTTTAAATTCATAATAAAAAAGAACACAGAGGACTCAACATAAAAATGTGTTCCACATATGAATAAGCATGGCTCTGAGCCAATAAACAGCCATTAAATTGTAACTGACCTGAAGGAGGTTCCTGCAACACCCAATAGGATCTTTTCCAGAAAGAGGTGGGAGGGAGTCCAGCAGTTTGCAGGACCAGGGAGGAGAAACTCCCTCCCACTACAGGGAGGCTGGAGCCAAAGAGGACGCAGTTTTGGAAATGAACCTGACTCCTCTTATTTTTTCCATCTGGCACGACCTGAACTCGTGTGTCAGCACTGTGAAGGATTCTGATTGGCTGCGTCTTTTAGACGTTGTGCACACACATGGCAATGCAAGCTGTTCAGTCAGATGCGGTGGCGTAAATGCTACGTAATCCCGCAGGATCTTGATGCCACAGTAGTCTTCCAGTTCTGAGGTGGAGGGAGGTTCTAGGAGTGGGCTCCGTTTTTGGGAATCTGTAAAGGCCGTCAGCGTTTGCTGCTCTCTGTCCGCTGTTTTCTGACCATCTTCCATTGAAGAACGCCACCCACCTCGGACACTGGAAATGGTGAGTGTGTGGGGCGGGGCTTGAGGAGAGGGGAAGGCAGACTTCGTGGAAGTTGTCAGAAAAGGCTGACAGGTTGCCGGCTTCACAGAGGTCATCTCTAGTCCGTAGGCCCCATCTCGCTGCTGGAATGACACTTCCCTTGGCCCTCTCTGGTCTGCAGTGTGGGGACTTCAGGTGTCCTGTCCGTTTCTTGCTCACAGCCTAGGGACCATCTCTGGGCAGCTGCTGGCAGCAGCCCCCTGCCTTCCCCATTTATGCAGTGGGGATGGAGTGGTCATTATGGGGAATGTGGGCTGTGTGGAGGGTTCATGCAGTGAGGAGCTGTTGTTTAAGGGGTCCTCAGTTGCTCTTTTTACTCCAGGGGTGACACAAATCCACAAGTTTTCTGAATATGTCAGAAGCAGGTCTTAATTCACGGACCCTGATCTGTCAGCATAGCCCATTCTGGAGGTCTGACCTCATTTTCTCTTGAAAATAACAGTGTCATAGACAGTAAGTTAAAAACAAAGTAGTTTTATTTCACTCAGTGTTTTGGTTCAGGTTTTAGGAGGACAGGAGCACACTGTAATTTGGTACTCGGGTGTCATCTTTGCCCTTACACGTTCCCTTGATAGGCTGTTGGCTGTCTTTGACCTTTCAAAATAGGAAGTTTAGCTCATTACATTTATGGGTGTTTTAAAAACTATTTCTGTTCCGTGACAACCTTCCCAACCTCAAAAATATAAGCCTAGATTTCTAAGTTTTAATTTTTATTTTGATATAGGGTGATTTTTCAAGGTTATTGGGATAAAATTGACAAAATTTGTGTATATTCAAGGCCTGCAATCTGATGTTATTTGAGGTGTTTTTAAGTCCATGGGAAATTCACTTTATCATTTAATCTAGTTTTTCACTAAATTTTTGGAATCCCCTTTTACATATGTATTATGAGATGATTAAGACAAACTAACATATCCATATCACCTTGCATAGTCTTTAAAATAATACTTAAGATCTTAATAAGTTGTGAGTATTGAATAGTGTATTGATATTATTTCTGTGCTGTATATTAGGTCTCAAGGAGTTAATTTATCTCCTAACATCTTCACACTTCCTCCACTCTCAGCCCCTAGAAACCACTATTCTGTTCTGTGATTAAGTTTGATTTTCTTCAATTCCACAAATTCAGGAGATTATGTGGTATTTATCTTTCTGTGTCATACTTCATGCAGCCTGATGTCCACATTAATTTATTTGGATCTATGTTGTGATAAAATGCTAGAATTTCTCTTTTATTGTTGGATGTGATTCGATTGTGTGCATGTGTATCATGTTTTTCTCTATTCATCTATTGACCATGTTATTTCCATTTCTTGTTCTTGTGAATAATGCTCATATGAACATGGATGTGCCAGTGTACCTTTGAGACAGTGATTTTATTTCCTTTGGATACACATCCAGTAGTGGGATTACTTTGTCATGTGTTCCGTTTTTAATTTTATTTGGGATACTTCCATAGTGTTTTTCTTTTTTTTTTCTTTCTTTTTCTTTCTTTCTTTTTTTTTTTCACAGACAGAGTGGACAGTGAGAGAGAGAGAGACAGAGAGAAAGGTCTTCCTTTGCCGTTGGTTTACCTTCCAATGACCACCACAGTCAGCATGCTGCGGCCAGCGCACCATGCTGATCTGAAGGCAGGAGCCAGGTGCTTATCCTGGTCTCCCATGGGGTGCAGGGCCCAAGCACTTGGGCCATCCTCCACTGCACTCCCAGGCCACAGCAGAGAGCTGGCCTTCAAGAGGGGCAATGGGGACAGAATCCGGAGCCCCGACCGGGACTAGAACCCCATGTGCCGGCGCCGCTAGGCAGAGGATTAGCCTGTTGAGCTGCGGCGCCGGCCCCATAGTGTTTTTCATAGTGAATTTACCAATTTACATTCCCTCAGACAATTTATCATATACTTTCTTTGCATTATCATAGAAAAAATTGTGGAGGCAAGCATTGTAGCATAATGGATTAAATTGCCATGTGGCAAGACAACATCTCATATGGGCACTGGTTCAAATCCTGGTTGCCCCAGTTCTAATCTGTCTCCCTGCTAATGAGCTTGGGAAGGCAGCAGAGGACAGTCCAAGTCCTTGGTCCCTGTTCCCATGTGAGAGACCTGGATAAAGCTCCTGGCTCCTGTCTTCAAACTCATACAGCTTTGGCCATTTTAGCGACTTGAGGGAATGAATATCCTTCTCTACTTCTGCCTTTCAAAAAATTAAATAAATATTTTTTAACTTTTATTTAATGAATATAAATTTCCAAAGTACAGCTTATGGATTACAATGGCTTCACCCCCACTATAAATTCCCTCCTACCAGCAACCCTCCCCTTTCCCACTCCCTCTCCCCTTCCATTCACATCAAGATTCATTTTCGATTCTCTTTATATACAGAAGATCAGTTTAGCATATATTAAGTAAAGATTTCAACAGTTTGCACCCACATAAAAACACAAAGTGAAAACTACTGTCTGAGTACGAGTTATAGCATTAAATCACAATGTAATACCGCACGGCATGGCTGTGCAGAATTCAACATGGGAAGTGAGATATTCAGCAGACTCATAGAATGGCAGATGTCCTAAATAGCACTCTGGCCTCAGAATCAGCCCTAAAGGCATTCGGATCTGGCTGAAAAGCCCATGAGAGTATTTCAGGCATGGAAAGCCAAGACACTCTGGCAAAAAGATCTCTGTGAGTGAGATCCCAGTGGAAAGAACAGGTCTTCAAAGAAGGAGGTACCTTTCTCTGAAGGGAGGAGAGAACCTCCACTTTGACTATGACCTTGTCTAAACAAGATAAGAGTCGGAGAAATCAGAGGGCTTCCACAGCCTTGGAAACTCATGACTGGAGCATAGGGAGATTACTGATGCCATAGACAGGAGTGTCAATCTGTAAAGTCAACAACAGGAGTCACTGTGCACTTACTCCTCATGTAGGATCTCTGTCCTTAATGTGCTGTGCATTGAGATTTAATGCTATAACGAGTACTCAAACAATATATTTCACTTTGTGTTTCTATGGGGGTGCAAACTGTTGAAATCTTTACTTAATGCATACTAAACTGATCTTCTGTAAAAAAAAAAAAAAGAAATTATCAATTCCCAACTTGACTCTCACTGGGATTAAACATGACAATAGGTCTGATCTGATTTCATCATCATTTAAAAAAAATCATCTATTATTTTTCACTTTATGTTTCTGTGTGGGAGCAAACGAATTCCTTACTTAATGTATACTAAGCTGATCTTCTGTATATTAAGATATTTGAAAATGAATCTTGATATGAATGGAAGGGGAGAGGGAGTGGGAAAGGGGAGGGTTGTGGTGGGAGGGACGGTATGGGGGGGAAGCCATTGTAATCCATAAGTCATACTTTGGAAATTCATATTCATTAAATAAAAGTTAAAAAAATCACAATGTACAGCACATTAAGGACAGAGATCCTACATGAGGAGTAAGTGCACAGTGACTCCTGTTGTTGACTTAACAAATTGACACTCTTGTTTATGGCATCAGTAATCACTGTAAACAAGAGTGTCAAAATAAATATTTTTTAAAATTGTTATATCAGTCTATTAGTTTGGATAAGCCACCCTTCTAATATCATAAAGCTACCTTTTTGTTGCCATAATCAAATTGTGATGACATAAAGCTACCTCATGCCATCATAATCAATTTTGATGTCATAAATGACCATTTTATTGTCATAAAACACTGTAATGTGATTCTTCCAACCTTACCCTCCACCCTCCCTCACACCCATATTCCCACACTTCTTCCTCCTCTCTCTCCTATTCTTATTCTTATTTTTTGCAAAGATCTATTTGTTTTTTAAAAATTTTATTTATTTGAGAGATAGAGTTACAAACAGTTTGTGGGAGAAACAGAGAGAAAGATCTTCTGTCCACTGGTTCACTCCCCAAATGGCTGCAGTGATCAGAGCTGGACCAATCCGAAGCCCCAGGCCATAGCCATAGCAGAGACACTGGATTGGAAAAAGGAGCCGCTGGGACTAGAACTGGTGCCCATAGGGGATGCTGGTGCTGCAGGTGGAGGATTAGCATACTGCACCACAGCACCAGCCCCTCAACTTTATACTCATAAGATTAACCCTACAATATATAAGAGTTCTACAAATAGTATGAAAAAATTATCTCCTAACAATTGTGACAAGAGCTGTTTAAAACCATTGCATCTGAAAGTGGCAACTTCACTTCTATAGATTACCTTTTAGGTACTCTATTAGTTTCCACAGATCAGGGAGAAAATATGGTATTTGTCCTCTTGTGGCTGGCTTATTTCATTAAGTATAATGGTTTCCAGTTTCATCCATTTTGTTGCATTATTTTAAATCACTGTGTAGTATTCCATAGTGTATATAAAAATAATTTATTTATATAGTCTTTAGTTGATGGACACCTGTGTTGATTCCATATCTTAGCTATTATGAACTGAGCTACAATGACCAAAAACTGCCATCACAATCAATGTGGTTGTCATAAAGCACGATAGTCTGTGTAGCCATAATCAGTTGTTATGTGATAAAACAACATTATCATATCATAAATCATTGTGCCATCTTTGTCAATTGTGCTGCCGTAAAAATAATATCATGCCCTATTGTGCCATCACAATATGTTGCGATGTTATAAACCAAGGAACCATCGTGAAATCATCAATATTGATATCATTAAACACCATTGGATTATAATAAAAATTTTGATGTGAAAATCATTTTGTGATAAACCACCATTCTGATGACATAAAACTACCTCTATGATGTCATAATGTATTGTGTTGTTATAAAAACCATTTTGGCATCATAATCAATTTTGATACCATAACCATCATTGCAATATCAAAGTCAATTGTGCTGCCATAATACCATTGTGATGCCCTATTCAATTGTGATGTCATAGTACATTGTTGTCATAAACTAATGTTGAGATGCCACAAATTATCATTGTCATAAACCAACCATTGTAATATCATAATCAAATTTGAAGTAAAAAAATGATGACATCAATTTTGATGTATTAACCATCATTGTGATATTTTAGCCAATTGTGATGATAGAAAACCATTGTGATACCATAATGTGAAGTCATAAAAACATTTTTTGATGCCATAAACTAATAGTTAGACGCAATATGCAAAACTTTATCATATAATAAACCATTTATTGTGAACACACAAAAGAACTGACATCATAAACTTATCATTGACATAAACTGAGCACTGTGATGACCTAAACCTTAAACGACACTACAGCCCAAATGGATCTAACAGATATCTATGGAACTTTTCATCCTACACTTAAAGAATTTACATTCTTCTCAGCAGTACATGGAACCTTCTCTAGGATTGATCACATACTAGGCCATAAAGCAAGTCTCAGCAAATTCAAAAGAATTAGAATCATACCATGAAGCTTCTCAGACCATAGGGGAATGAAGTTAGAAATAAGCAACTCAGGAATCCCTAGGGCATACGCAAACACATGAAGATTTAACAACATGCTCCTGAATGAACACTGGGTCATAGAATAAATCAAAAGAGAAATCAAAAATTTTCTGGAAGTAAATGAGTATAACAGCACAACATACCAAAACTTATGGGATACAGCAAAAACAGTTAAGAGGAAAGTTTATAGCAATAGGTGCCTACATCAAGAAATTGGAAAGGCACCAAATAGATGAGCTTTCAGCGCATCTCAAGGATCTAGAAAATCTGCAGCAAACCAGACCCAAATCTCGTAGGAGAAGAGAAATAATTAAAATCAGAGAAGAAATCAACAGGATTGAATCCAAAAAACATTACAAAAAATCAGCCAAACAAGGAGCTGGTGTCTTGAAAAAATAAACAAAATTGACACCCCATTGGCCCAACTAACTAAAAAAAAGAAGAGAAAAAACCCAAATCAATAAAATCAGAGATGAAAAAGGAAATGTAACAACAGACACCACAGGAATAAAAAGAATCATCAGAAATTACTACAAGGAATTGTATGCCAGCAAACAGAGAAGTCTATCAGAAATGGATAGATTCCTGGACACATGCAACCTACCTAAATTGAACCAGGAAGACATAGAAAACCTAAACAGACCCATAACTGACACAGAAATTGAAACAGTAATAAAGGCCCTCCCAACAAAGAAACGCCCAGGACCAGATGGATTCACTGCTGAATTCTACCAGACATTTAAAGAAGAACTAACTCCAATTCTTCTAAAACTATTCAAAACAATCGAAAAAAGAGGGAATCCTCCCAAATTCTTTCTATGAAGTCAGCATCACCTTAATTCCTAAGCCAACAAAAGATGCAGCATTGAAAGAGAATTACAGACCAACATCCCTGATGAACATAGACGCAAAAATCCTCAATAAAATTCTGGAGAATAGAATGCAGCAACACATCAGTAAGATCATCCTCCCAGAGCAATTGTGATTTATCCCTGGTATGCAGGGATGGATCAATGTTCACATTAACAGACTGAAGAAGAAAAACCATATGATTATCTCAATAGATGCCGAGAAAGCATTCGATAAAATATAACACCCTTTCATGATGAAAACTCTAAGCAAACTGGGTATGGAAGGAACATTCCTCAATACAATCAAATCAATCTATGAAAAACCCACAGCCAACATCCTATTGAAAGGGGAAAAGCTGGAAGCATTTCCACTGAGATCTAGTACCAGACAGGGATGCCCACTCTCACCACTGCTAATCCATATAGTTCTGGAAGTTCTAGCCAGAGCTGTTAGGCAAGAAAAAGAAATTAAAGGGATACAAATTGGGAAGGAAGAACTCAAACTATCCCTCTTTGCAGATGCTATGATTCTTTATTTAGGGGACCCAAAGAACTCTACTAAGATACTATTGGGACTCATAGAAGATTTTGACAAAGTAGCAGGGTATAAAATCAATGCACAAAAATCAACAGCCTTTGTATACACAGGCAATGCCATGGCTGAGGAAGAACTTCTAAGATCAATCCCATTTACAATAGCTACAAAAACAATCAAATACCTTGGAATAAACTTAACCAAGGATGTTAAAGATCTCTATGATGAAAATTATAAAACCTTAAAGAAAGAAATAGAAGAGGATACCAAGAAATGAAAAATCTTCCATGCTCATGGATTGGAAGATCAATATCATCAAAATGTCCATTCTCCCAAAAGCAATTTATAGATTCAATATGATACCAATCAAAATAACAAAGACATTCTTCTCAGATCTAGAAAAAATGATGCTGAAATTCATATGGAGTCACAGGAGACCTAGAATAGTTAAAGCATTCTTGTACAACAAAAACAAAGCTGGAGGCATCACAATACCAGATTTGAGGACATACTACAGGGCAGTTGTTATCAAAACAGCATGGTACTGGTACAGAAACAGATGGATAGATCAATGGAACAGAATAGAAACACCAGAAATCAACCCAAACATCTACAGCTAACCTATATTTGATCAAGGATCCAAAACCAATCCCTGGAGTAAGGACAGTCTATTCAATAAATAGTGCTGGGAAAACTGGATTTCCACGTGCAGAAGCATGAAGCGAGACCCCTTCCTTTCACCTTACACAAAAATCCACTCAACATGGATTAAAGACCTAAATCTATGTCCTGCCACCATTAAATTATTAGAGAACATTGGAGAAACCCTTCAAGATATTGGCACAGGCAAAGAATTTCTGGAAAAGACCCGGGAGGCACAGGCAGTCAAAGCCAAAATCAACTATTGGGATTGCATCAAATTGAGAAGTTTCTGTACAGCAAAAGAAACAGTCAGGAAAGTGAAGAGGCAACTGACAGAATGGGAAAAAATGTTTGTAAACTATGTAACAGATAAAGGGTTAATAACCAGAATCTACAAAGAGATCAAGAAACTCCACAAAAACAAAACAAACAACTCATTTAAGAGATGGGCCAAGGACCTCAATAGACATTTTTCAAAAGAGGAAATCCAAATGGCCAACAGGCACATGAAAAAATGTTCAAGATCACTAGCAATCAGGGAAATGCAAGTCAAAACCACAATGAGGTTTCACCTCACCCCGGTTAGAATGGCTCACATACAGAAATCTACCAACAACAGATGCTGGTGAGGATGTGGGGAAAAAGGGACACTAACCCACTGTTGGTGGGAATGCAAACTGTTAAAGCCACTATGGAAGTCATTCTGGACATTCCTCAGAAATCTGAAGATAACCCTACCATACAACCCAGTCATCCCACTCCTTGGAATTTACCCAAAGGAAATGAAATTGGCAAACTAAAAAGCAGTCTGCACCTTAATGTTTATTGCAGCTCAATTCACAATAGCTAAGACCTGGAATCAACCCAAATTCCCATCAACAGTAGACTGGATAAAGAAATAATGGGACATGTACTCTATAGAATACTATACAGCGGTAAAAAGAATCCAGTCATTTGCAACAAAATGGAGGAATCTGGAAAACATTATGCTGAGTGAATAAGCCAGTCGCAAAGGGAAAAATATCATATGTTCTCCTTGATCAGTGACAACTAATCAATCACCAAAAAGGAAACCTGTTGAAGTGAAAGGGACACTGTGAGAAACCGTGACTTGATCAGCCATTGTCATCACTGTTGATGTACAATTTAATACTTTATCCCTTTTAGTATTTTTTGTTCTGGATAATACTATTGGTTAAACTCTGTAATTAACACATAATTATTCTTAGGTGTTTAAGTTTAACTGAAAAGTGATCCCTGTTAAATATAAGAGTGGGAATAAGAGAGGAAGGAGATGTACAATTTGGGACATGTTCAATCAGACTTGCCCCAAATGGTGGAGTTAGAAATGTGCCAGGGGATTCCAATTCAGTCCCATCAAGGTGGCATGTACCAATGCCATCTCACTAGTCCAAGTGATCAGTTTCAGTTCATAATTGATCATAATAATAGGATTAAAAGTCAAAGGGATCACACAAACTTGACTAGTGTCTGCTAATACTAGCTGATAGGATCAAAAAGGGAGAGAACGATCCAACATGGGAAGTGGGATACACAGCAGACTCATAGAATGGCAGATGTCCTAAACAGCACTCTGGCCTCAGAATCAACACTTAAGGCATTCAGATCTGGCTGAAGAGCCCATGAGAGTATTTTAGGCATGGAAAGCCAAGATGCTCTGGCAAAAAAAAAAAAAAAAAAAGTTTCCCAAATGAAAGATCTCTGTGAGTGAGATCCCAGTGGAAAGAATGGGGCCATCAAAGAAGGAGGTACCTTTCTCTGAAAGGAGGAGAGAATTTCCACTTTGACTACGACCTTGTCTAAATAAGATCAAAGTCAGCGAACTCAAAAGTCTTCCATAGCCTTGGCAACTCATGACAAGAGCCTAGGGAGATTTTGACGCCATAAACAAGAGTGTCAAATTATTAATTCAACAACAGGAGTCACTGTGTACTTACTCCTCAAGTAGGATCTCTGTCCTTAATGTATTGTACATTGTGATTTAATGCTATAACTAGTACTGAATTAGTATTTTACACTTTTTGTTTCTGTGTGGGTGCAAACTGATGAAATCTTTACGTAATATATACTAAATCAATCTGCTGTATGTAAAGATAATTGAAAATGAATCTTGCTGTGAATGGAATGGGATAGGGAGTGGGAGATGGGAGGGGTGCGGGTGGGAGGGAAGTTGTGGGGGAGAAAAAGTCATTGTAATCCATAAGCTGGATTGGAAATTTATATTCACTAAATAAAATTTATATTTACTAAATAAAAGTTTAAAAAAAGAAAAAAATGCATTTTAAGTCCATAAGACCATTGTGATTTAACATACCATTGTGTTATCATAATCAATTGGGTGTTATTCATTGTGACATCATAAAAATCCACATTGCAGTGTTACAGTAAATCATGATGTCATATAAAGGAGTATTGTGATGCCATAATACCATGTGTTGTCATAAAGCCATTTTAATCCATAAACCTGCATTATGATATTGTGATTAACTGTGTTGTCACAAATCAGTTTTGAAGTCATAAAACACAACTGTGATTTTTTTACAGTTAATTGCGGTGTCAACACCATTGTAAAATGAACTAAAATTGTGATGTCATAAAGTATAATGTCAAAGTATATACCTTTATGACATCATGTTCAACTTAGTATCTAAACCGTAATTTTCATGTCATAAACCTACTATTGTGATTTAATTATCAATTGTGATGTCATAGCAACATTTGAAATATAAATTCACCATTGTGGATGTCATAGTCTGCTGTCAAGCCATAAGTTATAATTGTGATATCACCAACTGTGATGTCAGAGACCCATATTGAAATGCATTAAATCAACCAACATTATGTCATAATTCAATGTGATGTCATAATTAAATGTGGGTTCCTAATACCATTATGAAATCATGAATCTATTGTCAAGTCTTAATAAATTATATCATAAGCTAACATTAAAATGTTATATTAAAAGATGATGTCAAAAAACTATTGTGAGCCCAAAATCTATTGTGGTGACAAAACCATTATGATTCTTTAAAGCTATGATTGCCATGGTATAAAAAGGTGTGATGTAAATATAATTATGGTATTAAAATAAACTATGATGTCATAATCATCATTGAGATGTCATACGCCAATAATGTGATGCCTTAAATATATCACCATGATGTTATAAACCAACCTCTGTTGTTGTAGTTATGTGTGAAGCCATCAAAGCATTGCAGTATCAACTATTGAGATACAATAATCAACTAATGGCATAAATCACAATTCTGATTATGTAAAACACAATTGCAGTGTCACAAATCATCCTTTTTGATGTCAGAATAAATTATAACATAATTCACCATTATGATGTCATAATCAATAATGATATTGTAAAAATCACTGATGCCTAAACCAATATTGTGAATCCATAAAACAACCACTGTAATGTCAGCAGCTGTTTCTTCTGATGTCATAATCAATGATGTAGCCAAAAACCACTGATTTCATAAAAATATAACTGTTACATCATAATTGTGATGTTTTAAACCACTATTGTTATGGCATAAGCAATTCTGATATCATGAAAGCCTTGTGATGTCATAATCAATGGAGATGTGATAAAACAAGATTGTTTTACCATAATCCTACCACTGTTACATTATCAATCTAATAACATGAGCCACTATATGTTGTCATAAAACCATTGTGATATAATAAGCAAAGGAAAAATTACAAGAACCAATGTACTATAATGAAAATACCACTGTATTCTCATAATCATTTGTGATGCCATAATGAAAATCTTGATATCATAGTCAACTGTGAAACAGAAAAGCCATTGATGTCATGATCCAACATTTTAATTGCACAAAAAAAGTGTTGTCATTATTGATCAACTGTAAATTCATAATGCCATTGCAATATCACAGACCTACTATTATTATGTCATATCAATTATAATGCAATAAACACTATTAGAGTATCATCAATTGTGATTTCATATACAGCATTGAGATTTCACAAGCCCACCACCATGATGTCATAATCAATGGTGAAGTCATAAAGCATTCTGAATTCATAAATTTATCATTGTGCAATAATCAATTCTGAAGTCATAAACCACCTTTATATTGTATAATCAATAATGTTATAATAAATTTTGATGACAGAAGAAATAATCTGTTATGATGACATAAGTTCAATTGTGATGTCATAAAGCTATGTTGTCATGTCATAATCAATTGTGATGTCATAAAGATGATTTCAGAAACAAATGTGATGCCATAAACCAAGCATGGTGATGTCATATCCAACAACTGTGATATTTTAATGAACTCTGAAATCATAAAATCATTATGACATTAAGAGGAAATACAATCATTATGAAGTTTCAATTGATGTCATGGTATCATTGTAAATTCAAATCTATTTTGATGACATAAAAACCATTATAATCTCATAAACCTATGATTTCTATTCCATAATCAATTGTATTGTAAAAATCATTGAGATATCATAATCAATTGTGAAGTCATGTTAATCATTGTGATGTCCTAATGAATTCAGATTAATAAAATACAATTTGATATAAATACTGTGGTGTTATAACATGAAAACATAAAAATTGTGACTTCATAAATCTATTATTGTAACATCAAAATGTTATTGTGAAAGCAAATAACGTGATAACCTTAGACACGATTGTTATGTCATAAGCTACCATTGTCATAATCATTGATGTTGTCATTAAATCCCTTCTGAAATTGTAATCAATTTTGATGTAGTAAACCATAATTTTGACATTGCAGTGTTAAAACTGTGATGTCATAATTGTGAAGTTATAGAAAAATTGGAACCTTGTAATCTTTCCACTTTGATGTAATTGTACATAAAAGTACCATTGGGCTATCATAATCAAATACAATGTCCTAAAACAACTGTGAATTCAAAATCATTGTGATTAAAATCAACTGTCATTGTCACAATCAATTGTGGAGTCACAGAAACTCACAACATCAAAATCAGTCTGGTTATATAAACCATATTGTGATATCATAAGCCTACCACTCTGTCATAATGAACTATGAACTCACAAAAACTATTGCAATTCAAAATCAATTGTGATTTAATACAACCACAATTGTTCTGTAATGATAAAATGTGAAGTCCTAACTGTACATGTTAAATACATGTTAAAAATCAACTTCAAAGGGATGGTGCTGTGGCATGGCAGGTAAAGCCACCACCTGCAGTTCCAG
The DNA here is from genome assembly GCF_051225735.1 of Oryctolagus cuniculus. NCBI lineage: Eukaryota > Metazoa > Chordata > Mammalia > Lagomorpha > Leporidae > Oryctolagus > Oryctolagus cuniculus. The sequence continues at coordinate 25,822,269 of NC_142885.1, forward strand.
CATCCCATATGGGCGCTGGTTTGAATCTCAGCTGCTCTACTTTCAATCCAGCTCTTTGCTATAGCCTGGGAAAGCAGTGGAAAGTGGAAAGTCCTTGGGCTCCTGCATCTGAGTGGATGACCTCAAGGAAGATCCTGGCTCCTGGCTTTGAATCAGCATAGCTCGGCCCATTGCAGCCAGATGGGGAGTGAACCAGTGAATGAAAGACCTCTCTTCCTCTTCTTCTTCTTCCTCCTTCTCCTCCTCCTCATCCACCTCCTCCTCCTCTTCTTCTTCTTCTTCTTCTCTCTCTCTGCCTCTCCTTCTCTGTGCAACTATGACTTTCAAATGAATACATAAATAAATCTTTAAAAATCGGGGCTTTAGTGGGTAAAGCCACTGCCTGCAGTGCTGGCATCCCATATGGGCACTGGTTCAAGTCCCAGCTTCTCCACTTCTTATCTGGCTTTCTGCTATGGCCTGGGAAAGCAGTAGAAGATGGCCCAAGTCCTTGGGGCCCTGCACCCTCATGAGAGACCCAGGAAAAGCTCCTGGCTCCTGGTTTCAGATCAGTGCAGCTCTGGACATTTCAGCCAATTGGGGAGTGAACCACTGGATGGAAGACCCCTCACTCTTTCTACCTCTCCTTCTATTTCTGTGAACTCTTCCAAATGAATAAATAAATCTTTAAAAAAACTGATGTGATGTCATATACCAATATTATGATAACATAAACCAATATTATGATATCACAAACCAACTACTGTGATGTAAAATTTTGATATATCATAAACTTTCATCATGATGTCTCATGGTAATCAATTGCAATGTCATTAAAAATCATGATGTTCATGGTGATGTTAAAATATATTTTGATGTAATAAATAAACCTAACATTCTTTCTATGAAGTCAGCATCACCTTAATTCCTAAGCCAACAAAAGATGCAGCATTGAAAGAGAATTACAGACCAACATCCCTGATGAACATAGACGCAAAAATCCTCAATAAAATTCTGGACAATAGAATGCAACAACACATCAGAAAGATCATCCACCCAGACCAAGTGGAATTTATCCCTGGTATGCAGGGATGGTTTAATGTGCACAAAACAATCAATGTTATACACCACACTAACAGACTGCAGAAGAAAAACCATATGATTATCTCAATAGACGCCGAGAAAGCATTTGATAAAATATAACACCCTTTCATGATGAAAACTCTAAGCAAACTGGGTTTGGAAGGAACATTCCTCAATACAATCAAAGCAATCTATGAAAAACCCACAGCCAAAATCCTATTGAATGGGGAAAAGCTGGAAGCATTTCCACTGAGATCTGGTACCAGACAGGGATGCCCACTCTCACCACTGCTAATCCATATAGTTCTGGAAGTTCTAGCCAGAGCTGTTAGGCAAGAAAAAGAAATTAAAGGGATACAAATTGGGAAGGAAGAACTCAAACTATCCCTCTTTGCAGATGCTATGATTCTTTATTTAGGGGACCCAAAGAACTCTACTAAGAGACTATTGGGACTCATAGAAGATTTTGGCAAAGTAGCAGGGTATAAAATCAATGCACAAAAATCAACAGCCTTTGTATACACAGGCAATGCCACGGCTGAGGAAGAACTTCTAAGATCAATCCCATTTACAATAGCTACAAAAACAATCAAATACCTTGGAATAAACTTAACCAAGGATGTTAAAGATCTCTATGATGAAAATTACAAAACCTTAAAGAAAGAAATAGAAGAGGATACCAAGAAATGAAAAATCTTCCATGCTCATGGATTGGAAGATCAATATCATCAAAATGTCCATTCTCCCAAAAGCAATTTATAGATTCAATGCAATACCAATCAAGATACCGAAGAGCTTCTTCTCAGATCTAGAAAAAATGATGCTGAAATTCACATGGAGACACAGGAGACCTCGAATAGCTAAAGCAATCTTGTACAACAAAAACAAAGCTGGAGGCATCACAATACCAGATTTGAGGACATACTACAGGGCAGTTGTTATCAAAACAGCATGGTACTGGTACAGAAACAGATGGATAGACCAATGGAACAGAATAGAAACACCAGAAATCAATCCAAACAGCTACAGCCAACTCATATTTGATCAAGGATCCAAAACCAATCCCTGGAGTAAGGACAGTCTATTCAATAAATGGTGCTGGGAAAATTGGATTTCCACGTGCAGAATCATGAAGCAAGATCCCTACCTTTCACCTTACACAAAAATTCAATCAACCTGGATTAAAGACTTAAATCTATGACCTGACACCATCAAATTATTAGAGAGCATTGGAAAAACCCTGCAAGATATAGGTACCGGCAATGACTTCTTGGAAAACACCCCAGAAGCACAGGCAGTCAAAGCCAAAATCAACTATTGGGATTGCATCAAATTGAGAAGTTTCTGTACTGCAAAAGAAACAGTCAGGAGAGTGAAGAGACAACCAACAGAATGGGAAAATTGCAAACTATGCAACAGATAAAGGGTTAATAACCAGAATCTACAAAGAGATCAAGAAACTCCACAAAAACAAAACAAACAACCCACTTAAGAGATGGGCCAAGGACCTCAATAGACATTTTTCAAAAGAGGACATCCAAATGGCCCACAGGCACATGAAAAAATGTTCAAGATCGCTAGCAATCAGGGAAATGCAAATCCAAACCACAATGAGGTTTCACCTCACCCCGGTTAGAATGGCTCACATGCAGAAATCTACCAACAACAGATGCTGGTGAGGATGTGGGGAAAACGGGACACTAACCCACTGTTGGTGGGAATGCAAACTGTTTAAGCCACTATGGAAGTCAGTCTGGAGATTCCTCAGAAATCTGAAGATAACCCTACCATACAACCCAGTCACCCCACTCCTTGGAATTTACCCAAAGGAAATGAAATTGGCAAACAAACAATCTGTCTGCACATTAATGTTTATTGCAGCTCAATTCACAATAGCTAAGACCTGGAACCAACCCAAATGCCCATCAACAGTAGACTGGATAAAGAAATTATGGGACATGTACTCCATAGAATACTATACAGCAGTCAAAAACAATGAAACCCTGTCATTTTCAACAAGATGGAGGAATTTGGAAAACATCATGCTGAGTGAATTGAGCCAGTCCCAAAGGGACAAATATCATATGTTCTCCCTGATCGGCGACTACTGAGCACCAAGGGGGAAACTTGTTGAAATGAAATGGACACTATGAGAAACAGTGACTTGATCAGCTCTTGTCCTGACTGTTGATGTACAATGTAATACTTTATCCATTTTAGTATTTTTTTGTTCTAGTACCATTGGTTGAACTCTGTAATTAACACACAATTATTTTAGGTGTTTAAATTTTATCTGAAAAGTGGTCCCTGTTAGGAATTTGGAAAACATTATGCTGAGTGTAATAAGCCAATCCCAAAGGGACAAATACCACTTGTTCTCCTTGATAGGTGACAACTAACTGAGCACCAAAAAGGAAACCTGTTAAAGTGAAATGAACACTAGGAGAAATGGTGACTTGATCAGCCCTCACCCTGACTATTGATGAGCAACTTGATATGTTATCCCTCTTAGTATTTTTTTTGTTTGTTCTACTTAATACTTTTGGTTGAATACTGTAATCAATACACAATCCTTCTTAAGTGCTGAAACTTAACTGAAAAGTGATCACTGTTAAATATAAGAGTGGGAATAAGAGAGGGAAGAGATGTGCAATTCGGGACATGCTCAAGCTGACTTACCTCAAACGGTAGAGTTAGAAACATACCAGGGGATTCGAATTCAATCCCATCGAGGTGGCACGTACCAATGCCATCTCACTAGTCCAAGTGATCAAGTTCTGTTCACAATTGATCATAATGATAGGACTAAGAACCAAAGGGATCACATAAACAAGAATAGTGTCTGCAAATACTAGCTGATAGAATAAAAAAGGGAGAGAATGGTCCAACATGGGAAGTGAGATACACAGCAGACCCATAGAATGGCAAATGTCCTAAACAACACTCTGGCCTCAGAATCAGCCCTTAAGGCATGCGGATCCGGCTGAAATGCCCATGAGAGTATTTCAGGCATGGAAAGCCAAGACACTCTGGGGAAAAAAAAGAAGACCTAAATGAAAGATCTCTGTGAGTGAGATCCCAGTGGAAAGAATGGGTCATCAAAGAAGGAGGTACCTTTCTCTGAAGGGAGGAGAGAACTTCCACTTTGACCATGGCCTTGTCTAAATATGATCAGAGTCAGTGAACTCAGGGGGCTTCCATAGCCTTGGCAGCTCATGACAAGAGCCTAGGGTGATTACTGATGCCATAAACAAGAGTGTCAATTTGTTAAGTCAACAACAGGAGTCACTGTGCACTTACTCCTCATGTAGGATCTTTGTCCTTAGTGTGCTGTACATTGAGATTTAATGCTCTAACTAGTACTCAAACAGTATTTTTCACTTTATGTTTCTGTGTGGGAGCAAACTGTTGAAATCTTTACTTAATGTATGCTAAACTGATCTTCTGTATATAAAGAGAAATGAAAATGAATCTTTTTTTTTTTTTATTTTTTGACAGGCAGAGTGGACAGCGAGAGAGAGAGACAGAGAGAAAGGTCTTCCTTTGCCGTTGGTTCACCCTCCAATGGCCGCCGCGGCCGACGCGCTGCGGCCGGCGCACCGCGCTGATCCGATGGCCGGAGCCAGGAGCCAGGTGCTTTTCCTGGTCTCCCATGGGGTGCAGGGCCCAAGCACCTGGGCCATCCTCCACTGCACTCCCTGGCCACAGCAGAGGGCTGGCCTGGAAGAGGGGCAACCGGGACAGAATCCGGCGCCCCGACCGGGACTAGAACCTGGTGTGCCGGCGCCGCTAGGCGGAGGATTAGCCTACTGAGCCGCGGCGCCGGCCGAAAATGAATCTTGACGTGAATGGAAGGGGAGAGGGAGTGGGAAAGGGGAGGGTTGCGGGTAGGAGGGACGTTATGGGGGGGAAGCTATTGTAATCCATAAGCTGTACTTTGGAATTTATATTCATTAAATAAAAGTTTGAAAATAAAATATATATATATATATATATTGATGTAATAAATAAACCTAACATTGTGATGTCATATTCAGTTGTGATGTAATAAAATAATTGTGGTGTCATAAGCTTTCCATTGTTTATTCATAATTATGGTGTCCTAAGCCATGATAGTGATGTATAAAACCACTATTGTGATATCATATCAATTCTGATATCATGAACCATCATTGAATTATAATCAAAAAATCTCTGCGGTCATAATATATTGTGATAAACTTTCATTGCACTGTCATAATACAAACCATGGTAATGTTAAAATCAATTGTGATATTATAAATCTACAGGAAAAATGATGCTTGAATTCATGTATACATGAGACCCCAAATATATGAAACAATTTTAAACAACAAGGATAATACCATATTTCAAGACATACCACAGGGTGGTTATATATTATATATAAAAAGCCTGGTACTGGCACAATAAACATCCTGGCTGGCTTTGAGGAGCTTGGACTGGAAGAGCTTCCCATCAAAATACATCCGTGGACAATAGTGCTCCCAGGGGATGGGCTGTCCACACGCGTCATTTATGAATAGCGCCATGTCCACCCCACTCATGAAGAGAGCTGACAGTTGAATCCCTTGGGGGTCAAGGTTCTCAATCTTGAGCTCCTGTAGCTGATCTGGCTCATAGAGCTTGGGGAACAGCGACTGGGCCAGGAAGGCATTTAGTTCCTGATGCTGCAGTATTCAAGCTCCTGGCCACTGCACCATATACTGTAAGACACAGCAGAGCACCATGAGGTGGGTGGGCACTTTGGCAGGGTTCAGCATGGCAGGAGTGTTTGACCGCATGCAGGCAGGAAGGCCCTCATCCTGCGGTTCTTGTCCTCCACTGCCTTGCCCAGCCAAAGCCTCTTCAAGTAGGGCAGGTACATTCCCTGAAGGACAGGGCTTCCATCAGTTCTGGAGTTTGAGGAGACTTCCCTTTCTAAGCTGCCCATCCCTTAATGATCACTGGCGAGAATTCTGATGGAAGTCTGTTCTTTCTAAAAGCAAGTCTCTCAGTTTTTTTTCTGCTTTCTGCCAAGCTTAACAGGACTCTGTAAACATACTGATGAACTGGCCTATAGAGAAGGGTGGCCAGAGGCAGGTCTTTGTTGGCTTCATTTTCAATAGAAACAGCAATTTTGATTTCACCCTTGGTCATGACATGGAAGATGCAGGGGTACATCAGCCCCTTCTTGTGCCTGTGCTCAGCCACTCTTAGCACCTCAGGTGCAATAGGGGCAGGGGAGGGGTAGTGATGTCCATGTGGTTCCTGGTGGGCATCAAAGGAGCCACAGGTTCAGCTGGACTGTGCCCATCTGACTCCCTTTGCATTACACTGTCTGGCTTCCTGAAGAGGCAGTGGGTGAACTTTCTGCCTTTGGTCTCCTGCATCCCCCCATGCCTGAGGTTCTGCACGGCTTCCTGTCTTCTCCCAGCCAATCTTATTCCCGCTGATGTGGTTTGTTGCCCCTGCACTGCCCTCATCACTGTCTGAAGACGATGAAGTGGAAGAACTAGGGAAGTAGGTAGAATCCACATGGTTGGGGCTGCCACCCTGGGCTGGATTAATGGGTTAGGAGCGCTCGTACAGCAGCATATGCTTCCCCTCATGCAGAATGTTGCTGTAGCTGTTCTGTTCCACCAGGGCCTTCCCGCTCCTGTCCAGACCATAGGGGTATGATCCCTGGCCCGGGGTGCCCCCTGGGCCAGGCACCTGTGGGGCCATGGGCTTCACTTGCATAGAGGTCTGTGGAATGTTGAGCATCTGAGGGGAACATAGGGCAGCAGCATCACAAGAAATTTTGGATTTGGTCCGTCTAAGTAATGTGGTGGGTGAAATGACACAGGCTTAGTAGTTGCTGAGTAATATCTAATTGCTCTCTTAAATCAAGTAACTTTGTCACCTGCTCTAGACTATTAGTGCTGGAAAACATCTTTAGCTATGGCATCCAGGTCAGAGCTGTCCTTAATGTTGTGGATGTAGTCGGAGACAGCTGTGTTCACTACGTCACAGGGTGGCAAGACCAGCTGCTGGGCCTGGACCTTTAGTGAGGCTAGTGGATGTTCAGGACCTAGCAGATTCCAATGAAATGATGCCAGATCCTCATCAGGTAGAATGTGATTTCCTAGCAGAGAAGCAAAAACACGAAACGGTTTGGATTCAGGTCTAGCTGCTTGGCAATCTCGTACATCAGGTACTGGCTCATGGTAAGGCTCTTTCCCTTGCAGCTCAGTTTGAGAGCATGGGCGCTGAAGTAACAAGGGATGTTGCACAGGGCATAGTGAGAGTCCTATGCCACCAGGCCGTGGAAGCCATTCTCTCTGCGAAGCCAATCACCTCCTGATGGTTATCCTCAATGCTCTGTGCGACCTTGACATGGAAGCGGATGAGCACCAGGCAGATGCAGTGGGCCATGCAGAGGGGCAGCAGGAACCAGACCTTGGGTGGCAGCTTATGATCTGCTGCACCATCTGGCACTCATTGCCCTGCCACTTGACCCACTCCTGCAGCTGCATCTTCTCCAGCATGCCATTGAAGAACACCAGCAGCTCGATGTTGCCCCTAGAGTAGGCCTTGGCCAGCACCTCTAGGTAGCTGAGCATGTGGCTCCACTGGCTGCCGCTAACCCAGTCAGTGTAGAAACGCTGTATAGGCAATGCAGGCAGTCATTCGCATTCACAGGCAAGCAAAGCAGGGTCTGTGGGGGCTGCTGCCACCCACCGCCCACCAAGCTGCCCTGGGCCAGCTTCTGCAGCTCCACTGGCACCACAGCACTCTGGCAGTGCTTGTCGATGTAGTCCTGGAAGCCCTGCATTCCCATGGCAGCAGGGCCCTGGCACAGTGGTGGCAGCCTCTAGGCCGGGCTGGGGTAGGTTGGGGTGTGCTCATGGCTGCCATGGCAGCCATGTGTTACCGCCTCCCTGGGCCAAGTCTGGGAGGGACCTGCTGCTACCGCTGCTGCCACACTGATAGGCCAGGCAGGCAGGCAGGAGGGGACTATTATAGACTTGATCTTCTGTGCATAAAGGTAATTGAAAGTAGATCTTTGGATAAAATAAAATGGGAGTGAGGGAGAAGGGAAAGGTAGAATGGTAAGTATCACTATAGTCTTAAAGCTGAATATATGAAGTACATGAAATCTGTGCCTTTTAATTTTTTAAAAAGTAAAAAAGTAGAATAAATCAATCAATCTCAACAATCAGTCCCCAGTTCAAATCACTGGACGAGTGAATTTAATTATAACTCATAGACTCTCAATAAAGCTTTGTTTATTCTTTCTAATTGAGACTGACAGGGGGCAAATTGCTGGAATAATCAAATTAGGATACAAGAGATGTTTGTGTCTCTAGAACGACAATGCAATATAAAAGTCATGTTAACATTTCTTTTTTAAAGAAATTTTTTTATTTTTTATTTTTTTATTTTTATTTATTTATTTTTTTGACAGGCAGAGTGGACAGTGAGAGAGAGAGACAGAGAGAAAGGTCTTCCTTTGCTGTTGGTTCACCCTCCAATGGCCGCCGCGGCCAGTGTGCTGCGGCCGGCGCACCGCGCTGATCCGATGGCAGGAGCCAGGTACTTCTCCTGGTCTCCCATGGGGTGCAGGGCCCAAGCACTTGGGCCATCCCCCACTGCACTCCCTGGCCACAGCAGAGAGCTGGCCTGGAAGAGGAGCAACCGGGACAGAATCCGGCGCCCTGACTGGGACTAGAACCCAGTGTGCCGGCGCCGCAAGGCGGAGGATTAGCCTAGTGAGCCACGGCGCCGGCCTAAAAGTCATGTTAACATTTCACCATGGATGGACTTACAGTCAAATCACATGCTTTTCTTGCATGAAACAAGAAGGGTTTTGCTGATCATTTATTATTCATTGTGGATACAAATTTAAGGCTGATAATGTGGGACCAACATTGTAGTGCAGTAGATAAAGGCACCACCTGCAATGCCAGCATAAAATATGAGCACCAGTTTGAGTACTGGATGCTTCACTTCTGATCCAGCTCCCTGCAAATGTACCCAGGAAATCAGTGGAAGATAGGCTCCTGCACCCAAGTGAGAGAATCAGAACAATCCCCTGGCTCTTGGCCTTGGTCTGCCCCAGCCCTGGCTGTTACAGCCATTTGGGGAGTGAACCAGTAGATGGAAGATATTCTCTCTCTCTCTCTCTCTCTCTCTCACACACACACACACACACACACTGCCTTTAAAATAAATAAAAATAGCTTAAAACACTTATGATGCAGAACATTAACTGGGGGGAAATAAGCAAAAATGCACCTAAGTGGTTCCCAGTTTGTAACTGTAAAATAGACTCATAAAAATCATATGAAAGTACCCTCAAAAATTTGTTGAAAATGGAATTCAAAGATAAGTTCATTTTGGTAAAAATATTTTTAAATATATACATAGTTTTTTTTAATAATATGCACTTCCATAAACTTTTTACAGACCCTTCATACATAAGAAAAAGAAAAGGAAACAAATATTTATGTAGAATAATGGGCCTAAAAAACTTGAGTGTAGAGCTGAGGTTTCAACTTCTTTACAGAGGTTTTCAACACTGACAGGAGAAGCCCAAATGGACAATTTTCCTTATTATCTCCTTTCAGTGTCAGGTGAAATTTCCTCATACACACTTTCACTGAGGATGTAGCCATTTGATGGTGTTGGCTTTAGCAGCTGTCTCATTTCCCATTAAAGCCCAGAAGCTACAGGGATGTATTTTACCTCCATATGGCTGGTAAAATCCAGTCCTCTGAGTAATGGAAGACAACAAAGAAAAAGAAGACTGTCTCTCCCTGCAGCTTCCTGTTCTTATTTTTATTTAAAATTTTTATTTATTTATTTTCATTGTATTTGAAAAAGCAGATTGACTGAGAGATGAGGGGAGGAGATCGTCCATATGCTGGTTCACTTCCCAGGTGCCTGCAACAGCTGGGACTAGACCAGGCTAAAGCCAGGAGCCCCGAACTCAACCCAAGTCACCAAATGGGTGACAGGGACCCAGGTAGTTGAGGCATCAGCTGTTGCTTCCCTGGGTGTGCATTAGCAAGAAGCTAGAATCAGAACCAGAGCTAGTACTCAAAGTCAGGCACTCAGATATAGGATGCAGGTGCCCCAAGTAGCAGCTTACCTGCTTTTCCAAATGCCCTCATTCCTCTTCTCTGACTCCAGAGAAACCCTTTAAACTCAGCAATGCTTTTAAAAGGATATTTAATATACTTAACTCCAATGCACTAAATGAATTGTAATTGAAACTTTTTCAGATTATCTAAATTATTAAATTGCTAGAAAGGTAAGTACTCCCCCAAAAATATTAAATATAAGATTACTTAATAAATATACATGTTAGCTCTTCATTTAAAATAACAGAAATGAATCTGTATAGTCTCATTTGTTCATGTGATGAATATAAATATATCTAAATATCTGTGTGTCAGGGGCTGATGCTATGGTGTAGTAGGCTGGGCCTCAGCCTGCAATACCTGCATCCCATTTGTGCACTGGTTTTTGTCCTGGCCACTCTTCCAATTTAGCTCTTTGCTATGGCCTGGAAAGGCAGTTGAAGATGGTCCAGGTGCTTGGCCCTCTGCACCTGTGTGGGGGACCCGAAAGAAGCCCCCTGGCTCCTGGCTTTAGATCGATCCAGTTCTGACTGTTGCAGCCATTCAGGAAGTGAGCCAGTGGATGCAGTATATCTCTGTCTCTCCATCTCTTTCAAATATATAAATCTTAAAAAAACTTAGAAGTGTGAATACTCAAGCCAAAGCCCAGGATTCTCACTGTAATGTGTGTATGTTTGGTTCTGTATGTGTGCATGTGTCTTTGTAAATGTTTGTGTATGTGTCTGTGCATGTTTATGCATGTGTGTTTGTGTGTATGTTTATTACATATCCACATATAGTTATTGCAATAAAATTTACTGCATAATTCAAAAAATAAATAAATAAAATAGTTGTAAATGGAGGCATTTCCAATGATAGCTTTTCATTCTTCTAAGTATGCAAGATAATATCCTTTTCTAATAATTCATGAATGTATAGACCTGTTCCAAATTAAGAAAGTTAATACAGTTATACCACACATATCAACTAAAAGTGCTATACATTATTTTTCTATTTGAATTGATTTTGAAAATGACATTTAAGAGTTTGGTAGAAATAAGAGATCCACAGATGGCATTTAACAACCAGCATTAAACTTACTTATTCACTAACTCCTGCTTTACACAAGTGCAGATCAGATAGTGCCAGATAAACAGTAAGTATTTGATACTAGGCATGGTGCTGGTCATGAGTGAGGAGTAAGACTGCTGTTGTTATGCCTTCCAGATGGGCAGTCAATATCAATAAGCACATGAGGGTGTGAGCACAAGTGATAGCTGGTTTGAAAGGTAGAGTTCATATGCAAGGGCACTGAATAATGCGAGAAGCTATCCTGTATCAAGAGGGTAAAAAAAGACTACAGAAAAGAGTTATGCTCCACTTCAAAATGAATAAGAGTTATTACAGGAAGAAAGGGGTGTAAGTGTGTTCTTCTAAAGGAAACAGAATGGGCAAAAGCTCTGAGGTAGAAGAAATCCATGGTATCATCCTATCAGATATTGTCAGCCAGACTCTAGAGGTTGTTAGGATTTAAATTTTAACTGAAAAGTGGTCCCTGTTAGGAATTTGGAAAACATTATGCTGAGTGAAATAAGCCAATCCCAAAGGGACAAATACCACTTGTTCTCCTTGATAGGTGACAACTAACTGAGCACCAAAAAGGAAACCTGTGAAAGTAAAATGAACACTATGAGAAACGGTGACTTGATCAGCCCTCGACCTGACTATTGATGAGCAGCTTAATATGTTATCCCTCTTAGTATTTTTTTTTGTTTGTTCTACTTAATACTTTTGGTTGAATACTGTAATCAATACACAATCCTTCTTAAGTGCTGAAACTTAACTGAAAAGTGATCACTGTTAAATATAAGAGTGGGAATAAGAGAGGGAAGAGATGTGCAATTCGGGACATGCTCAAGCTGACTTACCTCAAACGGTAGAGTTAGAAACATACCAGGGGATTCGAATTCAATCCCATCGAGGTGGCACGTACCAATGCCATCTCACTAGTCCCAGTGATCAAGTTCTGTTCACAATTGATCATAATGATAGGACTAAGAACCAAAGGGATCACATAAACAAGAATAGTGTCTGCAAATACTAGCTGATAGAATAAAAAAGGGAGAGAATGGTCCAACATGGGAAGTGAGATACACAGCAGACCCATAGAATGGCAAATGTCCTAAACAACACTCTGGCCTCAGAATCAGCCCTTAAGGCATGCGGATCCGGCTGAAATGCCCATGAGAGTATTTCAGGCATGGAAAGCCAAGACACTCTGGGGGAAAAAAAAAAAACCTAAATGAAAGATCTCTGTGAGTAAGATCCTAGTGGAAAGAAAGGGTCATCAAAGAAGGAGGTACCCTTCTCTGAAGGGAGGAGAGAACTTCCACTTTGACCATGGCCTTGTCTAAAAATGATGAGAGTCAGTGAACTCAGGGGGCTTCCATAGCCTTGGCAGCTCATGACAAGCGCCTAGGGTGATTACTGATGCCATAAACAAGAGTGTCAATTTGTTAAGTCAACAACAGGAGTCACTGTGCACTTACTCCTCATGTAGGATCTTTGTCCTTAGTGTGCTGTACATTGAGATTTAATGCTCTAACTAGTACTCAAACAGTATTTTTCACTTTATGTTTCTGTGTGGGAGCAAACTGTTGAAATCTTTACTTAATGTATGCTAAACTGATCTTCTGTATATAAAGAGAATTGAAAATGAATCTTGACATGAATGGAAGGGGAGAGGGAGTGGGAAAGGGGAGGGTTGCGGGTTGGAGGGACGTTATGCGGGGGAAGTCATTGTAATCAATATTCTGTACTTTGGAAATTTATATTCATTAAATAAAAGTTAAAAAAACACAATAAATTGGTGTTTCATGCTTAGAAATCTACAGGCAAAAAAAAAAAAAAAAAGGATTCAAATTTTACCTCTACCGGCTGACACCGTGGCTCAATTGGCTAATCCTCTGCCTGCAGTGCTGGCATCCCAGGTTCTAGTCCGGTTGGGGTGCCAGCTACTAGCCCCAGTTGCTCCTCTTCCAGTCCAGCTCTCTGCTGTGGCCTGGGAGGGCATTGGAGGATGGCCCAAGTGCTTGGGTCCCTGCACCTGCATAGGAGACCAGGAAGAAGCACCCAGCTCCTGGCTTTGGATCGGCACAGCACCGGCCATAGTGGCCATTTGGGGAGTGAACCAATGGAAGGAAGACCTTTCTCTCTGTCTCTCTCTCTCACTGTCTAACACTGCCTGTCAAAAAAATCAAATTGTACCTCTACCAACTACAATTTGTGTTACCTTAGGCAAAATATAAAACCATGATAACTGTCCTTCTTCTGTAAAATGAAGACGATTATTGTACTTCATAGGCAGGTTGGATCAAGCAAATTAACATATAGACAGCACATATCTAGTAGTAGTGTTAGTATTATTGTCAGATATTATTTATATATATTATATAATATGATTTGATATTTTATATTACTTGTCTAGATAGAATTAAAACATTGATTATTCTTTCTTCTGTTAAAGGTAAAAAGACTGTGCATACATTTGTTTTAATTTTTAGATTGAAATTAAAGTTTGTGTATATCATATACATAAAATAATCATACATTCTAACAATACTGTTCAATGACTTTTGGTAAATGTATACAGGTGGGTAACCATTGCCACAATCCAGCTTTAGGAAAGTCCCATCACTCCAAAAGTTCTTACAAGCATTTTTGAAGTCTTTCTCCAATTTTACCAATTTTACCCAGCAGACCCATGTAAGTCATAAACTGCTATCTCTCCATATATATTTGCCTTTTCTATACAAATGGAATTATAGAATATGTAAAAAAAAGACTTTGGTAGAATGAGGTGTGTGGTTGAAGAAGGCTTGGAGGGGCAATGGTTTTATGCTGTGCAGTGCTCCAATGAAGAGAAAAATCAGTAGAATTTCAACTTATTCTTTCCTCCATTTTGGAATCTCCCAAATCCACATTCAATAAAACCATGAGATTGCAACCATTCTATTATTTTCACAGCAACATGTTGTAAGCAATGACCAGAATCACAAAACCATCTTTGAGAATTGTGGTGTTTACTTTGAAATATGAAAGGAAAATATTCCATAATGCAGTTCCAAGGATGCAAAATAACAGTTAATGTCAATTAACTGACATGAAAAACCTAGAACATATTTTAAGTGCAAAAGCCATCATACATTTTAAATAGAAATCTATTATGCTCCTTGCTTCATTCACTAATCCTATAAACTCCTAAAGTACAGGACTGAATTCATAGACTACACTTGTTACACTACAGGCATGGACAGACACACATATTTTCAATAAATTCTTTCTGAGTTTATGAATGAACTTTACCAAGAAGCTAAGAAAACACAGTTTTCTGATTATATCAAGCATTGAGAAATCTGATTGGGATGATTTGAGTGATGCACCTGGCCTTACATGTCAGTATTACTCTTTCTTGAGAGGTATAGAAATTTTCCATAGCAGCTCTCTAATGAAAATTGCAAGTGAGGTGGAATCCAGTGTTAATTCTAAGAAACAGTAAAACAGCTTTGTAGGATCAACATTAGAATAGAGTCCTATTGCCACAACACGTGTGTCACATTATATTTTGATTGCCTAGAAAAACATAGAAAGTATACTCATTCTAAAACTAGTAAGAAAATATGTAAATGAGCTATTTAGCCAGCAAACTTTCCAATAATTCTTTTTGCAAAAGTTTCTCCATTCCTTCTGGTTCCCATCTGCCTCTGGGTTTCTGTTGCCCCATATTCAGTCCATCCCAATCTTGCTTTACATGTGAAAATAGAATGAGGATCTTTCTAATGTAATTGGACCTAGATATTTACATATTAAAATATATTATTCATTAAACACTTACTGTTTACCTATTTTAAATCATCATTTGAGATATGTGGGATAGATGAATAAAACTGATACAAATCAGTGGATTTGTAAACCTTACATTGTATGAGAACCACAGTTTGTCAGACACTGAATTGTATGAGAACCAGTTTGTCAGACACAGAATCATTTTGTTTTTATTTATTTAAATGGCAAAGTAAAAGATAAAGAAGGCGGTAAAGAGAGATAGGGAAGAGTGTGATGAGGGAGAATAGAGGGAGAAAGCATCCAACCACTGGATCAATCATCGAGTGCCCATCTTTAAGACTGAATCAGTCCAAAGTCAAGAGCCAGGAACTCCATCCAAGCCTCCCAGAGGTGTGGCAGGACACAAGCCCTTGCACCATCCTCTACCGCTTTCCCAAGTACATCAATAGCTAGCTGAATGGTGGTTGCTAGCATTCAATGCAGCACTCCAATATGAGATGTGAGCATTCCAAGCTGTAGCTTAACCTGCTGAGATGCAATGCCTACCACACACTGAATTATTTTACACAAGTTACACATCCCTCACAACAAGGAGGCAGGTGCCTTTATCATCCACACTTTATATGAAGTTGTAATAAATGTTTAAATGCATGGCTACATGTCCAGTTTTACACACACAGGAATGATTCCAATCCATGCATCTAACTCCAAAGCATACAGACTTAATCATGACAAAACCCCACACTTGATGAAATGCTGGTAGCACACAAATATGTAGAAAGAGAGGCATACTATACAATTATTCCCTAGCATGCTAATTTGTAATTGTCCCAATTATGTTTACTTCCCACAAGAAAGGGTGCTTTATGAGCCAAGCAGGCCTTAGAATACAGGAGTTAAGGGAACACCTTACTGTTTGTTGTCCAGCTACTTGGCCTCTTTTGGCCTCAGTTTCCTTATGGATAAAAAAAACCCACAATGTTCAACTCACAGAGTAACAGAGAGAATGAAAAACAAATGTGTGCAGAATGCTTGGCTCACAAGAAGCACAATAAATTGCTGCTGCTATCAGTATTCCTAGACACAGCACTGGCTCCCACAGCATGAAGCCAAAGCTGGGTATTCAGTAAATCACTGAAAAAATATAGGTTTTTGGGTTTTTCTCATATCTTCCAGGTTCCTTGGATATTTCTACTCACTCAACAAACATTTGAGCAGTTTCTATTCCATGTCAAGCTGTTCAAAGGGTTAAACCAAACAGAAAAGTTGTACTAATCATTACATAATGCTATGGTTGTCACCCCCTAACTTGCCTTCCTTCCTAATACAAAATTAGAAGGCAGGCACTCTCTCTAGGCAAATTTACCAACATATTAAACATCTAACCCTAATGTCACTAGAATTATTTTACCATATTCTTGCAAATCAATGCAGTCCAAAAATGATTTCCTTTTTTTAACCTGTAAAAATAGGCTGGTTGGAATTATGATTGTGAGGCAGAATGTTAAGCTTCCCCCTGCAATAAGTTACAAATACAAATTTCAAAACACATATTTCCATTATGTGGTGATTAACTGAGGCAAATTCTACTATGGCCTTGCTTGAGTGTTGATGCTGCAGAGGTAATTGAGGAAATGCACAGGCCCTTTGTCAGCATACCCCATCTGTACAAAGCATTAGCCTTGGTGGAGAAGATATTCCAGACTGTCCATGCCAACCAAGGATGAGAAACCGTAAATGAGAAGTGGGGAGAAACAATACCAGGGTTCATGGTAAAAGGAAGAGTCCCGCCTTAATATGTTGACCATGCAGGTATACTAAGGACTTGTCCTCCTTTTCGCCAATGACCCAGCAGGCTGGTTCACCACACTGATGAAGTAATACCTGATTCAGTGTCCAAGAGGTCACAATTATCTAGGCTATGAGCCCAGTAAACAGATGACTGTCACCCACAAAGGTGCCTGTGGGGTGCATGAACTACTGTACCAAGGGACCTACTATGGAGACTATCTGGGGGGATGAGCCATATCAGTGCCAAAGAGTGTCTGAAGCAACACATGAAGTTTATCTGAAATGAGACAACTTGGGATCCCCCTTCAACACAGCATCTAATAGTGACCACTTTGATGTGGATGGCCAGATGTGGTATCAGCTTGTGGAAAGTGGATGAAGAGGTGTCAGGCAGAACAGCCCCTGACGGCACACCTTTAGCTTCATAGTTCTGAGTGACAAGCACAGCAGGAATGTGCTGCTGTGAACACTCCATTGCGTGGATGTACTTGGGTTTTTCTAGAGTGTTGAGGGTCTGCACAGCTTAACTTCAGGGACTATGACCATCAGGGCCAGGAGAGTTGGTTTGGACTGTTGTAGGACTCCTCAAAATAACAGAGGGGTGAGCATTGGGGAACAGCATGTAAGATGGCTCTTTCGAGACCCACATCCTATATTAGAGTGTGTAGGTTTGAGTCCCACTCCACTTCCAATCCAGCTTCCTACTAAAGTGCACCCTAGGAGGCAGCATATAATAGCTCAGGTACTTGGGTCTGTGCCACCCACACTGAGTTCTGGGATTTTCACTTCATAAAACCTGATGTTTTCACATCACAACCTGGCTGAATTCCAGCTATTGTGAATATCTGGAGAGAACAGTGGATGAGAGATCGCTGTGCCTTTAATGTGAATAAAATTAATTTTCAAAATTTAAATAAACCTCCTGCATCCATGTGGCCAGACTGGGACTATTCCAGTTGGGCCCCTTCCCTGTGGGGATGGCAGCTGCATAGACTAATTGAAAAAAATGCCTGAATACCTCAGTGGCCTCCTTTTCTCAGTTGTGCATCATTGTTTGACATACAAAGTTCATGATGGAGTGTTATTTTCCAGATCACCAACGCACATTGCAGCAAAGGAACACCTTATGTTCATCCACTCTGCATGGAGGACCCCATCAGCTCTGCTTCCCAGATGATATGAGTCTCTCATGTGGGTTACAGGGACCCACATACTTCAGCCATCACTCCCTCCAAAAGTGCATATTAGCATAAAGCTGGAATTGAGAGTTGTGACTGTAACCTAGGCATGCCAATATAGGATGTGGACATACTAAGCAGGGTTGTAACACATGCCAAATGTCAATCCCTCAGTGAATTTTTGAAGTGCCTCTGTATATCCAAGGCTTTCAGAGAAAGGAGACAGAGCCTTCTGGGCCCTGCCCCTTTACTACATAGTTTCTGCTTCTCCCCAACATTGCACACTGCTTCATGTGTCTCTCTCTGTGCATGCTCACTTCTGAGGTCTCTTCAGGCAGATAGGGAAGAGCAGCAGAGCACAGAAGAGTGGGTCTGGGAGACAAGGCAGATTAGGGAAAAACTGGACTGTGACAGTTTCTGCCTGGATCCTGCCACTTAGTGTTTAGTGACCACATCTGAAGCAGAGGAACATTGGACATCTACATGCCAAAAACTGAAATATAATATCTTTATATTACCCCAGGCATGAAAGTCAAATCAAAATGAATTGAAGGCTTACATAAAAGGTCAGAATATAAAACCCCTTACAAATGGAAGCAAATTCATTGATATAAGTCTCAACAATGATTGTTTGATATGACACTAAGTGCATAGGTGACAAAAGCAAAGACTGAAAGAAATCTAAGAAATATTCTGCATATGATAGGAAAAACAAAATAGATAAAGCAAGGAATGAAGAAAACATTGGACAACCTGAGTTTGAACACAAACAACTCAAAAGCAAATATTGTAATAAAAATTGCACAAAGGATTGATCAGTTTTCCATTGAATATATACAAGTAGCCAACAGGTAACTTAAAAGGGGCTCAGAAACAGCTAATGAAGACTACAATGCTAATTAAGACCACAGTGATTATCATCTCATATATGTTAAAATAATTATCCAAAAGTAAAAAGATAACATTGTCCCAGGGTGGAACAAGGAATATAAAAATTGTTGCTGAGAAAGTAAATTGTTACATCCAATACAGAAAACATTATGTAGGTCTTCAATCAAAATTAAACAAAGAACATGACAAAGCAATCTCACAACTGTGTGTATATCCAAAGGAAATCAAATCAGTATCTCAAATAGATACCTTTATCTCCACACTACTGGCAGCATTACCTACAAGAACAAGATATGGAAACAACCCCACTGTCAACATATGAATAAAGAAAATGTGATAAACACACATACACAGGAATCGCAGACAACATTAATAAGGAAATTCTTCCATTTTGTCAGGATGTGGATCCAAAAATATGAATGTGGACATTAGGCTATTTGAAATAAGGCACAGAAAGATAAATGCCACACAATATCACTCATATGTGTAAGCTAAGAAAGTCACACTTAATCACAGAATAGAATGGTGGTTGCATGGGCTGAGAGTGAAGGACATGGGAAAATGTTAGCTGAACACACATTTGCAGCTATGAGGTAAATCAACAAAATTAACACCTCAAGACCTTAATATTCAACACAGTAAATAGTTGATTATGATATCACATACTCACAACTTGCTAATATCTTACATATTCTTTAATAACACAGGGATGTAATGTGATGGATATGTTAGATTGTCTTAATCATTTCATAATGTATATGTACAAGAGGATTCCAGAAAGTTTATGAAAAAATGTAATCAAAAGATAATGTGAATTGTCCATACTTTTTAACGTCCCTCACATAGCAAAATATCAGTTTTCATACCTTGATGATACACAAATTGTGTCAGTCATACTCTGACAATCTTGAAAAAATTAAAACAAGCAAAACTAAACAGGCTCCTATATTAAAATATAAATCCAAAATAACTTAGTAAACTAGACATATCTACAGGATTTGGAAGACTTTCATGCAAGAAAAATCATTTTTAAAACACACATAAATTTGAGTGGTCAAAATTTCTATTTTGAAAGTGCACATAGAGATGGCACCCTGTGCAGAGAAAGTGTAAGTGCTAAGACGATGCCCAAATACCAAATTACAGGGTCTTTCTGCTTCTCTAAAACCTGGGTGAAAACCCCAAGCCAAATAAAACTTCTGTTTCTACCTTACTCAGTCTATGTTACTGGGATATTGGAAACATATGAAGGAGTGAGACATCCTAGAAACAGCTGTGTAAAGAGGTCAATGCCCAGGAAAATACCCTGCAGGCCACATATTGAGAAAACTCGGGGGAACCAGGTGCCTGTGGGGAGGGAAGGAGGAACCTACAGCGCCTGTCCTGCATGAACCGCATACACAGAGCCCACATTCTCCCTAGAGACCACCCAGTCCCCACTGCACAATCGGGGGAGACATGGAGCTACTGCCACACAGCTGGCCTGCTATGACTCTGGGCTGAGGCTGAGAAGTCTCACTCAAGCAGGGAAGGGGCAGGACCTCGGGGGTCCTGGGTGCCGGTAAAGCCCCCAACCCACGGGTCTGAGGGGACCAAGGGGAAGCCCTGTGCCAGCGCCAATATGGAGCCCACAGATGCCGGAGGCCTGTGTCCTCCTGGCCTTCGGCTCCGTTTTCCCCTCTCGATACAACCAGGTCCACACACTCACCATGTCGCGGTTGTCAGCTTCCGAGGTGCCCAGCGTCCCTGGTGAGTGAAGATGGAGAGCTGCAGAAGTCGACTTCGCTTGGGAGCCTCCTGGCGGCGGAGCTGTCTCCCAGGAGTTCACTCTGCAGGCAAAACTCTGAGAAGATTGTGACGTCCAGGCCCCGCGTGCTGATGCACTGTGGACGTCACCTTGCCTGATTGGACAGTTTGCCAGCTTTGAGTGCACGGAACGTCACAAAGCACGGAGCCAATCAGCGTCCCCCATAGCAAGGACCCCTAACTTCAAGTTGTCCTGGATGGGAACAGCGAGAGACAGACCTGGGTTCAGGTCTGTAATGGCCGCCCCTGGGCTCTGCCTCCCCGCGGCTGGAGGGCTCTCACCTCCGAGCTCCTGCTACCCACTGGCCTCGCCCTGGGTCCCCGTCCTTCTCCCTGCGGATGCTGCCTGGAGTTGGAGGTAACCTGTTGCAGTGAGTTACAGTTCTGTTTATCCACTTTCGGCGCTTTCATTTTCCTTGTATTTCTGCTCATTCTGTTGGGTCGTTTCTATTACTTTTTAATATTGATTTGAATAACACTTAGATATAACATAATTTAATTTTTTTTCTTTTCTTCTGTTTTCCACTCTGCCTATTGATCTTTTATATTTTCTAGTTATTTCTTGCTGGCACTTGGTAAGCTAATGGATTTTTAAAACATTGATCTTTCCCACAACATTAAATTCATTTATCAGTTTATTTGTTTTTAGATTTTATGGATTCTCCCTAAATAAATATCTCCAATATATTGGCAATTTATTGTTAAGAAATTGATCTTTACATCTTATTTTATTTCTTTTTGCTCTCCCCCTCGCCCCCAACTACTCCTCCAATAAGAAGTTGGCACTAGTGGAGACTTCCTGGTCTAGGTTTACTTCCAGGGTAAAAGCTGTCAATGATTCTGTATTAATCATGGTTTTCGTTGTAGGATGCTTTTAAAAAATTTTGATCTGAATAAGAAAGCCATTGCTCTTTTTTACTATATTGCAAGCAGTTTTTAAAAATTACATGCTGATTTCTAAATGTTTTTGAACATTAAATTGTCATGTGATTTTCTCCTTGAATTTGTCACCTACCTGGAAAATTTAAATGACTTGTTAAGAAATGTTAACCACCTCTTGTATTTTTTATTATATGTGACTTGTTATTCATTATATTTTCATATGTGCTTTCATTTATTATAAAAATACTAAGGATTTATACATCTGTATATGAAAGAGAGGTTTATACTTAATTTATATTGAAAGTTCTAGTCAACCTGGCATCATTATAAATGTAATGCTGGCTTTCTAAAAGAAATCTGAAAATATGCTTTGCTTATTTATACTTTGGTACATCTTAGAAAAATAGGTGTTTTATTTCTTAAATGTTTGAAATATTTTGTGTTTCTATAACTGAAGTTTTGCTTCTCTGTTTTATTGGTTGGTGGCCTTCAAATTGAGATTCAACTTGCTTGTTTTAATTTGGAGTTTTCCTATTTTATACTTCTTATATTGGGTTTTAGGAATTTATATTTGTGTTTGGGAATTTGATTTTCAAAGTATAGTGGATTTTTATCTCTAGTCAAGTTTTTACCCTAAGAGTTTTTTTTTTTTTTTTTTTTTTGACATGCAGTGTTAGGTGGTGAGAGAGACAGAGAGAAAGGTCTTCCTTCCATTGGTTCAACCCCCAAATGGCTGCGACGGCCGGAGATACACCAATCCGAAGCCAGGAGCCAGGTGCTTCCTCCTGGTCTTCCTTACGGGTGCAGGACCCCAGGACTTGGGCCATCCTCCCCTGCCTTCCCGGGCTACAGCAGAAAGCTGGACTGGAAGAGGAGCAACCGGGACAGAATCCGGTGCCCCAACCAGGATTAGAACTCTGGGTACCGGCACCACAGGTGGAGGATTAGCCTAGTGAGCTGTGGCACCGGCCTTACCCCTAAGAGTTTTACAATATTTTTTTCTGATCTTGACAAGGCTCTTCTCTCTGTAAACAATTGTTTTAATACATGAAAATGGACACTATTGTTACTTTCCCCTGTGTTTCCTCAATTACTTTTATTCATAGTTTATTAATTTTGTTAAAATTAAAAAGTATATCCTGGGGCTGATGCTATGGCATAGTGGGTAAAGCCACCAATTGCAGTGCTGGCATCCCATATTGGCCACAGTTCAAGTCCCAGGTGCTCCCCTTCATATCTAGCTCTTTGCTATGGCCTGGGAAAGCAGTAGAAGACGGCCCAAGTCCTTGGGCCTCTGCAACCATGTGAGAGACCTAGAAGAAGCTCCTGAATTCAGATAAGGGCAGCTCTTGCTGTTGCAGCCATCTGGAGAGTGAACCAGTAGATGGAAGACCTTTTTCTCTCTCTGCCTCTGCCTCCCTGTAACTCTGCCTTTCAAATATATAAATAAATCTTAAAAAATATTTCCAGAAATGAATGATAAGATCCTCTAGGCACACCAGGGTTAGAACAAAGCATGTGTGAAGCATCCCAGATTGCAGAGATGCATACAAATTGAACTTGGTGAGTCGTAACATCGATTGTTTTCACCTTTGAATAAAGGCATCTGTGAATGAAGGTTCACTACAACAATCATACCCAAGACCAAACATTCTCAGCTTTGGTGACTATTAGAATCATCTAGGCAGCTTTGAAAACACATTGATCTCCAGGGTAAACCTGGGACCAATATAATCAGTCCCTGGAGGTGGGAAACTAGGCATAGTATTTTTAAAATCTGTCCTGTGTGATTCCAATATGTAGTCAGGGTTGAGAGCAGCTGATGATGACAGTCACACTGCCTCCTTTCCAGATGCATTTTATATTTCCTATTATGCACATTCCAGATTTCCAAGATGATATACATTCTCAGATTTAAATCCCTGTGAAGGTCTCACATGTAACTGTTGAATATTGCTGCATAAGAGAAATGACAGTTCCTTATTCATATTGGTCAGAGTTTGGGGAGAGATGAGGGAGAACAGAAGAGATTGAACAATGAGAAGCAGAACTGAAATGCATTTTTGGCAGCGCATGGTTTGCCACCCTGAGGTTGAGCAGCTTTCCTGCCAGCCTCACTGATGCCCAGGAGAATGTGGTGCCAAGGAACTGAATTTCTGTATTTCCAGAGTGCACATTTTTCTCACCTGCAGATGGCTTGATTGTGCTCTATATTTGAGGGAAAGAGTGAATTACACAAAATTCAATTGAAACAAGGACTTTTAATTCTTGCAAATCAGAAGTCAGGTTGTAAGAACTTGGCCACACAGTTACAGAGCTCAGTAAGTAGGCCCATTCAAGCCAATGTTGGGTGGTAAAATGGAACATGTACTCAACCAGCTGGGATTTCATTCTGTCTCTGTCAGTTTCTTATTCCTTAGCCAGATTATTTAATGAATCCCAGTTTTATTCTGTGAAAAATGGGAGTAACAAAAGCTGTGATTCCTCGGATTTATGTGAGAAATAAAGAAGTTAATCTTTCTAAAGTGCTTGAAAAGAGGCTAGCATGCACTTAGTTCTCAATAAGCTTTAAGAACACATTTAATTCACCTTATGTGGAACACATTATTGAACGTATATATTGAACTACCACCATTGGTGTTGGAATGGAGTGAGGGATGCTGCAAGATAAGAAAGGGTGCAAGTGGCTTCTTCTCTTACATAACTGAAGTTATCTGGGGGACGTCAATGCTTAAAAAATAACCAACACTGCTAGTAGATAAGTGGCATTTTAAGGAATGACAGTTTTAACAATTTTTTAAAAAACCCGCTGTACATTGTTTTTTTAAAATAATTTTTAAATTTATTAAATGTGAATAAATTTCATGTATTTCATATATATGTAGATTTAGTTGTATTCTCATCATACCCACACTACCTTTCCTCATCATTCCTTACTTATTCTTTTAATTTTTACAATGATATATACTTCAGTTTATTTTATAATCATAAACTTAACCCTCTACTAAGAAAACAATTCAACAAGTAATAATAAGGAGAAAAAAAACCAAAAACACTGTTCTTAAACAGCAGAGACTTGTGTTGTAAACAATAATCAAATCACAAAATGCCAATTTCACTCATACATTAAATTTCGGTACTCTATTAGTTATTACAAATCAGGAAAAATATTTTTCTTACTGGAACTTGTTTATTTCACTAGGTATAATGCTTTCCAATTTTATCCATTTTGCTGCAAACAGCAGACTTTCAATGTTTTTATAGCTGAATAGTATTCCATAGTGTGCATATGCCACATTTTTTTAACTATTGGTCGATGGACATTTGCCTGGATTTCATTTCTTAGCTACAGTGAATTGAACTGGAGTAAACATAGAGGTACCAATAAGTCTTCCATATGCTGATTTCACTTTGTTTGAGTATATTCTAAGAAGTAGGATGGCTGGGTCATATGGTAGACATATTTCCAGATTCCTGAGCTATCTTTCACAGTTGCTGGACCAGTTTACATTTCAAGCAACAATGGATTGGGGAACCTTTTCCCTCACAACCTCACCAACATTTATTGTTTTTTGATATCTTATGAAAGCTGTTCTAATTGGGGTGAGGTGAAATCTCATTGTGCTTGTTGTTTGCGTTTACTTGATGGATAGTTATCTTGAGAATTTTTTCATGTGTCTATTGGTTATTTAGATTTCATCATTTGAAAAATGCCTCATCAAGTCCTTTACTCATTTCTTAACTGGGTTGTTTGTTTTCTTGTTGTTGAGTTCCTTGAGCTCTTTATAGATTCTGGATATTAATCCCTTTTAAGTTGCATAGTTTGCAAATAATTTCTTCCATTCTCTCAGTTGCTTCTTCACTTTGCTGAGTATTCCCCTTGCAGTGCAGAAGATTCTTAGCGTGAGGTAATCCCATGTTTCTATTTTTTGCTTTTATTGCCTGTGATTCTGGGGTCTTTTCAAAGAAGTCTTTGCCTATGCCAGTGTGTTGCAGTTTCCCCATTTTCCCCTAGTAATCTGATTATATCAGTTTGTATATTTAGATCCATGATCTATTTTGAGCTGATTTTTGTATAAGTTGTTATATAGCCATTTTGTTTCATACTTCTGCATTTGGAGATACAATAATCTTACAACCCTTTGTTAAAGAGACTGCCCTTTCTCCAAGGATTAATGTTAGCTCCTTTGTCAAATATTAGTTGGATTTAGAAGTGTGGATTTATTTATTGGGTTTCTATTCTGTTCCCTTCATCTTCATGTGTAGTTTTGTGCCCATACCAGGTGGTTTGATTGTAACTGCCCTGTAGGATGTTTTCAAATCTGGTATTGTGCTGGAACTAGCTTTGATTTTCTTGTGTAAAATTGTTGTAGCTATTCAGGGTCTCTTGTCTTCTCTAATAATTTTAGCATTGTTTCTTATTATTTGCATCATTTTGAATATGTAAATTGATATGCATAGTATGAGTACTTTGATTAAATTAATTATTCCTATCCATGAAAATAGAAGATTTTTTTTGTGTATTCTTTGATTTCTTGCTTTAATATGTTGTAATTTTCATTGCAAAGATTTTTGACATCCTTGGTTAAATTTATTTCAAGGTACTTAAATATTTTGTTGCTATTGTGAATGGTACTGACCTTACAAGTCCTTACTTAGCCATGGCATTTTCTGTGACTACAAAGGTATTGATTTTTTGCATGATGATTTTATATCTCAGTATAGAAATAAAGAGCTAAGTTCAAGAGTGCAAAGCCAAAGTGAGTTTATTGTGTAGAAAGCTGTACAGAGTCCTACGAGACAGGAGAGGCCCAGAGTTTGGAGACCATTATCAGTGAGGTGAACCTGTTGTTTGTGTCTTCAGTTTTAGTCTTTAATATTCTCCCATGGGACATGTTTTGTTGGGACATGCAGAGGTTCCTGTTTTAGAATGATTCTTGGAAAATCTCTATGCCTTCCTCTTAATTTTAATAGGAACTTAAGATATCTCTAAAAATAAAAAGATCCATACATACAAAATTTTGATGGCATAATCCAAAAATGTAGTGAAGCAATAAATGAGTTCAGTAAAGTTAGAAAATACAAAATCTCAAAAGTACATGCATGGGGGAGCCAGAGCAGAGGGGGGGTAGTCTTTGCCTCTGCCTATGGCGCTGCCATCCCATATGGGCACCAGCTTCTGTCTTGTTCCTCTTCCTATGCAAATCTCTGTTATGGCCTGGGAAAGCAGTAGAAGAAGGCCCAAGTGCTTATGCCCCTGCACTCATGTGGGAGACCCAAAATAAGATCCTGACCTCTGGTTTTGGATTACCCCAGATGAGGCTGTTGCTGCCATTTGGGGAGTGAACCAACTGATGGAAGCTCTTTCTCCCTGTATCTCCCTTTGTGACTCTGCCTTTCAAAAAATAAAATATTAACAAAAAGTACATGCAGGTACCCCTAAGTGATGCACAACAACCCATTAGGTTGTGGAGAGAATTAAATAGAATTTGTGATTTTTTTTACCTTTAAAGGTACAAGTATAACCTGCTATGTATGCTTTTAACTTAAATGTGTCTGTCTTTTATGTAAGTATGAGAATACTATACACATCTATAGAACTTTGCATGCATGGCAGAGCAAGGCCTTATTGACAAGGGTGTTTAATCTCCACCTGGTATTGGGGCAACATCCTCAACCCTGATAATATCCTGGCCTATTTAGCCCTAACATGGTTTGCCTTTATTAATTTTTAAAAATATTTTTATTAATTTGTTAGAGCAGGAGAGAGGAAGGAAGAAAGGAAGCCAGCAAGGGAATTGGGAGACAAACGAAAGAGAAAAGAGAGTGCTCCCACCTATTGGTTCACTTTCAAAATGCCTGCAACAGCCGGGAATGGACCAGGACAAAGCTAGGAGCCTGGAATTCCTTCTGGTTCTCTCAAAATCTCAATTTGAGGGAGAAGTCTTCATTCATGTCATTCATGGATTTCTTTAATTTTTGAACTTTTTTTCTTATTGCTTCTGAATAATCCTTAAATTAATTTTTTGAGTTCCATTTCAGGCACTTCATAAATCTCTTCATCTTCAAAGTCTAATATTGGAATGTTTTTGTATTCCTTTGGGGAACTCGTTTTGTCTTCCTTATTCTTGTTTCTTGAATTTCTGAGTTTATTTTTAGGCATTTGTGGAGACACTTGTTGGATCTTTCCTCTGATGGCTTTTATTTTTCTGCTATGCCTGTGTGGCTTCTGCTCTATTAGTGAATACCCAGATGCTTGAGCTGGCTGTGGCCTGAGGGCTCTAGTCTGTGCTCCAGAGTGGGGTGAGTATCCAGGGTGACACCCATGTTGGATGCGGTATGTTTTCCTTATTGTCAGCAATGGGGAGTGGATGATCACCTATGCTGGCATCATCACACACCTCCCCCTCTTCTAAGGTGATCAGTGCCTGAGTATTAGGCCTCAGTGGATGCATCCTTCCACCATGCTGATTCATGAGCTGCACAAAGGATCTGTGCAGTCCTCAGGATGAGCACTGATCCTCTGGGATATCCCACCCCAATCAGGGAGCTCAGAATGTGTGGATCTGTAAACAATGATTGCCCAGAAACCCAGAAACACCTTGCACCCACTCAGTCACAGAGTTCACACAGTGTCAGCCCATGGGGCAGGCACAGACATGTTGTGCAGAGGATCCACTCTGCCCCACTAGCCTGGTCCTATTCATGGAGAGGTAGAGATGTTCCCAGAGCCAACTGCATGTGAATATTCTGCCTAGGCAATTTGAGCTTCAGAGCCAGTGATGTGTTGAGAGGCTAGGGGCACCTTGCACTTGTACATGGGAGCCCAGCCCCCTGTCAATCATCCCAACAGACTCAAAGTCTATTGAGAACATGTATTTTTCCCTCTGGTAAAATACTGGATCCCAAACATGCACAATGCATGCTGGACACAGCCTTACTTGTTTCAAAATGATGACTTCTGCCCACCAGTTGTTGGGCACATGCAAGAGATTCTGCATCCAGTACTGATGTCATAATGTCACTGTATCTGCACCCATTGCTGGGAGCTGGCAAAATGACATCTGTCCTTGCCAGTTGCTGGGCAAGTACAGACGAGCTGCTGTAGCTGATATGTACTTATGTACAAAATGACACCCACCCTCTTTCACCTGGTTGCCAGGCACTGTTGTGGGGAGGAAGTAGAGATGAATAGAAAGAATAATGCCCCCTTTTTTTCCTGGGTGGGTGTGCATCCTGTTTCCCTCAGGGCTCCAGGCCAGACACAAAGTGTAGGCCTCTAGGCTCTCACTCTGGCCTTATCACCAGTAGCATGGGGTGCTGCAGTCTGATCTAACCTCACTCTCCAAAGCTGATTCTTTCTCCAGCTCTCGACTTCTGGGGTTGTGTGTTATGTCTGTGATCACTGCTGCACATCTGCACCTTCCACACACAGATCCACAACATCTCCTCCTTCTGCAGAATCTCCACTGCAGCCAGGGGACGTTGCGCCCGCTGCCACCAAGGTGAGCAGAGAGGAAGGGGCAGTGGTGGCGGAAGCGACGTGGTGATGAGCAGAGCGGTGCCTGATTAGGTACAACTCCACTTGGAACTTCTGGGCCAACACCAAGCCTCCGCCGCTGTCTTCGCCACTGCTGCGAGCGCGAAGACCTCTCTCGCCTTCTTGCTAGACCATGTTCCCGACGTGTGTGAGGCGCTGCAGCAGGGGGCAACCTGGACCACCTGGCCAGGTTCCTGTGGCCACTGCCCCAGAGCGACCTGCTACATGGCAACGAGAGCCTGCTGAAGGGGCGGGCGCTCCTGACCTTCCACCAGGGCATCTTCCCAGATGCCTGGATAAGAAACAGCATCCTGGAGAGCCCCAACCACCTGCTGCTGCAGCAGCTCTGGTACAAGGTGCGCTACACCGGGAAGGTGCACCGAGAAGGCGGCCTAGGCCGAGGGACCCTGCGGCTGTGTGCCATAGACAACTACCAGCTGCACAGGACATTGCCCCTGCTCTGCACCATCTGGGACTGGGAGGAGATGGTGTATTGTTTCAAGGAAAAGTTGCACAACATGCTCAAGGAGCTCTACAAGCAGAATCGCTACCCCTCGCCCTCCAAGGAGCAGCACCTGGCCAAGATCACCATCTTCTCCTTCACCCAGGTCAACAACTGATTCAAAAACCAACAGCACTGAGCCTGGAACCCGTTGGAGAGCCAGTCCAAAAGTGAGTCAGATGGCAATTCCAGCAATGAAGGTGAGTTCAGCAAAGGACAGGAGGATCTGTCTCCTTACCCTCTCCAGAGTTCCTCTTATGGTGTCACCAACCTCAGCTTGTCCAGTCACATGGAGCCCGCGAATTGGAAATAATGAGATATCCTTAAGTGGCTGGTGCTGTGGGCTCAGCAGATTAATGCCCTTGCCTGAAGCGCTGGTATCCCATATGGGCACCAGTTCGAGACCTGGCTGCTCCACTTTTGATCCAGCTCTCTGCTATGATCTGGGAAAGGAGTAGAAGATGACCCAAGTCCTTGGGCCCCTGCACCCACGTGGGAGACCCAGAAGAAGCTCCTGGCTTCGGATTGATGCAGCTCCAGCTGTTTTGACCAATTGGGGAGTGAACCATCCATTGGATAGAAGACCTCTCTCTCTCTCTCTCTCTCTCTCTCTCTCCCCCTCTCTCTGTCTCTATCTCTATTCCTGTCTCTATCTATCTCTCTGCCTCTCCTCTCTCTGTGTAACTCTGACTTGCAATAAAGAAATAAATCTTTAAAAAAAAATATATCCTTAAGCTATTCTGGAGTTTTGTTGAATGGAAGCTTAGTACCTGCAATTACTTCGCCTGTTTTCCTTAATGGTAACTATTTCATTCAGAGACCCAGTGGAGTCATCCTAAATGGATTAAATGTGAGAAATACACAGTGTCCTTAGCCCACCAAAAATGTCAACCAACATTGTGAACAATGGTATCTCCATGATGGACATCCTGGGGTCTACCTCCCAGGATGTGAAGGATTTCAATGTGCTGCAGTGTTCTGCAGCCAACTCGGCATCCACCACCTCCTACAGCCCCAGTGTCCAAGTGTCATTCCCAGGGCTGATCCCCAGTGCTGAGATGAAAAGAGAAGACATTCAAACAGTGGCTTCCCTGGAGGGAAGCTCTGTGGTGACATTCACTACTCCAGTGCAAATCAACCAGTACGGCATTGTCCAGATCCCCAATTCCAGAGCCAAGGGCCAGTTTCTTAATTGGAGCATTGAATTCTCTCCACTTCAGATGCTGCCTGTCTCAGTGGCAGCTTCACCAAGTAACAGTTCCATAAATTCAAGCACTTCAGACTGGAGCACATTCATCAGCAAGTCCACCCCAGTGCAGCAAGGCAAGGTTTTCTTGAGCTGTCTCACTCCAAGTGCAGTGGTATACACTGTTGGTATTTCTGGCCAGACACTGGGATCTGTGAAACAGGAAGGCTTGGAAAGGCGCTTGGTGTTTTCTCAGTTGATGGCCGTCCATCAGAATGCTCAGGAAATGCAAACCTGCCATCTGAAAATCCCTCAAGGAGTGGCCTTCACCCTCTGGCCTCTTTGTTGGTGAATGTGTCCCTAACTCAGTTTTTCCCTGACTCCACCTGCACTGCTAACTTCCACTGAGCTCAACCCTGACATCACTGATAACCAGCCAATGCCTGCACCTGTGGCAGGCAAATCCGCAGGGGTGGCGGTCAGCAATGCTAACTATGCAACTCTTCAGAACTGCTCCCTCATTACTGGCCAGGACCTGTTGTCCATGCCCTGGGGGAAATTGTTCCTACCTCTGAAGACCAGATGGGCCATGCCTCCATAGCAGTGCACCAGAATTTTGTCAGAGAACACCATTTGGTTCTGCAATCAGTAGCTAACCTAAAAGAGAACCTCTTATCAGATTCTGAGAACAAAGCAACAAGCAGCCTAATTATGCTGGACACCAAATCTAAATATGTCCTAGATGGCATGATTGAGACTGTGTGTGAAGACCTGGAAACAGACAAAATAGAGCTTGCTATGCTCCAAACTGCCCAGCTGGATGAAGATATACAAAGCTTATAAACTTCGTGTGCCCCTCCTCTCCCTTTTTGGCATCAGGGGCAGATGTTGTCCTAAAGCCCTGAGAACACAAAGAATTTCCCCATTCAAAGGAAAACTCTGCTTTTACAAGCATATGCATTCAAGAGACTTTAGATCTGCACAAAGATCACAGTTAATTATATAGAGAACTGCATTACTGCAGCCTTTTCGTTCACATACAATGATCTCTTTTAAATTGATGGAGACAAAAGAATCAGATGAAATGTCTCAAGGCAAAGTTTTACCCTTTATTGACAATATCATTCTAAAGTGAAAATGGAACTTAATAATTTTTTAAATTAAAAATGTTTACATGTAACACAGAAAACTAAATACAGCTCCAGACCATTAGAAACAATGCAATTATTTCTGTTTACCTTTATACCATGGGCATTGTGGGGAGCAACTGGGAGCAACTCGGACTAGACTAAGTTACTGGAATTAAGACTTATTCTATGCATCTGCTCTCCCACAATATGGTGCTGGGAGAGGAGGAAACAGCTTCTACACAGCTGCCTCCAGTTCAACCAATAAACTGTAGGACCTGCTCCTGATCGGAGGAGAGCAGCGTACTCGGCGTGTGGGTAGCAGAGTTGGGATTGGTGGAAGAGGACTATAAGGGAGGAGAGAGACAACATGCACCAAGGAACATCTATCTGAAGGAACACCTGTGCAGCCCCCGAGAGGGCCGGCCAGCGGTGTGCCACTCCCCCGCGGAAGTGGGGAAAGTGGCAGGGGGAACCGCCCTTCCACGGAGGTGGAAGGGACGGTAGCCAACCCGGGAAGAACCAGCAGCAAACCCAGGGAGGGCCGAGCAGACAAAAGAACAGCGCAGGGTCCTGTGTCGTTCCTCCACGAAGACGGGGAGCGACAGGGCATTGATAAAGTTAAGCATAAATTGTACTCCAAACTGTTCTAAGGGTGTCTTTTTAAAGTTCAGTGGCTTAATTATATATTTGTGTGTAGGTAGAGAGAGGCATACTTCTCTTTTTCAGCATTTTTGGCTTAGGTCTCTGCACATTTGCAAATGTGATTGCTTATAGCTCAGTGTAGCTGAGCAAGTTGGAAACTCCAAGAAAAACTCTGAAAACACTTCACTGTGAATGTAAATATATGAGTTCTACATGCAGGCTTTGAGTAATTGCAGTGAATTTTATTTATATTATATATTTTCCTCTTACACTTCAGGCACTATGAAATGAAAAGAGAAATGTTTTCTCACTGTTTATTGTTTGAACAGGAAGTGAACATAGTTGCTTCTGACAAAGTTTTACTTTTTATAGGATTTTAAAAGCAATGACTTTTTTATCAGGAGTCTCTTAAGGTCAATATTAATAACATTGAAATCAGAAATCTAACACCTAATATTGGAATTTTGGTAATTTTTTCAAATCTTTGTTCTTTAGCTAGCAACTCTGATTCATTTAAATATGTTTTCTATAGAATTCTGTGCTCCTTGTTACTTTGTGGCCTTTTAATTAGTATTAACATATGGAACTGTCCATGGAAGCACTAATGGTGCTTTTCTACTGTCTAACAGGGTTAATTTCATCACAGAATTTTTCACTAAATTTTAAGTATAAAGTTTATAATGCAAATTGATGAACAGCTAATTATTGTTGCTACTTTCTGTTCCATGAAAATAAGAACAGCATTATAGATACCACATAAAAGCAATTCTTCAGGCTATGAAAACACCATTATAGAGTTAAGAAAGAATTTGTAAATTCTCTTGAGCAAAATCCTGTGGAAACTTCATTCTAAATGTTTTTGAAACAGTTGTTAAGCAATGATACATGACTCTTGTTTGCATTATATTATCATGTCTTCTTTAAAAGTAAATATTTTTTGTTTCTGTAAAAAATGAATAGAGGAAATCTGTGTTTCAAATAATAAATATGGTATATAAAATGTAAAATCATGTGACATTTAAACAGGTACAAAAGGACTTTATAGAATTATAATCTCTGTCTCTGTCTCTCTCTCTCTCTCTATATATATAATATCAATTGGATACAGTAACAAAATGGAGACAAGTAACTATTATTCTGTTGTTGGTTCTGAAACAATGAAGTATAAACTCATTTATTTGATGTGTGGAATATCTCTGAAACAGTGGAGATTGAAGTGTTGTGCACTGCCTTTAAGGGTGAAGACATACATCATTGAACAGCAAGGAATACTGTTTTTCTTTTTTTTTTTTTTTTGAGCGAGAGAGAGTGAGTGAGAGAGAGAGAGGGAGACAGAGAGAAAGGTCTTCCTTCTGTTGGTTCACCTTCCAAATGACCGCTACAGCTGGCACTGCACTGATCTGAAGCCACGAACCAGGTGCTTCCTCCTGGTCTCCCTCATGGGTGCAGGGCCCCAAGCACTTGGGCCATCCTTCACTACCTTCCCGGGCCACAGCAGAGAACTGGACTGGAAAAGGAGCAGTTGGGACTAGAACCTGGTGCCCATATGGGATGCCTGTGCCGCGGGTGGAGGATTAACCAAGTGAGCCACGGCACCAGCCCCAGGAATACTGTTTTTCATTATGTTGATATCTTACAAAATAAATAAAAATATTTAAATCATTAAAGTTAGAGCATCTTATCAACACCATCACACCACACTCCTTATCAATCTCCCAAATTCATCATCTGTATATAGGAAAATGATTTTTACCTAAAATCAGGCACACTATAGGTAATCTTCCTTATTTTTAACATCATTTTGATCTTCTGCTTTGTTTCATATTGTCTGTTTTCAAATACACTTATTTTTCATTTAGAGTCATATTTTTGGCCCTATGCTTTAATGTTAATTTTCCATGTTATACCTTAAATGTATTAATATTTGATTATTATTTTCAATTCATATTTGTCTTCTTAATTTTATTTTTAAAAAGAGAACACTGAACTTTGAACATTTTGCTATATTTTTTCATGTGTATCAACATGACATATAAAATCTGTTAGCATATCTTGCTTAATAACTTACAATTCATATGCAAAAATATCTATTGTGATGTATTCTCTTGAAAAAATAAGATGAAATAATTGAGATAATTTTGTTGGAATGCTCATTATAAAGGAAAAACCTTTGGCTGCAAAATCATTTTCCTTATTCCTTCCTGAAACACAGTATGTTAGTCATACAGCAGCTATTATGTAGCCATGAGGTAAGATTATGGAGAATATAAGCCACATTGTTAGGATCATGTCAATGTTACATTCTCAGACTACTATATTAGTCCCAAATCATATAATTTGGGGAGCTTGTTACATAGAAAAATAAAATGATTTAGATAAGCCTATGACTTCAATTATCTATTATGTTCAATCAAGTTTATTCTTTTTTTTTTTTTTTGACAGGCAGAGTGGACAGTGAGAGAGACAGAGAGAAAGGTCTTCCTTTGCCATTGATTCACCCTCCAATGGCCACCGCGGCCAGCGCGCTGAAGCCAGTACACCATGCTGATCCGATGGCAGGAGTCAGGTACTTATCCTGGTCTCCCATGGGGTGCAGGGCCCAAGCACTTGGGCCATCCTCCACTGCACTCCCTGGCCACAGCAGAGAGCTGGCCTGGAAGAGGAGCAACAGGGACAGAATCCAGCACCCCATCCAGGACTAGAACCCGGTGTGCCGGCGCCGCAAGGCGGAGGATTAGCCTAGTGAGCCATGGCACCAGCCAAGTTTATTCTTAACTGAATGGAAACAGTACTGTTTTATTTTATTTATTATTTAATTATAATTATTATAAATCATCCTCCTTATCTCTTACCCAGGTTGTCCCTTATGATACTTTAGTCTCCAGCAAATGAAGCATTAAGTCCCTCTGGTATTGAGGAAAAGATTTCCCAGTGGCTGTCCCCTCTCAATTTCAACATAATCCTAGCATTACTTCAGGAGTAAAACTTTGAGAAAGATCTACCAAGTCATATAGAAATCTTGAAGACTATAATATCTTTTTAAAATCTAAAATGACACTTGTTCCTCTTATCTGTTCTATTAAAAGACACTATTGGTTGTAATTAATCTAAACCAAAAACAGCAGTATTATTTTTTACTTCAGTATCAGTTCACTTATGTGCTTTTTTTCTTTTTCTACAATAAAGAAAAGTATAGAGAAAGCAATTTTCAAGACATTTCTTACAATTTTCCCTTTAGATTAATAAACAGATGGCAGTGAGAAAGCAGGAAAAATTAAGAAAACTATTATAATTTAAATAAGTATCAATGAAGGGGCATGCTAACACTTGCCTGTTAGTTACACATGTTCAATTCCTGCTAGTAATGCCTAGCTCATCTTTATCACTTATTTTATCCACAAAATAATTGTTATCTTAGGGTAACTGCTGTAGTGCATCAGGTTAGGCTGACACTTAGAATGTACACGTCAATCCACCTTCCTGATATTTATTTGTGAGGAAGCAGATATTGGCTCAACTAGATGGGTTCCTGCCACAGATATAGGAAACCTGGGTGGAGTTTATGCCTCCTGGCTTTGACCTGGCCCAGCAGAAGCTACTGAGGGATTTGGGGAGTAGAACTGAAAATAAGATTCATTCTCAATCTCATTCTCATTCTCATTCCCATTCATTTCTCTCTCTCCCCCATCTCTACCATTCTGCTCTTCCAAAAAATAAATGCATTTTTTAAAGATTTGTTTATTTTATTCGAAAGGCAGAGTTACAGAGAGGCAGAGGCAGAGGCAGAGAGAGAAAAGTCTTCCATCTGCTGGTTCACTCTGCAAATGTCTGCAAGGGCTGGAGCTGGGCTGATCTAAAGCCAGTAGCAAGGAGCTCCTTCCAGGTCCCCTATGTGGCTGCAGAGGCCCATGGACTTGGATCATCTTCCACTCCTTTCCCAGGCCAGAGAGGAGAGCTGGGCTGTAAGTGGAGCAGCCTGGACTCAAACTGGTGCCCATATGGAATGTGGGCACTGCAGGCCACAGCTTTACCCACTATGCCACAGAGCCGGCCCCAATGAATACATTTTAAAAAGAATACATTTTGGCCGGCACTGCGGCTCACTAGCCTAATCCTCCACCTTGCGGCGCCGGCATACCAGGTTCTAGTCCCGGTTGGGGTGCCGGATTCTGTCCCTGTTGATCCTCTTCCAGGCCAGCTCTCTGCTGTGGCCAGGGAGTGCAGTGGAGGATGGCCCAAGTGCTTGGGCCCTGCACCCCATGGGAGACCAGGAGAAACACCTGGCTCCTGCCATCAGATCAGTGTGGTGCGCCGGCCACAGCGTGCCAGCTGTGGCGGCCATTGGAGGGTGAACCAATGGCAAAAAGAAGACCTTTCTCTCTGTCTCTCTCTCTCACTGTCCACTCTGCCTGTCAAAAAATAAATAAAAAAATTTTAAAAATTAAAAAAAGAATACATTTTTAAAAGGCAGCGGTGTTGTGGTGGTAGTGGCAGCCAGCCACCAGGGTCTCAGGAGCCTGGCCCTGCACATTGCTGCTGTGGGCTGGACCGACAGCCATGCCACAGGTCTTTTGGAACAAATCATGGGATGCAGCTTCATTCAGATGTGGTAGAATATGCCAAGGAAAAATTTGAGCGCTTTATAAAAATAGTGATAGCTTTGATAAATTTGAGTTCTGTGAACCCTCATTGGTGGTTGGTAATTGCCTCCAGAGATCATCTGACAGACATCAGTATGATCAGATTTATTGTGATTTTAGAGTCCAGAAAAAACTACATGAACATTTTACTGAATGGGGGAGGCATACTAGTCATGCTTACAGAAAATCAGTTAACACAGATTATGCTAACTGGAGAAGCCACTTGGGAAAGTAAAAATAGCCTTGCTATTTCATTTGCTCCACTTGTGCACCAAAGTGAGAATGATTATGGCAAGCTTGCCATTGTTGGACTGCCTCCCTGACCTGTCAGAAAACTGCAGGACTTGTCCAGTATTTACATTTGCTGCAAACTTAGAACTTAGAACTTTCATAAATGATAAGATGCAGGCCAAAGGGATTTCCCAAAAGGAAAAGAAAGAGAGTGAAACAGAAGTAATAGGCAAGTCATTGTAGGTAATAAGCTTATTCCTCAACCTCTAGACAGTGAGGAGGATGAGAAAATGGAAGATTAGATAAAAGAGAAAGACCACCGTGAAGCCATGAAGCCAGAAGAGCCTCCTCAGAATTCACTGAGACAGCAAACATGAAGCTGCCCCTCGTTGAGTCTTTAAAAATTTACTTGACATATTTTAGAAATAAATTACAGATTGATTAGAAAGAACGACTCCTGATAATTCCTGTAGTCTCAAACCTGTAGCATTTGCTAGAAGTTAAGAGAATTATTTCTTTCATAAGAGTGAATTATAGTGGGGCAAAAAGTATAACTTGTTTCTCTCAGTAGCAAAAAAGATGTATTCAGTCATTAAAAAGAATCTCTTTTATAAAATCTATTTTTTT
The DNA here is from genome assembly GCF_051225735.1 of Oryctolagus cuniculus. Classification (NCBI taxonomy): domain Eukaryota; kingdom Metazoa; phylum Chordata; class Mammalia; order Lagomorpha; family Leporidae; genus Oryctolagus; species Oryctolagus cuniculus. Next base: position 25,860,326 of record NC_142885.1, read on the forward strand.
AAATCTTGGAAAATGCTATTTATCTCAGACTGATTTGAAAGTGGAATACAACCATAGTCAAGACCTTGTGACCTATAAATCCTTTTTCTGACTCCTTATGGATTCATAATAGTAAAGCTTACATGTAATTTTATGTAAGGTTTAAATCATTGTTAAGCATATAAATCTGGTTTGAACAGTAGTTATTTTATTTCCTCTACAAAAACTTTCTTATAAGGAAAACAAATGCTTTATAGACCTATTTGCCTTACTTTGTTGCAATCATTATTTCTGTGTTGCTGTAGATATATTCCAAGCAATATATGTGTGCACCAATAATGCTAGGACCACAAGGAGTCATAACTTTTATGTAATTTTTAGAACTTTCATATGAGTAACATACCTGTATAGACACAATTAAAATTAGGCAACCTGTGCAAACCCAGCAATGCATTCTACACAATCCAAACAACCTAAATAACTATTGCATCTCCAAGATGAGGCTTATATCCTTTGACAGCTCCAGGAATCCAACTGGAAACATCAAAGTCAAAAGAATTAATTTACAACTCTGAATCTAAAAACAAGTCTATCAAAGATGTCAGAGGTTTAAAACACTTGGTCAAAATAGGATCCCAGATCATTCTGAAAAATAAAAATCATCTATCCAAACAAGGTGTTTCAGCCAGAGCTATATATAAACTAGATTTAACCAGTCACAAAGTGATCAATCAAATATTTCAGAATGAGTAGATACTCCAGAAAAATCTTAACTCTTTTAAGACTCAGGTATTTTAATTTTAGATTATTTGTTTTTATTGTCACACAATAGTTGTACATTTTATAGGGTACAATGTAACATTTTGATATATGCAAACATTGTATTGATCAAATTAGAATAATTAGCATCTGTTGCTTCATATATTCAAGATTTCTTTGTAGTATGAACATTCAAATGTCTTTCTTCTAGCTATTTAGAAATATACAATATGTTATTGTTAACTATTTTTACCCTACTGTGCAAGAGAACACCAAGATTTTTTTACAATAAGAAAAATAACTTTAATTCAATAAATTACATCTGAGGTTTTTTTTTTTTTACTTTTTTTTGAGAAACTTAACTTACTTTAAAGAAGAACCCAAGAATAATACATCTGTTGTGAGTACTTAGATATAACTATAGCTTATGAGACATAAGAATAACTTCCACTTAATACACTTAAAAGAAGTAAATCTTTGAGAACAAGTTTTACTACTAACTCTCATAATACAACTCTCGGAGGACAGAAGTCCTCCATGGGAAGTTAGTCCACAGTGACACTTGTTAATTTAATGATTAACACTCTTATATATGATGTCAGTGATCACATGAGGCCCTTGACATGGTCTGCCTAGGCAATGGGAGCCCTTCGAATCCACAAACTACTTCAGTATTAGACAAGACTATAAGCAAAGTGGAAGTTCTCTCCTTCCATCAGAGAAAAGCACATCCTTCTTTGGTGGCCATGTCTTTCCATTGGGATCTCACCCACAGAAGTTCTTCATGTAGGACAGTTTTTTCCACAGTATCTTGGCTTTCCATCACTAAAATGCTCTCATGGGCTTTTCAGCCACACCAGAAAGCCATAAGGGCTTATTCTGAGAACAGAGTGCTACTTCAAGCAATTGTCATTCTATGAGTAAGACTTAGGTATTTTCAAGCAATCAGAGCTTAACAACAATAACAGAAAATCCAAGACTCAATACACATGAAATCTTCATTTCCTAGCTCAGTTACTAAAACAGCAAATAAAAAAACCCTTGAATAGGAGAATTAGCACACATACTCACCCTACTACTTGAAGCAGTTTAAACATATTGAGAAAAGTAGAGGTCAAGAATCAAATCTCTAAACTTTTTTTGGGGGGGGGATTTTTTTTCTTTTTTTTTAAACTTTTATTTAGTAAATAGACACAGACAACAGCGGGGAGACTTGGGACGCTCCACACATCGGCGCTGGAAGGGGAGGTGAGCTCAATAACCCGAGACATTGGTGGGGAAACGGGGGTCAGAATCTAGAGGGGGTCCGGAAAGTGCAGCAAACTCACTACCTGAAAGAAGGAAAAAAAAAAGCTTCGGGGTTTCTCTTCCCCCTAACCTTGCAAAGGTTACAAGGCTGGAAGGCTAGAATTCCCAAGAGACAAAGAGCAGGCCTACGCTCTGGATTTACATATCAATGGGGGAGAGCTAAGGAACTGAGTCACTACAATTCAGTAGCCTAGGCAACCCAGTGGGAGTCCAGAGGAGCCAAAGACTGGAAGCTAAATACCATCAATTCTGCACAGCCTTGCCCTGCGGTGTTACTTACCCCCTGAATAAATAAAATAAATAAATAAAATAAACTTTTATTTAGTAAATATAAATTTGCAAAGTAGTTTATGGATTACAATGGATTTTCCCCCCATAACTTCCCTGCCACCCGCAACCCTCCCATCTGCTCCCTCTCCCATTCCATTCAAGATGCATTTTCAATTATCTTTATATATGGAAGATTGATTTAGTATATATTAAGCAAAGATTTCATCAGTTTGCATCCACACAGAACATAAAGTGTAAAGTACTGTTTGAGTACTAGTTATAGCATTAATTCACATTGGACAACACATTAAGGACAGAGATCCTTAATGTAAGTAAGTAAGTAAGAGGAGGAGTAAGTACACAGTGACTCCTGTTGTTGACTTAACAATTTGACACTCTTGTTTGTGGCGTCAGTAATCTCCCTAGGCTCTAGTGATGAGTTTCCAAGGCTATGGAAGCCTTTTTTTTTTTTTTTTGACAGGCAGAGTGGACAGTGAGAGAGAGAGACAGGGAGAAAGGTCTTCCTTTGCCGTTGGTTCACCCTCCAATGGCCACCGAGCCAGCGCGCTGCGGCCGGCGCACCGTGCTGATCCGATGGCAGGAGCCAGGAGCCAGGTGCTTTTCCTGGTCTCCCATGGGGTGCAGGGCCCAAGCACCTGGGCCATCCTCCACTGCACTCCCTGGCCACAGCAGAGAGCTGGCCTGGAAGAGGGGCAACCGGGACAGAATCCGGCGCCCTGACTGGGACTAGAACCCGGTGTGCCGGCGCCGCTAGGCGGAGGATTAGCCTAGTGAGCCGCGGCGCCGGCCTTGGAAGCCTTTTGAGTTCACTGACTTCAATCTTATTTAGACAAGGTCATAGTCAAAGTGGAAGTTCTCTCCTCCCTTCAGAGAAAGGTACCTCCTTCATTGAAAAACTGAGGAAATCTCCAACTAAATGCAAACTGTAAAAATAGAAAAGTTGAAACAAGGAAAATTATAATCAAAGATGGGTTAAAAATGTCAAAGATCAGATTTCAAAATTCAAAGATAAAAATTTCTTGTGAGTCTTTTCCTATCAGAAAACCTGGTTGTTTTGACTTTAACATTTAACATTAACAAATTCTAACTTCATAACAATATGCCTTTGACATTAATACTTAATTTATAGAAACTCATATGGCCAATTCCATGGTAACATCAGCCAATGTTATTTCACACAGGATCCATCTTTCACAAAACTAGAATATTTTATATTTCTCTCAGCTGATTGTCCTGTTCTGTTCCTTTTTCCTTGCCAACACCATTTTACTTTAGGACAAATATTACTCACTTTTCCCCTTAATCAAAACACATCATTTATATTCCATAACTTCATGCATGTCTGTCTATGACAAAGAGATTTTTAAACTTTTCTCTTAATATTGAGTGTCATATATTTGTTAGAATTATTCCTTAATCTTAGTTACTCAATATCTAGTTAAAGCTTAGTAAACAATGTTAAATTGACATATTTTAATAATTTATGATAGCAGCTACTTATCAGCCCAGTGCTTTTTATGGAATTTAAGATGTCAAATTTACATTTAGAAATATTTTCCTTCTTCATAGTTACCTAACTAAGTTTTAACAATTATACTTAGATTTAAGAAACCAAACTATTAGACAAGCATGGTTGGGCCATTTTCTTGACAAAAAGAACTCTAAAAACTGAATTTTACTTCATATATATGAAGCAGTGAACACTGTACCATACATGTTTGGTTTTAAGTCAAAATTACACCTTTATTATTTTAAATGTCTACCAAAAATAAGTAACATTTGCTTGACTAGCAGACCTAGGCACAGACATATGTTAATAACTCTGAAAACATTTTTATTTTGTTTTTACAAAAAAATTATTTGAAAGGCAGAGTTATGCGGTGGTGTGAAAGAAAAGAGTACAAGTATGGGCCAGGGCTGGGCCACACAAAAGCTAGTAGCTGGAAAATCTTGGTCTCCCACTTGGTTGGCACCCAACTAGTTGGGACATACCCATTGCCTTCTCAGGCCCATTAGCAGGAACCCAAATCAGTAGTACAGAGTTGCTGGGAATTCATCTGGCACTCAATTATGGCTGCAGACATTGCAAGTGATGGCTTTATCCATCACACTATGCCTACTCCTTTACCAACAAATTTCAGACAACCTAGTCTACCACAGATTTATTTAAGGCATGGGCCCCAAGAGTACTTAGATTAGTTTCTTTATGTGAGTACACATTTGTCCATGTGCCAAATTATCAGAAATAGTAAGGGTATTTTACATTACAGACACAACTAGTACCATGTACAAATGTGTAACACACACACAGTTCTCACCCTACAAAATCACATACCCAACATGAACAATCACTTACAACGAATCAATTGATGTGGCCCATGGGACACATTCCCCTCCTCTGCTATAGATGGGTTCCTCTAGGTCCTGGTGCAGCTTCTCAATTTCACCAAGATGCTCTTCCCACAGGTCAGCCCCTGCAACCATCCCACCAGGACAGAGAAATGGGAGAGAGAAAATGCTGGTTACTACTTTGCCAGAAGAATGGACTTTGCCAGCAGCCCCTCAGCAAGATCACTATCCTCCTGCCAATCCCTTTGTCTCCTCATACAGGCACCCAGAGGACTTTGGTTAACTTTGGCCCAAGAGTAAATGAGCTTTCAAAACCAGAGAGCCTCCTACTAAGAAAATCCCATGGACCTCCTCCCACACAGTTGTCTGCTATGTGAGAGTTCCATGTTTTAGAAAAATAACAGAAAGATTCAAGATAGGACCTACCTAGCATCTGGAAAGCTATGGCCACCTTCTGTATGTGACTTTCAGGATGACAGAGACAGCCTCACTTGACCTGTCTTCTAATATTACCTTTCATTTTACTGATACACAACTTAACATCTTTAGAAAGGACAAATCCTTTTGTAAAACCCTTATAGAGAAGCTTAATGTAAAAGTACATTATCTTCAACACATCCTACATGGTTAGTTGCTGATAATGGATGCATCAGACAGCCAGCATTAGTCCATGGGTCTGCAGGTGGGTTACAGGAGGAAGGAGAACCTCCAAGGAAAGAAAAGGATTCAGAAAAACAGGAGGAAGGTTAATGAAAGGTTACATTACCCGCACATTTCTTTTCTGAAAACTACAATTGTCTTTCTCTTGGAACTGAGCTGCATCACAGTATTTGCCTGCCTAGAGATACCTGCCCACTTGGTATGACTGCCTTTCATGCATTGGGTATATATGCAGGATGGGGAACTGCTTGCCTCTGTATAACAACATCTTGCAGCTAGAAGCCAGTACTTGTTAGTGCTTGTGCCTAGAAAACTGTAAGAGTGGCCATGGGGACAAGAGATCCTTAATTTTCCCCTTCCCTTGCAGAGCACTGAGGCCTCAGGCATGGAGAATTAAAGGATGTACTTAGAAAGTACCAAGTGTGTGTGCAGCCCTTTCACTTCATACCCACTCTGTGAGAAGGCACCAGAAAGGGAATGGAAAACAGCCCGCCCAGAAAGGAAAATAAGTCAAGTCTTTGGTATTCTTCAATTTCTCTTCTTACTTTCACTTAGTTTAGAGATTCTCCCCCTTTAGTTATGTATATATTTTATCCACTACTTCATTTTTAAAGAGGTTAGAAGGTATTTGTATAGTATTGGCAGCAAGTAGTAGAAAATGCTATTATGGCAGCTTGAAATGAGGGACATTTTTCTTTCTGACTTCATAAGGAGTCCACAACTGGGTGGCTGCTGGCTTTGGTTCAGTCTCAGACAATTATTGCCAATTTTTCTATGCTTCTATTAGATTTTTATGACACAATTCTCATGTTAATGTGATATTAATACAAAAATGAAGATGTATTCCATGTAGTTCATAGATACAATTTGGATGTAGCTTTTATTGAAAATACTTCTAATGTGGTTGGCCACAACTGACAAAATAAAGTTATACTTCTATTATTAGCCTTATGTAAGATTTATATATTCTGTGTAGTTTGGAGTTTGGGAGTCACAACTAAAGAAAGACTTTCTACAGTAATATTTTGTGTCTGTTACTCTTTTTCGCCCTCCTATTGATCTTGGAACCATCATGGAAATAGTACAAAGAAGACAAAACTGAAGCTACACCAAAGTCAAATTTAAGGTGGGTTTAAACCTCACTAAAAAGAAGAGAATTGTTGTGTCATAATTTTGCTTAAATAAATGGATAGACATAATGGATTTCTCCTATTATTTTTTCACACTTGATGTTATAGTTAGTTCTAAGTCCATTTCTAAGTAATTTAGCCTTTATTTGTTAAGTATAAATTAACTATTCAGTTGAGATGATAAAGCAGATTTTGTGGAATATAGTATTATATGCCAGAAACTTATATCTAAAATGACTATTATAGGCTATTTCTGAAGGAAAGTCAGATTTACACCTTGTGGTGCAATCCCCCTATAAAAGCAATATACATAGGGGAGCTCATATCAAGCTATTACTTTAGCCCTGACAGTATAAACCCATATTATCACTCATGAAACTTGTGACCATTTGTTTCAATGATAGCAAAATCACACCAAATAAAAAGCATTACTTTTTTGAAATTTTATAGAAGTTACACAAATTTCATGCATTTCTTATGTACAGATTTAGGAACATAGTGATACATCCCATGCAAACCTCCTAATACCCAAGACCAACCCTTCTTCTTCCTCCCTCTTCCATCCCCATTCTTAATTTTTACAAACATCTACTTTCAGTTTACTTAGTTATCATAAGTTGTAGCCTTCATTAAGTAGAAATTAATGATAATCAGTTTAATTTCTAATAAGTTTGTATCTTTTAACTGCACAGTTGAGGTCATTTACATTCAAGGTGAGTGATGATAAATAATGACTTGCCCTTCCATTTTTTGATAAATATTCCTATTGTTAAATTTGGATTTCTTTTGTACTTCTACTAGGGGATTTTCTGCCATCTCATTCTTTCACAATTATGGATATCATTCTGTGTTTCTGTGTGTAGCATTTCCTGAAGCATCTTTTGAAAGGCTAGATGAGTGGCAACAACTTCTTTCAATTTCTGTTTGGTGTAGAGAATCTTTATTTCACCTTCATTCATAAGTGAGAGCTTTGCTTGGGTACAGTATTCAGAATTGAAAGCTTTTTTTTTTCTTTGTAGACTTGCACTATATTTCTCCCTTCCCTCCTAGCCTGTAGGGTTTCTGATGAGAAGTCAGCTGTGAGTCCAGTTGGAGATCCTCTAGAAGTAATCTGGCATTTCTCTCTTGAATATTTGAGAATCTTTCCTTTATGTTTTATTGTGAAAATTTAGACTACAATGTGTCATAGTGACATTTTTTTCTGGTCATGTCTGTTAGGGGCTCAGTGTGCTTCCTGTACTTGGACATCCCACTCTTTCCCCAAATTGGTGAAGTTTTTGTAAACATTTTACTAAATAATCCATCTAGTCCATTCTCTCTTTACACACCTTCAGGAAATCCTAAGACCTGGATGTTGGGTCCTTTGATAATATCCCATAGGTCTCCAAAGCTATTTTTACATTTTCTATTTTTATCTTGTTATGCTTTTATTTTATTTTTTTTGGTCTAACTGTAATATTTCCAAATATTTCTCTTCTAGTCTGGAAATTATTTCTTCTTCCTCACCATGTCTGCTGTTATGGCTGTCCATTACATTTTTATTTGATCTGTTGAATTCTTCATTCCTAATATTTCATTGCAATTTCTCTTCTTCCTCCTCCCTCTCCCATTCCCATTCTTACTTTTACAAAGATCTATTTTCAGTTAATTTTATACTCATGGGTTTAACCCTACACTAAGTAGAGAGTCCACTGACTAGCATGAGAAAAAAAGAACATAAACAAATAAACAAACAAAAATCATTGTTCTTCAACAGTCAAGACAAGGGCTGTTCAAAATCTCGGCATATCAAGAAGTGTTCCACTCCTATAGATTAACTTTTAGATATCCCTTTAGTAACCACAGATCAGAGAGACCATATAGTATTTGTCATTTTGTGACTGGATTATTTCAGTAAGTATAATGGTTTCAAGTTGCATCAATTTTGTTGCAAATGACAGGATATCATTTTATCACTGTGTACTATTCCATAGTGTATATATACCATAGTTTCATATCCAATCTTCTGTTAATGGATGTCTAGGTTGATTAAATATCTTCATTTTTAAAGATTTTTTAAATTTATTTTAGAGGTAGAGTTACAGGCAGAGAGAGACAGAGACAGAGACAAAGGTCTTCCATCCACGGACTCACTCCCCACAATGGCTGGAACAGAGCCAATCTGAAGCCAGGAGCCAGGAGTTTCTTCCAGGTCTCTCACACAGGTGCAGGGGCCCAAATACCTGGGCAATCTTCTGCTTCTTTCCAAGAACATAAGCAGAGAGCTGAATTGGAAGAGGAACAGTTAGGGCATGAACTGGCACCCATACAGAATGTGGGCATCACAGGCAGAGGCTTATCCCACTGTAACACAATGCTGGCACCCCCATATCTTAGCCATTGTAAATTGAGCTGAAATGAACATGGGGGTACATATTACTCTTTCATATACCAATTTCATTTCCTTTGGAAAAATTCCAAAGTGGGATCTCTAGATCATATGGTAGATCTATATTCAGATTTCTGAAGAATCTCCATACTGTCTCCCACAGTTGCTGTATCAGTTAACCTTCTAAGAGTGCAAGAGGATTCACTTTTCCCCACACCCTTACCAGCATTACTTGTTTGTTGATTTCTATGGGAAGACTTTCAAACAGGTGTAAGGTAAAACTTCATTGTGGTTTTGATTTGCACTTCCCTGATGGCTATAGATTCTGAGCATTTTTTCATGTGTCTGTTGGTCATTTGAATTTCTGCTCATCAAAAATATTTGTTCCTTTGCCCAATTTTTAACTGGGTTTTTTGTTTTGTAGTTGTTGAGTTTCTAGAACTCTTTATACATTCTGTAAATTAACCCTTTATCAGTTGTATAGTTTGCAACTACTTGCACCTACTTGTCTGGGTATACAAAGCTAATTGACTTTTTTGTACTAATGTTATATCCTGATGCTTTACAAAACTCTTTTATGAGTTCCAATATTCTCTTTGTGGAGTCTTTTGGGTCCCTTATGTATAGAATCATATCACCTGAAAATAGGAATAATTTGGTTACCTCCTTCTCAGTTTGTATCCCTTTAATTTCTTTTCCTTCCTAATGGCTCTTTCTAAATCTTCCAGGACTATATGAAGCAGCAAGGGTGAGAGTGGGCATCCTTGTTTGGTTCTTCATCTGAATGGGAATACCTCCAATATTTTCCTATTCAGTAGGATGCTGGTTGTGTGTTTGTCATAAATTGCCTTGGTTGTGTTGAGAAATGTTCCTTATATACCCAATTTGCTTAATATTTTCAACATAAACAGGTATTGAATTTAATCAAATGCTTTCTCTGCATCTATTGAGATAATCATATGATTTTGTTCTTCAGTTTGTTAACGTGATTTATCACATTTATTGATTTTGGGGTGTTGAAGCATCATTGCATACAAATAGATTGCACACAAATCCCACCTGGTTCAGGTGAATGATATTTCTGCTGTACTGTTGGATTAGAATGGCTAGTATTTTGTTGATGATTTCTGCATCTATGTTCATCTGGGAAATTTGTCTCCAATTCTCTTTTTCTGCTGTTTCTTTTCTGGTTTAGGAATTAAGGTAATGCTGGTCCCATGGAAGGAGTTTTGGAGGATACTCTACCTTTCAATTGTTTTGAAAAGCTTTATAAGAATTGGAACTATTTCTTCTTTAAGTGTCTGCTAGAATTCAGCAGTGAAACCACCTGGACATGGGATTTTCTTTGTTGGGAGGGTCTTTATTACTGATTCAAATTCCATCTTGGTTATTGGTCTGTTTAGATGTTCAATGTCTTCATGACTCAATTTTGGTAGATTGTCTGAGTCCAGGAATCTATCCATTTCTTCTGGGATTCCCAATTTGTTGGCATACAGCTCTTTGTAGTAATTCCTGATGATTATTTTTATTTCTGTGGTATCTTTTGTTATGTTTCTTTTTTATCTCTGATTTTATTGATTTGGGTCTTCACTCTCTTTTTTGGTTAGTTGGGCAAACGGTGTATCAATTTTGTTTGTTCAAAAAATCAGCTCTTTCATTTCACTGAATATTTTTTATTTTTTCTTGGTTTCTATTTTGTTTATTTCTCTAGTTTTAAGTATTTCCTCTACTAATTTGAGGCTTGGTTTTCTGTAGTTTTTCTAGTTCCTTGAAATGCATTCATATCTAACTTATTTTGGCCTTTCCAATTTCTTGATGCAGGCACCAATTGTCATAAACTCCCCTCTTAATATTGATTTTGCTGTATCCCATTAAACTTATATGTTGTAATTTATTCTTAATTTAATTCTAGAGTTTTTACTTCTCTTTTGAATTCTTCTGAGATCCACTGTTCATTTACAAGCATGTTGTACTATCTCAATGTGTTTGCATATGTTCTAGAGATTCCTTAGCTGTTATTATTTTTTTTTTGACAGGCAGAGTAGACAGTGAGAGAGAGAGACAGAGAGAAAGGTCTTCCTTTGCCGTTGGTTCACCCTCCAATGGCCGCCGCAGCTGGCTGGTGCACTGTGGCTGGTGCACCATGCTGATCCGAAGCCAGGAGCCAGTTGCTTATCCTGGTCTCCCATGGGGTGCAGGGCCCAAGCACTTGGGCCATCCTCCACTGCACTCCCTGGCCATAGCAGAGAGAGCTGGCCTGGAAGAGGGGCAACTGGGACAGAATCTGGCACCCAACTGGGACTAGAACCCAGTGTGCCAGTGCTGCTAGGCGGAGGATTAACCTATTGAGCCATGGCGCCCGGTTTTTTTTTTTTTTATGTTAAAGTCTATTTTGTCTGATATTAGGATGGTTACACTTACTTTTTTGCCTTCAGTTAGCATGGAATATCTATTTCCATTCTTTCATTTTCAAACTATGTGTATATTCATTGGTGAAGTGTTTCTTGTAGACAGCAATTAGACAGATCTTATTTTTTAATTCCTTCAGCCAGTCTATATCTTTGAATTGGAGATGATTTTAGGCCATTTAAATTTAAGGTTACTATTGATAAGTGACAATGTGGCCCTGCAATTATTTTCATAAATATTCCTATTGTTTACTTTCTATATTTTGACCTTTTACTAGCAGAATTTTTACCTTCACATTGCATCATAATGATGCATATCATGTTGTGTTTCTGTGTATAGCACATCCTTAATCATGTTTTGTAAGGTTGGATGAGTGTTAACAAATTTCTTCAAGTTCTGTTTGTTATGGAAGGTTGTCATTTCACCTTCAATCATACATGCGAGCTTTGCATTGTACAGTTTTCTGGGTTGACAGTTTCTTTATCTTAAGACTTGTACTATGTCTCTCTAATCTTTTATATCCTAAAGAATCTGATGAGAATTCATCTGTGTGTCTAATTAGAGATCCTCTGAAACTAATCCATTTTTCTCTCATTCACATTTTTTTATATCTCTCCTTATGTTTTACTGTGGAAATTTTGACTACAGTGTGTTGTGGTGAAGATTTTTCCTAGCCATGTGTATAAGAGTTCTATGTTACTTCTGAACTTGGGCATTTATTTCTTTCTCCAAATTATGAAATTTTCTTATTTCAGTAAAAAGGCCTTCTAATCTGTTCTCTCTTTCTATAGACTCAGGAAATACTAAGACCTGTGTATTGGGTCATTTAATAGTAATCCATAAATCTCTAACACTGTTTATAATTTTTCTATTTTCCTCTTCCATTTGTGTGTGTGTGTATGTGACTGAAACATTTCCAAAGTTTTGTCTTTTAGATAATATTTTTTCTACCTCATAAAGTCTGTTCTTAAGGCTTTCCACTGTATTTTTTAATTGACATATTGAATTCTTCATTTGTTGTATTTCATTTTGAATTCTAAATCTTAATTTCATGGGCAAATTTTTCATTCACATCATTTACAGATTTCTTTAATTTGTGAATTTGCTTCTAATTGCTTCTGAGTAATCCTATGATTAATTGCTTGTATTCTGTTTCAGGCATTTCATCAATCTCTTCATCTTCATATTCTAATATTGAAGTTTCATGTTTATTTTAAGGAAGTCATTTCGTGTTCCTTATTTTTTTAAAGATTTTTATTTATTTGAGATATACAGCTACAAATATAGAGGGAAAAGACATATTGAAAGGTTTTTGTCGATTGGTTCACTACCCAAATGGAAATGACGGCCAGTACTGAGCTGATTCAAAGCCAGGAGCCAGGATCTTTGTCCAGGCTTCCCATGCAGGTGCAGGGGTCCAAGCTTTTGGGCCATCTTACATTGGTTTTCCAGGCCACAAACAGAGAGTTGAATCAGAAGAGGAACAACTGGGAAACAAACTGGTGCCCATATGGGATGCCAGGCCACTGGCAGAGCATTAGTCTACTATGCCAAAACACTGCCTCCAATTTCCTTATTCTTGCTTCTTGAATTTCTGTACTTATTTTTATGCATTTGTGGAGATACTTGTTGATTTTTTCCCTCTTACTGTTCTTACCTTTGAACTAGGCCTCTGTGGTTTAATAGGGTGTCTTCTGTTTCAATGAATACCCAGAGGTGTGTGCTGAGTGTTTCCAGGGAGCTCTGATCAGTGCTGAAGGGTAGGCCAAGTATCCAGGTGACTACCAATTTGGGCATGGTAGATCTCTTGTTAACAGAAAGGGAGGTATTGTCATCTCTCTAACCACACCCTCACTTCCTCTCTAAAAATGTGATCAATGCTTAGGTATTAGCCATCAGTGAATGTGATACTCATCTGAGATTCCACGTGAACACAAGGAATCTGTGCAGTTCTGAATGTGAGCATGGTTCCCACTCCAGTGACCCTCCACAGGTAATCAGGGAGCTCTGAGGGTGTGAAGCTGCACACAGTGATTTCCTTGAGATCCAGCTACACTTCACACCCTCTTATGCAGTCACAAAGTTCCTTCTGTCTCAGCACACAAGGCTCCAACATTCATGAGATGTGCACAAAAGAGCTATGACAGCTGCTACCTACTTTTGTCTAAAATGGTGCCCTCCCTTTCTCATCTGGTTTCTGGGCAGCATTGTAGGGGATAGGGAAAAAGAAAAGTGTCCCTTTCTTGATTGAGTGAGCAGGCATCCTGATCCTCTCAGGGCTCTTGGCTAGAATCATCTCCCTCAGGCTAAATCTCCAGTGTCATGGGCAATTACAGTCTGATCTCACCTTCCTCTCCAAGCTGGCACTTTTTTGGCTCTGTGCTGTTGAGGTTTTGTGCTGTGTCTGTGCTCATTGCTGCAAATTTGCACCTTCCACACAGTTCCATGATGTTTCTCCTCCTACTGCAGAATCTCCAATGGAGATTTTCCTCTAACCCTCTCCTGAGAATGCACTTTCTCCACTTTTTTAAAACTATTTTCCCCTAGCCTATATCAGCCCATCCTTTCCCTATTCTACTATCTTGCAACCCGGAATTTCTTGTAAGGCTAATTTGGTAATGGTGAAGTCTTTTTTTTTCTTTTTTGCTTATCTTGGAGATACTTTATTTCACATTTAGTTTTTAAAGGTAGCATCACTGCTTATAATATTATTGGCTGGAAGATGTTTTTTCAGACCATGAATACAACCTCTCACTCTCTTCTGGCCTATAGAGTATCTTTTCTTTTTTTTTAACTTTTATTTAATGAATATAAATTTCCAAAGTACAACTTATGGATTACAATGGCTTCTCCCACATACCGTCCCTCCCACCCGCAACCCTTCCCTTTCCCACTCCCTCTCCCCTTCCATTCACATCAAGATTCATTTTCGATTATCTTAATATACAGAAGATCAGCTTAGTATACATTAAGTAAGGATTTCAACAGTTTGCTCCCACACAGAAACATAAAGTGAAAAATAATAGATGATTTTTTAAATGATGATGAAATCAGATCAGACCTATTGTCATGTTTAATCCCAGTGAGAGTCAAGTTGGGAGTTGATAATTTCTTTTTTTTTTTTTTTACAGAAGATCAGTTTAGTATACATTACATAAAGATTTCAACAGTTTGCATCCCCATATAAACACAAAGTGAAATATACTGTTTGAGTACTCGTTATAGCATTAAATCTCAATGTACAGCACATTAAGGACAGAGATCCTACATGAGGAGTAAGTGCACAGTGACTCCTGTTGTTGACTTTACAGATTGACACTCCTGTCTATGGCATCAGTAATCTCCCTATGCACCAGTCATGAGTTTCCAAGGCTATGGAAGCCCTCTGAGTTCACCGACTCTTATCTTGTTTAGACACGGTCATAGTCAAAGTGGAGGTTCTCTCCTCCCTTCAGAGAAAGGTACCTCCTTCTTTGAAGACCTGTTCTTTCCACTGGGATCTCACTCACAGAGATCTTTTTGCCAGAGTGTCTTGGCTTTCCATGCCTGAAATACTCTCATGGGCTTTTCAGCCAGATCAGAATGCATTTAGGGCTGATTCTGAGGCCAGAGTGCTATTTAGGACATCTGCCATTCTATGAGTCTGCTGAGTATCTCGCCTCCCATGTTGGATCACTCTCCCCTTTATTTATTCTATCGGTTAGTGTTAGCAGGTACTAGACTTGTTTATGTGCTCCCTTTGACTCTTAGTCCTTTCATTATGATCAACTGTGAACTGAAATTGATCACTTGGAATAGTGAGATGGCATTGGTACATGCCACCTTGATGGGATTGAATTGGAATCCCCTGGTATGTTTCCAACTCTACCATTTGGGGCAAGTCAGCTTGAGCATGTCCCAAATTATACATCTCTTCCCTCTCTTATTCCCACTCTTATGTTTAACAGGGATCACATTTCAGTTAATTTTCAACACTTAAAAATAACTGTGTGATAATTACAGAATTAAACCAGTCATATTAAGTAGAACAGACAAAAAAATACTAAGAGGGATAATGTGTTACATTGTTCATTAACAGTCAGGGCTATGCTGATCAAGTCACCATTTCTCATAGTGTCCATTTCACTTCAGGAGGTTTCCTTTTTGGTGTTCAGTCAGTTGTCACCGATCAGGGAGAACATCTGGTATTTGTCCATTTGGGACTGGCTTATTTCACTCAGCATGATGTGTTCCAGATTCCTCCATTTTGTTGCAAATCACTGGATTTCATTGTTTCTTACTGCAGTATAGTATTCTAAAGAATACATATCCCATAATTTCTTTATCCAGTCTACCATTGATGGGCTTTTAGGTTGGTTCCAGGTCTTGGCTATTGTGAATTGTGCTGCGATAAACATTAGGGTGCAGACCGCTTTTTTGTTTGCCAATTTAAATTCCTTTGGATAAATTCCAAGGAGTGGGATGGCTGGGTCGAACGGTAGGGTTATATTCAGGTTTCTGAGGAATCTCCAGACTGACTTCCATAGCGGCTTCACCAGTTTGCATTCCCACCAACAGTGGGTTAGTGTCCCTTTTTCCCCACATCCTCGCCAGCATCTGTTGTTGGTAGATTTCTGTATGTGAGCCATTCTAACCGGGGTGAGGTGAAACCTCATTGTGGTTTTGATTTGCATTTCCCTGATTGCTAGTGATCTTGAACATTTTTTCATGTGCCTGTTGGCCATTTGGATTTCCTCTTTTGAAAAATATCTATAGAGGTCCTTGGCCCATCTCTTAAGTGGGTTGTTGGTTTTGTTTTTTGTGGAGTTTCTTGATCTCTTTGTAGATTCTGGTTATTAACCCTTTATCTGTTGCATAGTTGGCAAATACTTTTTCCGATTCTGTCGGTTGTCTCTTCACTCTCCTGACTGTTTCTTTTGCAGTACAGAAACTTCTCAATTTGATGCAATCCCAATAGTTGATTTTGGCTTTGACTGCCTGTGCCTCCCGGGTCTTTTCCAGAAACTCTTTGCCTGTGCCAATATCTTGAAGGGTTTCTCCAATGTTCTCTAGTAACTTGATGGTGTCAGGTCATAGATTTATGTCTTTAATCCATGTTGAGTGGATTGTTGTGTAAGGTGTAATGTAGGGGTCTTGCTTCATGGTTCTGCACGTGGAAATCCAGTTTTCCCAGTACCATTAATTGAATAGACTGTCCTTGCTCCAGGAATTGGTTTTAGATCCTTGGTCAAATATAAGTTGGCTGTAGATGTTTGGGTTGATTTCTGGTGTTTCAATTCTGTTCCATTGGTCTATCCATCTGTTTCTGTACCAGTACCATGCTGTTTTGATTACAACTGCCCTGTAGTATGTCCTGAAGTCTGGTATTGTGATGCCTCCAGTTTTGTTTTTGTTGTACAAGATTGCTTTAGCTATTCGAGGTCTCTTTTGCCTCCATATGAATTTCAGCATCATTTTTTCTAGATCTGAGAAGAATGTCTTTGGTATCCTGATTGGAATTGCATTGAATCTATAAATTGCTTTTGGGAGAATGGACATTTTGATGATGTTGATTCTTCCAATCCATGAGCATGGAAGATTTTTCCATTTTTTGGTATCCTCTTCTATTTCTATCTTTTTTTAAGATTTTGTAATTCTCATGGTAGAGATCTTTAACGTCCTTGGTTAAGTTTATTCCAAGGTATTTGATTGTTTTTGTAGCTATTGTGAATGGGATTGATCTTAGCAGTTCTTTCTCAGCCATGGCATTGCTTGTGTATACAAAGGCTGTTGATTTTTGTGCATTGATTTTATAACCTGCCACTTTGCCAAACTCCTCTATGAGTTCCAATAGTCTCTTAGTAGAGTTCTTTGGATCCTCTAAGTACAGAATCATATCGTCTGCAAAGAGGGATAGTTTGACTTTTTCCTTTTCAATTTGTATTCCTTTGATTTCTTTTTCTTGTCTGATGGCTCTGGCTAAAACTTCCAGAACTATGTTAAATAGCAGTCTTGAGAGTGGGCATCCCTGCCTGGTGCCAGATCTCAGTGGAAATGCTTCCAACTTTTCCTCATTCAATAGGATGCTGGCCGTGGGTTTTTTTATAAATTGCTTTGATTATATTGAGGAATGTTCCTTCCAAACCCAGTTTGCTTAGAGTTTTCATCATGAAAGGGTGTTGAATCTTATCAAATGCTTTCTCTGCATCAATTGAGATAATCATATGGTTTTTCTTTTGCAGTCTGTTAATGTGGTGAATCACATTGATTGATTTGCGAATGTTGAACCATCCCTGCATACCAGGGATGAATCCCACTTGGTCTGGGTGGATGATTTTCCTGATGTGTTGTTGTATTCTATTGGCCAGAATTTTATTGAGGATTTTTGCGTCTATGTTCATCAGGGATATTGGTCTGTAATTTTCTTTCAGTGCTGCATCTTTCTCTGGCTTAGGGATTAAGGTGATGCTGGCTTCATAGAAAGAATTTGGGAGGATTCCCTCTTTTTTGATTGTTCTGAATAGTTTGAGAAGAAATGGGATTAGTTCTTCTTTAAATGTCTGGTAGAATTCAGCAGTGAATCCATCTGGTCCTGGGCTTTTCTTTGTTGGGAGGGCCTTTATTACTGTTTCAATTTCTGTCTCAGTTATGGGTCTATTTAGGTTTTCTATGTCTTCATGGTTCAATTTTGGTAGATTGCATGTGTCCAGGAATCTATCCATTTCTGATAGATTTTCCTGTTTGCTGGCATACAGGTCCTTGTAGTAATTTCTGATGATTCTTTTTATTTCTGTGGTGTCTGTTGTTACGTTTCCTTTTTCTTCTCTGATTTTATTGATTTGGGTCTTTTCTCTTCTTTTTTTAGTTAGTTGGGCCAATGGGGTGTCAATTTTGTTTATTTTTTTCCAAAAACAGCTTCTTGCTTGGCTGATTTTTTGTAGTGTTTTTTTTTATTCAATCCTGTTAATTTCTTCTCTGGTTTTAATTATTTCTCTTCTCCTACTAGATTTGGGTTTGGTTTGCTGCAGTTTTTCTAGGTCCTTGAGATGCGCTGAAAGCTCATTTATTTGGTACCTTTCCAATTTCTTGATATAGGCACCTATTGCTATAAATTTGCCTCTCAATACTGCTTTTGCTGTATCCCATAAGTTTTGATATGTTGTGTTGTTGTCTTCATTTACTTCCAGAAATTTTTTGATTTCTTGAATGACCCAGTGTTCATTCAGGAGCATGTTGTTCAGTCTCCATGTGTTTGCATACTTTCTGGGGTTTCCTGAGTTGCTAATTTCCAGCTTCATTCCGCTGTGGTCTGAGAAGCTGCATGGTATGATTCTAATTCTTTTAAATTTTCTGAGACTTGCTTTATGGCTTAGTATGTGTTCAATCCTAGAGAAGGTTCCATGCACTGCTAAGAAGAATGTGAAGTCTTTAGATGTAGGATTGAAAGTTCTGTAGATATCTGTTAGATCCATTTGGGCAATAGTGTCAATTAAATCTGCTGTTTCCTTGTTGATCTTCTGTCTGGATGATCTGTCTATTCCTGAGAGTGGAGTATTGAAGTCCCCCAGTACTATTGTATTGGAATCTAAATCTCCCTTTAAGTCCCTTAACATCTCTTTTAAATAGACCGGTGCCCTGTAATTAGGTGCATATACATTTATAATAGTTACATCTTCCTGTGGAATTGAACCCTTAATCATTATATAGTGTCCCTCTTTGTCTCTCTTAACAGTTTTTGTATTAAAGTTTATTTTGTCTGATATTAATATGGCTACACCTGCTTTTTTTTTTTGGTTTCTGTTGGCATGGAATATCTTTTTCCAACCTTTCACTTTCAGTCTGCATGCCTCTTTGTTAGAGATATGTGTTTCTTGTAAGCAACAAATAGTTGGGTTGTGTTCTTTGAGCCAATCAGCCAAACGGTGTCTTTTAACTGAAGAATTCAGACCATTAATGTTCAATGTGACTATTGATACGTAGTGACTTTGCCTTGCCATTTTCCCGGAGATATTTTCTAGTATATGCTTTGAGCTTCCCATGCTCTTTTACTGGTAGGTGTTCTTCCTTTACCTTCTTTCATATTGATGGCCATTTTTCTGTGTTTCTGAGTGTAGTACATCTTTAAGTATCTTTTGCAGGGCCGGACAAGTGTCCACAAAGTCTTTCAATTTCTGTTTGCTATGAAAGGTCTTTATTTCACCTTCATTCACAAATGAGAGCTTGGCAGGATATAATATTCTGGGCTGGCAATTTTTCTCTCTTAGCACCTGTGCTATGTCTCCCCATTCCCTCCTAGCCTGTAGTGTTTCTGATGAGAAGTCAGCTGTGAGTCTGATTGGAGATCCTCTGAGAGTAATCTGACGTTTCTCTCTTGCACATTTTAGGATCTTTTCTTTATGTTTCACTGTGTAAGTTTAATTACCACGTGTCGTGGTGGCCTATAGAGTTTCTAATAAAAAGTTTTCTGTTAAGCTGGTTTTTTCTTTTTATATTATTTGACACTTTTATTATCTTTAACATTCTCTACTTGTCTTTATTTTTTTTGACAACTTCTACAATATACCTTGGAGAAGATTTTTTTGGTTGAGTCTTATTGGGGTATTTTGTGTTCCTTGTATCCTGATGTCCCTGTCTTTTTCAAGACCAGGGAAATTTATGACTACTATTTCATTTAATAGTTTTTCAATATATTTTATTCGTCTTCTTATTCAGAAATCAATATCATATGAATATTTTTCCATTTAAATCATTAAACCCATATTTCACATAAACTTTGTTCATTCTTTTAAATAACTTTCTATTTGTTTTTTTCTACTTATTTATTTTTCTTTTTTAAAGATTTATTTATTTATTTGAAAGTCAGAGTTACAGAGAGGCAAAGGCAGAAACAAAGAGAGAGAGGTCTTCCAACTACTGTTTCACTCCCCAGATGGCCACATCAGCTAGAGCTGCACTGATTCAAAGCCAGGAGCCAGGAGCCAGGGTCTTCTTCCAGGTCTTCCATATGGGTGTGGGGGTCCAAGGTCTTGGGCCACCTTCCACTGATTTTCCCAGACCAGAACAGGAGAGGTGCTGCGATCAGAAGTGGAGCAGCAAGGACTCAAACCATTGCCCATATGGGATGCTGGCACTGCACGCAATGGCTCTAACCACTACATCACAGCACTGGGTGGTTGGGCTATTTCAAAAGTTCTGTCCAGTGCTGACATCATAAATAAGAGTGCCAATTGTTAAATCAACAACGGGAGTCACTGGGTACATGCTCCCCACGTAGGATCTCTGTCCTTAATGTGTTCTACTATGAAACTTAAAAACAACACTACTAGTCAAAAAAATACCCTATACCTTGTGCAGTTGTGTGAGTGCAGCCTGTTGAAAACCTTGCTTAGTATATACTAAGTTGATCTTCAGTATATGAAGGTAATTGAAAATGAAACTCAATGAAGGGTGGGATGGGAGAGGGAGTGGGAGAGGGGAGGGCCATGGGAGGGAGGGAGGTTGGGGAGGGAAGCCACAACAATACAAAAGCTGCACTTTGTAAATTCACATTTATTAAATAAAAAAAAACTATATAACAAACAAACAAAAATCAGAAAAAAAGAACTTAATACTTTACCCTTTTAGTATTTTTTATGTTCTGCTTAAAATATTGGTTAAACTCTGTAATTAATACACAATTACTCTTAGGTGTTTAATTAATGCTATAACTAGTACTCAAATAGTATTTTACACTTTGTGTTTCTGTGTGGGTGCCAACTGTTGAAATCTTTACTTAACATATGCTAAATTGATCTTCTGTATATAAAGATAATTGAAAATTAATCTTGATGTGAATGGAAGGGGAGAGAGAGTGGGAGAGGGGAGTGTTGTGGGTGGGAGGGAAGTTATGGGGGGGAAGCTATTGTAATCCACAAGCTGTACTTTGGAAATTTATGTTCATTAAATAAAATAAAATATAAAAATGTTTTGTCCAGATAATAATCCTTTCTTCCACTTGATGTATTCTGCTTTTGAAACTGCTAATTATATTTTTACTTCACCAACCGAAGTTTTCACTTCCAGTATTTCTACTTTGTTATTCTTAATGATTTGTATCTCTCTAGTGATATTTTCATTCATTTCAACATTGCTCTCTCCATTTCTCTTGTATCTCATTAAGTTTCCTCACAATCATTATTTTGAATTCTAGTTCTGCAATTTCATTGATTTTGTTTAGATGACGATCTAATTATGGAGAAATCCTGTGTGCTTTTGGTGGTGTCTTGCTACATTGCTTCAGTTTTACTTGGTCCCCATGTTGATGTCTTTGCATCTGATGTACTAATCCCTTCTTTATGGAGAAAATTTTATTAGAAAAGATTTTATGGTTTAGATGGAATGTAGAGTATCATTTGACTTGTTGCTTTGTCTTTGATTCTAGGTGAGCCCACAAGGGTAGCCTTTGAGTGATTTCTTTTTATTCAGTGTCAGATGTGTCTATAAGTGACACAGTGGTCTATTCTGATGTAGTTCATAGGATAGAAGTGTGACTTGGAAGTGAATGTGGACTTTCAAGTTGTGTATATTCAGTCCCCAGAGAGTTTGGTGCATTACACTAGGGATTGTGACTGCCAGGGTCTAATTTTTGTTCATAGTGACAAAAAGCTGACTGTCCCAGTCCCATTGTCTCACCAGAGAGCTTGGGAGATTTGGGGGGGCATTTGGCACCAATATCTGGGGATCTATCACTGTATGGTGTGACTGGTTCCTTCTTCAGGTCTTGCTGAGAAAGTGGCAATGGTGCTCAGGCTGGTAACACCAACATTCCTAGTCCCTGGACTGAGAGATGTGAACTGAACCATGTCCAATCCTACAGAATGAGTATAAGGTATACAGAATATTTTGCAATGGCAGATATGGGTTCAGAATAGAATGCAGACAGATCTTCCTTGGGGTCCACAGGGCCAATTCTAGTTGAGTAGAGCAAATTAGTACTGATTTTTACAGTGCTAGAGTAGCCAGGAACCATGGAATCATTAATTAGATCTTTCAGAGTATGAGTCAGGTGTGGGGGATAGTGATAACCACCTATCTGAAGCAAAGTGATGTAGATAGAGCACTCCAGATATCACATGTGCAAATCACTCCAAAGTTTATAACATAAATGTCAACAGTCCCAGTTCTGCAAGTCAAAGAAACTGACCCCAGTTCTCACAAGACATACATGGATTTTTTTTTTTTTTTGCTTTGTGCCCGTGGCTCCTAGCACTATGGTCTAGGAAGTAATGCAGGAACTTCCTCATGTCAGATCCAGATATTTTGGGGGCTACTGTTCTTGCTATTCCCAAGTAGTAGAAGAGAACTTCCCTGAATCATATAGAGTCGATGGATACAGCTTTTGGGATTATGCCCAAAAATCCTACTGTTGCAGGGGGAAGACATCTGTTCTATATGGTGTGAGTTGCTCTGACTCTGTTCTTGTCACTTCTAATAGCAGCAGAACAGATATTAGCTGCATGACCCTGGAAAGTTGAGTCTGGTGTTCTGCAGATGTAGGGGAGGGGAGGGAAGCTAGGTGGCTTCATTTTTCAGAGCCAAATTGTTGCTCAGACATGGTTGGCTCCCAGTTAGCATGAGTTAGGGACTGTAAGATTCCTCAGGCTGGTGCCATGGCTCACTTGGCTAATCCTCTGCCTGTGGCAACAGCACCCCAGGTTCTAGTCCTGGTTGGGGTACAAGATTCTGTCCCAGTTGCTCCTTTTCCAGTCTAGCTCGCTGCTGTGGCCCGGGAGGGCAGTGGAGGATGGCCCAAGTGCTTGGGCCCTGCACCTGCATGGAGATGAGGAGGAAGCACTTGGCTCCTGGCTTCAGGTCGGAACAGTGCGCTGGCCACAACAGCCATTTAGGTGGTGAACCAATGGAAAAAGGAAGACCTTTCTCTCTTGTCTCTCTCTCACTATCTAACTCTGCCTATCCAAAAAAAAAAAAATCTCCCTCAAGTGAAACTGCCACCAATGGGGCACAAAAAACCAACTTTTTACAGTGGGAAGATGCTAATTCCCAGCTGGCAGCTGGCTGTGCCACACAGCTGGCTGCAGACATCTCTCTGTCCTCAATCCTTATGATGTTCGACGAAATCTCTTTTATGTTTTATAATTTCTTCACTGGTGACATATGTCACAGATGTGCTACTCTACACAGCTTCATGAGGAGCTATACTAGTGGAACTTACTTATAGTGACTATGGTGCTGGGATGGGCACCCTGATTAAACCATCCTTTGAAATCTAGGTGGAAGTCTCTGTCTTCATGGATTTGTTGGTCTTCACTAAATAGGTATACTCTGAGGCTGCATGCTGATATTGTTGTCCAGACTACAGTGACACACTTGTTGTAGATTTCCTCAGCATATGTTTCACCTTGCTGGCACCTATGCTCTTTTGTAAATTCTTCTGGAATTCAATTCTTACACTTTCACTTTATATTTCTCCATAGAGGTCTTCCTGCCATTAAGTACAACTCAAACCTGGCCTTGCATGCTCCTGTTTGATTCACAGAGACATCAAAGACTGTAAGATTATCTTATCTCTTCAGTGCAATATGCCTCCAAAACCAGTGCTACATGGAAAATGTTAAGCTCTGACATCAACAGATGACACACCTGCAATTTCTTTAAAAAATTACTGTTTCTTGGAAGATTTTTGTAACATTTCTTCACTTCTGTGAATTTGATGTGGCAGTGATTGAAAGAGGCAACTTCAAATACCTCTATGATGCCTTCTGGATCTTTCTCCATTGTCTTGCTTATTAACACATGATTGTCTTTTGTCTGAATTGACATTTTTAGCAAGACTTTTGTCATTGACATCTGCCTGTCCCAAACATAAGAGTGCTTCTTCTTTCATTCTCTGGCCAACCTAGGAATCTTCCAGGTATTTTTGCCCTGTTCCCTTTGGCTACTGATTATCACTATAAAATATATGATTAACACCCATGCCACTTTTTGAATATATTATGGCTTTGAAGTCCCCTCTGCCAAAATAAAATCAATACACAGTCTTTAAACTCAGCATCACACACTCTCAAGACAAGGATGAAAAACAGTGAAGTTATTTGCCACCATGTAACATACATAGTTTTCAGTTCAGTTCCCCATAGGAATCTCATTTCCATCTGAAATCTCATCAGTATGGCCTTTACTGTCCACATTTCTACCAGCATTCTAGTCTTCTGAGCCCTTATCATAAATTTATGATTTCTCTAGCCTTCTCCAATTTGTTACAACCTTTCACATCAAAGCAATTTCAAAGGTTCCTCCACAACCTCATGTACAATTAATTGCATAACTCAACTTCTTGGCACCAATTTTCTGAATTACCCCACTATTTGTTATTTTACTAAACTACCTGAGAGAAATTTCTTTAAAAAAAAGTTTATTTCATCAAGATGCAGTGGCTTCCATAGTTATATGAGATTAGGTATCATAATTGCTAACCAGGTTCTTGGAGGCCCACAGATATAATTCTAAACAGAAGCATAATATGGTGGACAATGAAAACAGGATTTACATAATAAATCAACCATTGTTTTGACTTACTCAATTGTGATGTCATAAGCCACCACTGTGATGTGCTAAAAATTGTGATGTCATAATAAATCATGATATCTTAAAAACCATTGTGATTTCTTAATCAATTGAGAGGTCATAAAACCACTGTGATGCCAGAAATAATTGGGAGGTCATAAACAAACAATTATAATGTCTTAAATCAATCATTTTTGTCATAATCTACTGTAATGTCATAAACCTCCATTGTGATATCTTAAATAATCGTGATGTCCTAAAAGCTATTGTAATGTCATAATGAAATGTATTTTCAAAAACTATTGTGATACCATAAAAACACTGTGATGTTATAAGCTAAGATTGTGATGATGATTTTGTCATCATCAATTGAGATGTAATAAACCATGATGATATCATAAAAATACAATATGTTGTCATAATCAATTGTGAAATAAAAATAATTGTTATGGGGCCAGTGCTGTGGTGTAGTGAGCTAAGCCTCCACCTGTAGTGCTTGCATCCTATATGGGTGATTGTTTGTTTCTCAGCTGCTCACCTTACAAATCCAACTCTCTACCTACGGCCTGGGAAAACAGTGGAAGATGGCCCAAGTGCTTGGACCTCTGCACTTGTATGGAAGACCCAGAAAAAAGCTCCTGGTCCCTGGCTTCATATATGTTCAGCTCCACCCATTGTGGCAATTTGGGCACTGAACCAATGGCTAGAAGACCTCTCTGTCTCTGTCTCTGTCTCTGTGTCTCTCTCTGTAACTCTACCTCTCAAATTAATAAACAAAATCTTTTTAAAAATAAAAGAATCATTGTTATCACAAATTTACCATTGCGATGTCATAATAGATCGTGAGATTATGAAAATAATTTTATCATAAAAATAATTTTGTTCAAAATTAATTCTGATGTTCTAAACTGCAATTTTAATGTCATAAATATTCAATTCAGATGTAATAAACCTATATTGTGATGTCATAGAAAACCTAATGTCATATCATAATGAATTGGGATTGATAATTCTAAGAGTATAACATCATAATCAGTGATGTCATAAATCGATGTTTTGGTATCATAATCTGTTGTGATATCACTAACCATTGTGATGCTATTAACCAATAGTGTGATACCATAAATTTACCATTGTGATATCTTTTTTTTAAAGATTTTTTTGGAAAGTCAGTTACCCAGAGCAGGGAGAGGCAGAGAGAGAGAGAGAGAGAGAGAGAGAGAGAGAGGTCTTCCATCTGATGGTTTACTCCCAAATTCACTGCAATGACTGGAGCTGTGCTGATCTGAAGCCAGGAGCGAGGAGCTTCTTCCAGGTCTCCAATGTGGGTTCAGGTACCCAAGGACTTGGGTCATCTTCTAATGCTTTCCAAGGCAATAGAAGAGAGCTGTATCAGAAGTTGAGGAGCCAGGACTCGAAGTCATGCCCATATGGGATGCTGGCACTTCAGGCCAGGGCGTTAACCTGCTGTGCTATAGTGCCAGCCACCCATTGTGATATCTTCAGGCAACCATTCTGCTATCATAATTAAGCATGACTTCATAAAAACCAGTGAAACATCACAAATCAGTTCATCATAATTAATTGTGGTGTCATAAACCACCACCATTTTGATTCCATAAATCAAGTGTGATGTCATAAATCATCATTATGATATTGAGATTGATTGTGATATCATTAAAACCATTTAATGTCATACACCAATAATGGTATGTCATAATTCAAACATTGCAATATAATAAACCATGGAATTGCCATAATCAATGAGAAGATATAAAATGTGACATCATAAGCCTACCATTGCAACATCAAAATTAATTGTGCTGTCATAAAACATTAATCATTTAAAACATTTATCATAAAACATGTATCATTTAATTTTGGTGTCACAAATATAGCTATGCCATAAAACATTTATGTGGTGTCATAAATAGACCATTGCTTTGTTAAAACGATTTGTGATGTCAAAAAACCATTGTTGTTAGTCCAGTATGTTGCCACAGTAGATTAATCCACTTCCTGTGTCACCAACATCCAATGTGGATGCCAATCCAAGTATTAGCTGCTTCTCTTCTTTTCTAGCTAACTGCTCATGAAGCTGGGAAAGCAGCAAAGATGGCCCAAATAATTGAGACCCTGTGCTCATGTGAGAGATCCAGTTGAATATCTTGGTTCCTGTCTTTGGACTGGTATAAACCTACAACTGTGAAGATATAATCCATTCTGTCATAAAATGGTCATTGTTTCAAAATGAACAATTGTGACATCAACTGAGATGCCATAATCAATTCTCATGTCATAAATCATGATTGTTGGGGCTGGCACCATGGCTCACTTGGTTAATCCTCTGCCTGTGGAGCTGGCATCCCCTATGGGCACCAGGTTCTAGTCCCAGTTTCTCCTCTTCCAGTCCAGCTCTCCACTGTGGTGCAAGAGGGCAGTGGAGAATGGCCCAAGTTCTTAGGCAACCAAGTGCACTGCAACAGCATGGGAGACCAGAAAGAAGCACCTGGCTCCTGGCTTCAAATCAGTGCAGCACCAGCCGTAGTGGCCATTTGGGGAGTGAACCAGCAGAAGGAAGACCTTTCTCTCTGTCTCTCTCTCTCACTGTCTATAACTCTACCTGTCAAATAAATTTTAAAAAATCACCACGGTTATGCTACAAACCTACCATTATGATGTTATGAATCAATTATTGCTTAGTCATAAATCATGACTGTGATATAAGCCAAAATTATGCCTTAATAAGTTGTGATGTCCTAAAAACCATTGTTATGTCATAATTTGACATAAAACAAACATGATATAATAAACAATTGTTATGCCATAAATATAGTGTTGTGATGTCATTAAGACATTGTGATGTCAACATCAATTGTAATGTCCTTAAAGCCATTTTGATATAATAAATATGTATTGTGACATCATAATTAATTGTGATGTCATAAACCCACTGTGATATCTTTAATCTACTATTATGACTTCATAATCAATTGTGATAACATAAACCAACATTAAATCATAATCAATTGGGGCCAGCACTGTGGTGCAGTGGATTAAAGCCCTGGTCTGAAGCACCGGCATCCCATATGGGCACCAGGTCTAGTTCTGGCTGCTCCTCTATCAATCCAGCTCTCTGCTATGGCCTGGGAAAGTAGTAGAAGATGGCCCATGTCCTTGGGCCCCTGCACCCACGAGGGAGACCTGGAAGATGCTCCTGGCTTTGGATCGGTGCAGCTCTGGCTGTTGTGGCCATCTGGGGAGTGAACCAGTGGATGGAAGACCTCTCTCTCTGTCCCTACCTCTCTCTGTAACTCTGTCTTTCAAATAAATAATGTAAATCTTTAAAAAAATCATAATCAATTGTGCTGTCATGAAAACCATTGATATCAAAAGCAATATTATCATGCCATAAAACAACTCTTGTGATGTTTTAAAACACTGTATTGTCTTAATCAATTATTGTGTCATAAAACATCACTGTGATATTGTAAATGTATTATTGTGCACTATATTTTAATGTCATAAAAACATTGTAAGTCATCCAGAGTCATGCTGTGCATTCATATTTAGAAGCATTGCTGTGCTACTATTGTCCTGAACTTAGAGTTTGGAACATATTCCTGTTTTCACTTTGTGAGGATACCTTTTGGCACACCTACAGCAAGGAAAATCCAGCAAGGAAGTACCTGATGACACATGTTTTATGTGCATCTAGAAAAGCATGATTTCTTTATAAATTCACCACATAATAGGGACAATAAAGAAGAAAGACATCTTAGGAATATTTCAAAATGGCAAAATATGGAATGAATAGAATTGTACTAGGCTAGGGAAAAATAGTCAAAAAAAAAAAAAAAAGGAAGTACACTCTCAGGAAAAAATTGGAGAGAAAACCACACTAGAAATTCTACAAAGAAAGGGTAATATTGTATACATATGTAGAAAGTGCAAATTCTGGCCGGCGCCACGGCTTACTAGGCTAATCCTCTGCCTTGCGGTTCCAGCACACCAGGCTCTAGTCCTGGTTGGGGTGCAAGATTCTGTCCCGTTTTCCCCTCTTCCAGGCCAGCTCTCTGCTGTGGCCAGGGAGTGCAGTGGAGGATGGCCCAAGTGCTTGGGCCCTGTACCCACATGGGAGACCAGGAGAAGCACATGGCTCCTGGCTTCAGATCAGCACGGTGCGCTGGCCATGGCAGCCATTGGAGGGTGAACCAATGGCAAAGGAAGATCTTTCTCTCTGTCTCTCTCTCTCACTGTCCACTCTGCCTGTCAAAAAATAAAATAAAATAAATAAATAAATAAAAAATAAAAAAAGAAAGTGCAAATTCACAGCACAAACACAGACACAACACATGACTGCAGCAGCTGATAGAAGCAAGCAGAGGCTTGGAGACAGAGGTGAGACCAGATTGCAGTATTTTGTGGTGATATAGCCAGAGGGAGAGCATTGCATGAGTTAGCCTGGAGCCTAGAAGCAAGAGATTATCAGTGGCAGACCCAGTGGGAGTAAAAGAGCCACATTTATCTCACCTTATTCTGCCCACAATAGCACCTGCTTCCTGCTGAGAAAGTGAGAACACCACTTTGGGCTTCAGTGGTAGCTGCACAGCCTTTTTATATGCAGAGCAACTGGCTGAGATAAGATGTCATCTTCTCAGCAGTACTGGTGGCAGTGGCAGGGAGAGGGCAACATTTGGCGAGTGGCTCTTGTATATGAGTGTGATCCAGAGATTCTAGCAGAGGGAAAAATCCACAGTCTCCATAGACTTTGAGCCTGGCTGGGAGGATTGACAGGTGGAGGTGAACCCACTCTGTGCTCCCAGCCCTCCAACATACCATAGGCTCCAGGGCTCAAGCCACCTAGACAGAGGTGGCTCAGGAAACATCTGCCTCTCTTTTGACTTAGAGAGGCTGGCAGAGAAGAGCCAAACCTCTGCACCCAATGACTGAGGGAGCCTTGTGAGCTGAGACTGTGGGGACTTGGTGTCTACATGAGAGGGTACAGGGTATAGCTGTGTCTCTGGGCATCACTGGGAGTGGCCCCAAATGATCAGTGCTCCACATGATCAGTGGTTGCCTGGAGTGGGTCATGGCTGTGGGAACCATACTCAGGGTGAGGACTGTGCAGATAATTTCTGTGGTTCATACAGCAGTGCAGATAAGTGTTGAACACACTGGTAACTAACAAGTGGGCATCACTCAGCTTGGAGGAGAAGAGGTGAAGGGGTGATCGCATCAACAGAGGTGAAAAATTCCCTCTTCTTTTAAAAAGAATGGATCTTCTAAGCCCAACTTGGGTCTTACCCTACATAATTTCCCCAGCCTATAGTACTGACCAGAACTCCTGGGCCACACCCAGCACACACTTCTTGGTATTCCCTGAAAGTGCAGACATTCTACTAAGCCGTAGATGAATAGGTCAGAGATAAAAGACATCAAAGGAAAAAAACCAAGACCCCACAAATGCCTAAAAATAAATATAGCAATTCAAGAAACAAGAGAAAGGAAGACACCTTGATCCCCACAAAGGAACACAACAATATATCAACATTAGAATGTGAAGATGAAGAGATTAATGAAATACAGGAAATGAATTCCAAAGATTAAACCTAGGATTAATCAAAAGCAATCTGAAACAAATCCACGAACAAAAGAAAAATGGACATGAAATGAATCAATTTTTCCCATGAAATTGAGATTTCAAATATAAATCAAAATGAAATATTAAATGAACTCAATAGATCAAATATAAAATGATCAAATATAAATATATAAATGAATATAAATATAAAATAGATCAACTATAAAGTGGAAAAGCAGTGGAAAGCCTTAACAAAAATTCGGTGAGCCATTAGTATTGTCTGAACTAGAAGACAAGTCTTTTGAAATCTTTCAGTCAGATAAAAGAAAACACAAAGAAGAAAATAGAAAACTTAAGAACAGTGTTGGAGATTTATAAGATACTATCAAGCAATCAACATACAGTTCTTAGGAGTTCCAAAAGCCCTGGATATAGAGAATGGACTAGAAGGCCTATTTAGTGAAATAACTACAGAAAACAACCCCAATTTAGAGAACCAAAGGAACATCTAATAACAGGAAACACAGACAACTCCTAATAGACATGACCAGACATGACTTCACCATGACACACTGTAGTCAAACTTTCAAGAGAAAAACAAAGAAAAGGGTTTAAAATGTGCAGAAGAGAAATGTCAGACTACTATCAGAGGATCTAAAATTATAATCAAAGCTAACTTCTCATCAGAAACCATATAGGTTAGAAAAGAATGGGGAGATAGAGTCCAAGTCTTAAGAGAAGAAAACTTCAACCCAGAATGCTGTACCCTGCAAAGCTCTCATTTATGAATGAAAGTGAAATAAACACCTTCCGTAACAAACAGAAATTAAAATAATGTGTCAATAATTCATCCAGCTTTACAAAACATGCTTAAGGGTGTTACACCCAGAAGCACAGAAAGATAACCATGATTATGAAAGAATATGAAGGCAGAAAACACTCAATGAAAGTACAAAAGTAGGCTGGCACCATGGCTCAATAAGCTAATCCTCTGCCTTGTGGTGCTGGCACACCGGGTTCTAGTCCCAGTCAGGGTGCCGGATTCTGTCCCGGTTGCCCCTCTTCCAGTCCAGCTCTCTGCTGTGGCCCAGGAAGGCAGTGGAGGATGGCCCAAGTCCTTGGGTCCTGCACCCACATGGGAGACCAGGAGAGGCACCTGGCTCCTGGCTTTGGGTCAGCGCGATGCGCCGGTTGCAGCACGCTGGCCGCAGCAGCCATTGGAGGGTGAACCAACGGCAAAAGGAAGACCTTTCTCTCTCTGTCTCTCTCTCTCATTGTCCACTCTGCATTTCAAAAATAAATAAATAATTTTTTTAAAGTACAAAAGTAATCCAAAGTAAACAATATAAATATTTATGAAAAAATGGCAGGGTCAAATCGTTATTTGTCAATAGTCACATTGAATGTAAATGGCCTCAACTCTCCAGATAAAAGATACGGACTGGCTGACTGTATTAAAAAAAAAAAAAAACATAATCTATTGTTTGTGTAAATGTAAGCTGGTAAAGCCACCATGGAAGACAATATGGAGATACCTCAGAAATTTGAGCATAGACCTAGCATATGACCCAGCCATCCCACTCCTGGGAATTTATCCAAGGGAAATGAAATCAGCAAATGAAAGAGTGATCTGTACCCCCCATGTTTATTGCAGCTCAATTCACAATAGGTAAGATATGGAATCAACCCAAATACCCATCAGTTGAAGACTGGATAAAGAAATTATGGGATATACACAGTGAAATACTACACGGCAGTAATAAAAAAACTAAATTCAGTCATTTGCAACAGAATGGATGGAACTGGAAAACATCATATTTAGTGAAATAAGCCAGTGACAAAAAGACAAATATCATATGTTCTCCCTGAACTATGACAACTACTAGAGCACCTAAAATGTAATCTATAGATGTGAAATTGACTCTTTGAGAAGCAATTACTTTCAACACCCCTTGTCTTGACGACAGAAGAATAGTTTCTTTTCCATACAATTTGTTGAACACTTTACTTCTCAGAGAGTTAATCATATGTGTATAAAGTTAATTGAAAATAGATCTTGGTAAAAAACAAGAATGGAAATAGGAGAGGGAGGAGGAAATGGGTAGGAGATTATATGGTGGGAAGGATCACCATGTTCCTAAAGATGTAATTATGAGATGTATGCAATTTGTATTCCTTAAATAAAAAGTGTATAGGGGAAAAACGAAAGGATCTTTAAGGGCCAATGAATGGAACAGCAGATTATTCTGCAGCCTGGAGTGAGGGCATCCCATAAAACTCACAGTACAATTGCAACCACTCTCCATGCAGTCATCCATTCTTTTAAGTTGGACACATGCTACAATTTTGAATCGATATTTTTGTTACTATACTCCATAGAGTGCTAAGATTAAAAATCATTTGAAGTATCTGTTTCCTTTTATAGTTATCAATTTGAATATATAGCACTGCTTCTTTTAGTATTTTAAAAGTATATGGAATAATAGAGCCGGCGCCGCGGCTCACTAGGCTAATCCTCCGTCTAGCGGCGCTGGCACACTGGGTTCTAGTCCCAGTCAGGGCGCCGGATTCTGTCCCGGTTGCCCCTCTTCCAGGCCAGCTCTCTGCTGTGGCCAGGGAGTGCAGTGGAGGATGGCCCAGGTGTTTGGGCCCTGCACCCCATGGGGAGACCAGGAAAAGCACCTGGCTCCTGGCTCCTGCCATCGGATCAGCGCGGTGCGCCGGCCGCAGTGTGCCGGCCGCGGCAGCCATTGGAGGGTGAACCAACAGCAAAAGGAAGACCTTTCTCTCTGTCTCTCTCTCTCACTATCCACTCTGCCTGTCAAAAAAAAAATGGAATAATAGAAAAACTCTTATATCAATGAACCTTTTCACATAAGAAATACAACTAGAAGTCATTTTGAATATTAAATTCCCTACTCATTTTTATATAAAATATTGCTATATGCTCATAAGATATATACATATAAAGGAAAATTCATAAGAAAAACTGTGTATGTGCATACACATGTGTATCAGCAATTACTCTTCATGCTACCACTCATTTAATTATTTTGTACTGTTTCAAGCTTTGTCTGAAGTATGCATCTATGCATATTTAAACTCTTATAGCCCATACAACTTGGAACCATGAGATTTTAATTATTTTCATGTTGAATGATACTACTTATGTCCAGAGAAACATACCTATTTATCACATATCTCAATAAAGAGACCATTAAGAGCACTTATGAATTACTATATACTTACATTTTATGTTTACTACACTTGTGTTTATTCTTAGACAACTCTGCACAAACGTGTTAATCAGAATAGATTTGTCTGCACTTGTTTCTTTTAATCTGGCATTAAATATATAAGCTTCATAAATGTAGTTGCTGTAGTTTGGTAATTAGCAATTCTGTATAGTATACAAGAATATGAATAAGCCATATGTAAATTAGCCATTTCCTATTAATGAACATTCACATAGTTTACCTTTGTTCTTGTTAATAATGGTATTACTGTATAAACATCTCTATTCACTTCTCCAGGTGTACATAAGCAATATAGTTTCTGTGATATCATGTCCTAGAATTAAATACTGATTGTAGGGTATATACTTCATTTTCCTGGATAATGCAAACTATTTTGGAAAAGAGCTGTACTAATTACCCCTCAACCAGTAGAAGTCACTGTTGCTCTGTAATTTGTCAATGCTGGTACTGTTAGATATAAATAACTTAAATTCTGACAAGAATTAAATGCTATTTATTTTGATTACAATTTAAGTTTCTCTCCATAAGGGGGAATTTTTTTAATATTTATTTATCTGAAAATCTGAAAGTAGGAGTTACAAAGAAAGAATGAAAGAGACAGCAAGAGAGATCTTCTAACACTGGTTCATACCCCAGATGCAACAATGACCAAGGCTACGCCAAGCAGAAACCAGCAGCCAGGAGGTCTCCCACGTGGGTAGCAGGTCTCCCACATGGGTAGCAGGTCTCTCACATGGGTAGCAGGTCTCTCACATGGGTAGCAGGTCCCAAATACCTTGGCCACCTTCCACTACTTTTTCCAGGCCATCATCAGGGAGCTTGATCAGAAGTATGGCAGCTGGGACATAAACTGGCATCCATATGGAATGCTGGATTTCCAGGTGGCATCATTACCCACACCGCAATGCAGGTTCTCTGAATGTTTTTCTATGGTTGGTGATTGTTCTAGTTTCTTAGTCTATAAAGTGTGTATTCATGTCTTTTGTCTATTCTTCTATGCTTATCTTTTTCTTGCAGCATTAGCAGTTCTTTATATATTATGGATATTAATCTCATTAGTAAACATAATATAAGTATCTTGTCTTTCAGGATTGCATTTTCATTCTTTTTATGGTAATTTCAGCAGGACACATATTCCTAATATTACTAAAGTGGTATTTGTCTTTTTTTTTCTTAAATTCTTTACGTATCTTTTTTCTATTTTTTATTTTTATTTTTAATTTATTTAAGGAATACAAATTTCATGCATTTCATATATACAAACTTAGCAACATAGTGATTCTTCACACACTATCCTCACCCCGTCCATCTTCCCACACTTCTTCCTACTCCCTCTCCGATTCCCATTCTTATTTTTTACAAACATCTATTTTCATGCAACTTTATACTCATAAGATTAACCCTACACTAAGAGTTCAACAAATAATATGAAATAAAACAAAACAAAACAAAACAAAAAACACTGCTTCTCAACAGGTGAGATACAGACTGTTCAAAATCATTGCATCTCAAAGTGTCAATTCTACTCCTATAGACTGCCTTTTAGATGCCTTTTTGATATACTGGCCTGACTTTAATATAAAGCATAAATAGTACTTCTGAGTTTCTGAAGGCTAAGTAACTCCATACATAATAATGTTAAGAATACTAACCTGTGCTTGCTAGATTTGTGTAGGTCATACACAAGAGTGTAGCTATGATTCATTTACAAGGTTGGATGCACAAATATTTCATGATAAATTGGATAATCTTGACTAAACAAACTATTATTTATTGAATAATAGTTTGCATTTTGCTTGGGCCAAATATAATGTTATGTTATGCCACCCTCACATGTTTTACTTAATGTTTCTGATATTGTTTTCATTATTTTCTAATGGATAAACTAATTTTCCTGAGTAAGATTATGAAAAAGTTGCTCTGTCTATCAATGGTATAAAAACAAAAAATCAGCACCCTGGTAGACATTTTTTTACATAGCAATGCCGTTTCAGACATAATGACTGCTGTTCATTCATTCATTGTGACTGGCCAATGGAATGAACCAAAACATGGAAACTTTCTCTCTTTTTCTGTGTCTCTCTTTCCTACTCAAGAAATAGATTTCTAAAAATCAATTAAAAGGTTAAGTACCTCAAATGTTAGTAAATAGTGGTATTTAGTGAGCTTAAATATAATCTTGAGTTATAAAATGATATCTATACATGTACTATAGATATACTATGTTCATTCTCCCACCAATTGTACACTATTCTTAAGCACTTTCATAGAACACAATCTATCATTCTTTTATATTAAAAAACAATGAGGTGGTGATCATTTTGCTAATATGTCTTTGCTGTGATTTAAATACTTTTGTAGGATAAATATCTAAAGGATTATTTTTCCCAAGAATTTTTGTCTTCATTGTTGTTTAAAATTGTGGAAAATATTTAGATGTATATATTTGTTTAGTAAAACAAAGTACAGAATAATAATATGACAAGGAACTTTGACTAATAAACAACCTAATATATTATATATGGTGTGACAATTGAAAGAAATAAAGTATATTTTCTACCTTTCTACTGCAGTTGAAAAGTTCAATAAAATAAATATAATTCAAAAAGTCTGATAGTTTTAAACACTTAAAATTTTTGTCTGTGCAAAAAAGATATAGCTGTGTTTTGTTAGCAGTTTTCATGTGAGAGAATGATGGCAGAGATTTTGTTTATGTATTTTTAGTAAATCATAGCAATTAACATAACAGTGTACATTTAATCTCTCACACTGTAATATTTATTAGAAATCATGTAGAATGTATACAAATACAATCTACAAGACACCCTACTCTTACATGTCCCTCACTAATTATCCAGATTCCCTCTTGGTTATAGACTTAACAAGACTGGCTGCAAGTAAAGCCTGAGGAAGAGAACACGATCCAAACTGTGGATACTGTAGTGACACATCCCACATCTCATCTCATGGATTGGGCCATTTTCAGAAACATCTCCCTTGAGAAAGCACTTCTCCCCAAATGCAAGTACAATATTGACCCTGGTCAGTATCAGCCAGAATCACATGACCCAAAAATCAGCTCAGTGCTGACAGGGACAGTAGTAGATATGGGGCAGGCACTTGTGCACTCAGAACTGAGGCCTTTGCTTCTGCATTTGGGGAGGGTGCAGTCTGAGGTCCCTGCAACTTTCCTGGTGTATGCTTTGGTCAGCAGCATTCCAAAGTGACCAAAGGCTTAGCGTCACAAGTGCCCAGCAGGTCACTAATTTTCAGGACTAAGTTAAAGACCTCTTGAAAAATATCTTAAGTATCTGCCAGGGATGTGAGCTCAGGACCTAAGAAACTACCAAGTGACTCATTCATTCTGAACCATGGCACAGCAGGTTTGCAACCAACTGTGATCAGCCCTAGATCAGTACAGGAGAATTAGACCCTGGTGTGCAGTAACAAGGTCTTTAGTTTGTTCTCACAGTTCTACCTAGATAGGAGGGAAAAGCAGGGACTGGGAAGGTGGCCATAGAGCACCAGATATGGCAGTGGTTTGGGGAATTTTCTGAATGTATCTTACCAAAACTACTTGAAACAAGGATGAAGTAAGTGTTATGAACAAGGAAGTAGGCTGACTGCACACAGGAAAAGGAGGGGCCAGTGTGACTAGGGTGACCATCACTTCCTCTGGGCCTGACAGGTGTTAGATGGGGGAATCTGGTGTTGCATGCAGTCAGTGAATAGGAGAGACAGATAGACAAGTGGACACCTTCTTAGGGTTGTGGCAATGCCACTCTTGATAGCACCAAATGCACGATCCCACCAATAACCAATTCTTAGGTCATAACTGCACATCAGTCAGTTCCTGTGGATGGTTACTGTGGGTAAGCAGATCACCCAACCATGGGCAGTCCATCTGTTCTCATGAGAAGCCTCTCTCAGTTCCTGAAACAATAATGTATTCTGCCTGGAAAGGACAGCCTGAAATCAAAGCCAGTATCCCCCATGGACACCAAGGAACCTTGCCTAGCCTTGTGCTCTCTGGGTTCCCTGCCCATACTGGATGACCCTTAAGGGCCACCTTGTCCCTTTCCTCCTCAGTCTCCTGGCTGAATCATGGGGCCTGATGGGAACAATGCTGCTACTTCTGTGATCCTCCACAGGAGATGGATGGCACATACCTCTTTTTGCCTTGCTTTACAGTTAGAAGAAGCTGCCATATGACAAGGTTATGTGGACTGTGGGCAATCTCAGCAGTTAGCTGAGCCCAGGCACATTTCTCCCCACCCCTGCCTTCTGCCAATCAGGTAAACTATTGGGTCTGGCAAGGCACATTACGCTCACCTGGGAAGCCAATTGACCTTCAAGCTGATTCAATAGGTATATTGGTGCCAGTGTCCATTCTGTCCAATGGTTAGTGTTCCTCAGAGTTGGTTACACCCCTTTCACCTGCCCTTTATAATGTATGTGCCTGTGAATAAACATAGACATGTTCACAGAAGTCTGTCCCCTGTGTCTTTGTGGAGGAAAAATGTACCACCACCCTGCTCATCCTCATGTGTGGCTTAGCAGGATGAAGCAACATCTGGCAATCAAACATGGACCTCAATGCATAAGGTAGATGAAGAGCAAAGACATCTCCTGCAAGGTGGAGAGGCATATCTCACTGCCTTGGTGCCCGATACCACCTCCACTAGATGAAGAGGAAATTCCTATATGTCTCATTATAGATACCTCTTGCCTCACAGGCTTCTGGGCCTCTCTGTCAGGAGAGAGGAAATCACATCTTGTCACAGAGGCTACTCCCATGACTGGCCCCAAAGACTTCTGTCTGCCACTGCCACAAGCTTCTCATGTGGGAAAGCAACTCAGCAACGTGGTGAAAAATAGCCAACCACATCTTTAAGCTCTGCTTCTCCTACACTCATCCGACTCCACACCCCCTGCCCAGACCGCAGGTGGGGGAGGAGGAAAATGGAGATTGGGTGTGCTTGCAATGTACAGCGTGCTCTTGCAGATCTGCCCCAGACTGGTATTGGCTTCCCACCAGTGGGCAAATTCTACAGGGGGAGGGAACCTCACTCATGGCCACGGTGGCATCCACAGGTGCCATAGCAACCTGCATTCTGGCAGCTCAGACACGTGCCCAGCCCCGAGACACCATGAGGGATGAGGGCAGTGCCCACTCAAGCAAGCCCAACCTGGGCTCCCATGGCTTTGCAGCTCCTATGCCAACCTGCCACTGACACAGGTGAGAAAGATTTTTCAATTAACCCTATAATTACCATCACAGGTTGTCCCCACCTTGTAACTGAATACCAAGAAGAAATTTCTCTCTTTGAATCCAGAAGAATTGCTGCCTTCAAAAATATTGCTTTGGGCCTGTGCTGTGGCTCACTTGGCTAATCTTTTGCCTGCAGCACTGGCACCCCAGGTTCTAGTCCCAGTTGGGGTGCCGGATTCTGTCACAGTTGCTCCTCTTCCAGTCCAGCTCTCTGCTGTGGCCCAGGAAGGCAGTGGAGGATGGCCCAAGTGCTTGGGCCCTGCACCCACATGGGAGACCGGGAGGAAGCACCTGGCTCCTGGCTTCCGATTGGCACAGCACACCGGCCATAGCGGTCATCTGGGGGCTGAACCAATGGAAAGGAAGACCTGTCTCTCTGTCTCTCTCTCACTGTCTAGCTATGCCTGTCAAAAAAATTGCTTTGTAACTCACTGAATTTACTTTGCAATCTATATTTTAACAGGTTTCCAATGCTATAGCAACATGTAATCAATCAGTGCTCAATGAAAACAGCAATGAGTAATCAATGCTAATTATAGATAAATGGAATTTTAATTTTGAATAAGTTCAGATACTGATATAATATCAGAATCTTAAGTCTTCTAGGTTAAGTGCTAAATGTAAAATAGTTCAATATCGCTTTGAATTAACTAAGCTCAAAATCTGATGTTACCTTATTTTTAAAAAAAGTCTTGATTTGGAGATTTCTAAAGGGATATTTCAAAATGTAAATCAAGGAAATTGGTAGATGAAAAACAAGCTATTAGTCTAGTCTAGTTTTAGTTCTATTGACATAGAACTAAAATCTGTTAAAACAACAAGGTTTTTACAATACATATATTAATAAATATCCAAACTAGTGTCAAAAATCTATGCAAAATCCCACAGCAACTTCTTTTGATAGCTTTGTTTAATTAATGACTCTGCTTAGTTTTCCAGCCAGCTCCAGTAAGCTATTCTGTCTTCCCCAGTTCTGATTGTGTTAAAATTTCCAAATTATGGGATTTGATTCAGTACACCAGCTCTTAAATTTAAGGTTTTATTTATAATTCTTGGCTCAACTAAAAAATACAGATTTTGTATTATGTTAAAGTAATCTATTATGTTTTCTTAATAGCTAAAATAGTTGAGTTTTTATTGGAGTTATGATTTGTTTAAATATATGCTTATTCTAAAACATGTGAGTAATCACTTTATAACCATAATCAGATTTGGTCTATATGATGTCATGTGTAAAAGGATCCTATTTCAACCTGATATTTTAGATTTTGAGCCTTCTTGGCATCCTTTACAGGAATTCAAAAAATCAAAATTCCAAAAATATTGGGCTTTGAAATTTCCACATGGGCCCATGGAAATGACAAAGACACATGTCTGTCATCTTGTAGAGATACCAACTAATCAGGCTATTTGAATTATATTAGACGTACTGTCAAGATGTGAAGTGGTGCTAAATTTTAAGTTTTGATAATATAAAGTACTACTAATACAAATGTCTAAATGTTAAAAATTCGAATGACCTTGTATTACTAGATGTGATGATTATCTTAATGAGAAAGGCCCAGAGGAATGAAAGGGTTATTTCTCTTACAAGATCCTACAGATGCTTTGAAAAATACTATATGGAGTAAGTGAGTACCTCTTGTTAGTTAATGAGTTTATAGTTTTAAACATGGCTATTTGAATTCTTGTCATCCACAGTTTTGTATACCAGACGTGCTTCTCATAAAACATAAAACATTGTTGTTTCTGTGTTTAAATGTGTCATTTTAGGTTTAAAAGGACCTCTTTTTCCTGAGTGTTATTGTGTTCAATATTCTGGCACAGTCCTATGAGCAGGTAAAGCCAATAATGTACTAGGTTCCAATTTCAAGAAGTTTGATTTATTTAGATTACTAAGAAGGGAAAGTAATTCTCATTGGTTTTTGATAATAAAACACAGCTGAAGTTTTTGGGAAACTATTACCAAAGCTGCTTCATTATTCTATCTTATATGCTTTGTTATGCGTATGTACATATTGTACATCTAAATAGGAAAATTTATTAAAAGCTCCATCTTAATTGGCTTATAAATTAAAAATTGCTCATAAATTTAAACTGATCAAATTAATCAAAGATATTTTTAATTCATGTGACCTAAATATCTTTGTCAGATGTTTAAAATCTATTGGTAAGATGAAACTAAAAATGCTTCATATGTGTGTGCTTAAGTTTGCTGGTTAAGCAAGCTACACTGTGTTAGATATTTAAGAAATTTCCAAAGACATGTATTCTTAAAATTTATAAAATACATTGGACCTTCTAGTAAATATTTTCATAAGTTGTTATTTAATGGTTGAAACTGCTGTTCCCTCATTTCTCTATTCTCTTTAATTTGGGAAACATACTCTGTGCTTAGGGATTCTGCAAGATGTACAGACTGATTTTCAGATCTTATGAAAGGAGTGGCTAACATTTTTTACATAATAGCATTACCAAAATGAGAGCTTAAATTGTAACTTTACAACTTTCACCGTGGGATCTCAAATCCCTTTGGGCTAGATGGTGAAAGTGGTGTGTTAAGCTTTAATGTGATTATGCAAATTAGATTGTTTTGAAATGACCATATTAGATTGGATTTTTTAAAGCCGTCATATAGATAGGACTAATTGTTATAGTGATCATATCAATAAAATTAATAAAATTATAGAGGAGTGAATGCTCTGACATGGAAAGGAGTTCTTGCAGCAGACTCATGGAGTGGCAATCACTTTAAGTAGCACTCAGTGACCTCAGACTTAGCCCTAAAGGTGTTTTAGTCTGGGGAAAGGCTCACAAGAGTATTTCAGATGTGAAAATCCAGGACACTTTAGGGAAAATGTGTCCCTGCATGGAGAACTTCCCTAGGTGAAATCCCAGGGGAAAAATGGTCATCAAAGAAGGGTGTACTTTTCTCCAAAGGGAGGAGAGGACTTTCACTTTGTTTATGGCCTTGTCTGAATACTGACAGAGTCTGTGGATTCAGAAGGCTTCCACAACCTAGGCAGCTCATGTCAAGAGCCTCAGGTGATCACAGATATTACACATAAGAGTGTTAGTTGTTAAATTAACAATAGGAGTCACTGTGTATTAACTTCCCATGCAGGACCTTAATACTACGCTTAAAAAAAAAAAAGATGGAGGAGTATGGCACCCATCCACCAGCATGTTAACTTTGCTCCTTTCACCTTAAAGATAATCTTTAGTACAGCAGAGTTACATTTTGTAATGCTCCTGGCAAAGAAGCCCTCATAGTGCACAGAAAGGACCCAAAGTTCCCCGGGTCCAAAGAAATCTTGGGACTCCTTTATTGTCCTGTTATAAAAGAAGGCAATATCCTTGTGTTCCCTCACAATGAGCTGAAAAAATAACCCCCCAAATTAAAACCCATGAGCAGATCCACAGTAAAGATGGAGTTCAGGCTGCCACTGCGGCTCACTAGGCTAATCCTCTGCCTTGCAGCGCCGGTACACCAGGTTCTAGTCCCAGTCGGGGCGCCGGATTCTGTCCCGGTTGCTCCTCTTCCAGGCCAGCTCTCTGCTGTGGCCCGGGAGTGCAGTGGAGGATGGCACAAGTGCTTGGGCCCTGCACTCCATGGGAAACCAGGATAAGTACCTGGCTCCTGCCATCAGATCAGCGCGGTGCGCCGGCAGAAGTGTGCAGGCCACGGCAGCCATTGGAGGGTGAACCAATGGCAAAGGAAGACCTTTATCTCTCTCTCTCTCTCACTGTCCACTCTGCCTGTAAAAAAAAAAAAAAAAAGATGGAGTTCAGGCAAAGCTGTAGAATTATGCCTTCCTGTTGACTGAGCTGTGACAGTGCTCCTGTCTTATAAGCAGGGATGGCGCTGTGGTGCAGTGGGTTGACACCCTGGCCTAAAGCACCAGCATTCCATATGGGTGCTGGTTCAAGACCTGGCTTCTCCACTTCTGATCCAGCTCTCTGGTATGGCCTGGGATAGCAGTAGAAGATGGCCCAAGTCCTTGGGCCCCTGCACCCAAGTGGGAGATTCGGAAGAAGTTCCTGGCTCCTGGCTTGGATTGGTGCAGCAGCTCCAGCCATTGTGGCCATCTGGGGAGTGAATCAGCAGATGGAAGACCTCTCTCTCTGTGTGTGTCTCTACCTCTCTCTCTCTAACTCTGTCTTTCAAATAAATAAA
The DNA here is from genome assembly GCF_051225735.1 of Oryctolagus cuniculus. NCBI lineage: Eukaryota > Metazoa > Chordata > Mammalia > Lagomorpha > Leporidae > Oryctolagus > Oryctolagus cuniculus. The sequence continues at coordinate 25,903,411 of NC_142885.1, forward strand.
AAATAAATCTTTAAAAAAAAGAAAATGAAATATTCAAAACACATATAGAGTCATGTATTTCCTAACACTTTCTAAAGCATTTGTTTTCAATGACAAGATAAGAAACTATTTACCATAGAGAAGAAAAATTCCTCATCCAAAATCCAAAATATAGAAATCTGTACAACTTTGCAACAATCTGTGCAAACTTACACTGGTTCTTAATTTACCCAATAAAAGATGACTAACAAAGTTAATGAAATAGATAGTAGTTTTTGGAAAAGACTTTTACATAATTAAGTCCAAGGAGAGTTACAAACCAGACCTCTACTTTCTAAAATTAAGTTGTTTACTCAGTCTTAGAAAACTACAAACTAAGAAATGTACAGAAAGCTGGCTGGTGCCTCGTGTCTTCTCAAGAGCCTTTTTTTAAAGCCTGCTGACATGGAAGATTCTGGTCACTTGCTACTTTAAAGGCCAAAAAACAGCATACAAGAGCTGACCATTTCCCCAGGTCATGCTTACTAGTTTGTCTTTATGTACATTTATAGATATTTAAGTGCTAGGTAAAAGTCTTGTCATAAAATTTCCAGTACTACTATTCTAAATATTAAAAATTTCCAGTACTACTAGTTTTATCTTTCCTAGTGAACTACCAAAAAATTATGATAATTTTCAAGCATTAATAGTGAAAATTTATCTGGAAGGCTTAAATGCAGAGAACAAGTCATTGAAATATTGATTTTCATTAAAGAGAAGGATTTAAAACTTTAGGTATGATGCCTGGGAGAAACTGAAACATAGGACTTCACTCCCTAGGAAATAAAGTGATCATTTACTTGGTCTAAAAGGCTACCGAGTCATTGAAAGGGACTGTACAACCCATGGCTTTTGGCACTTAAAAATTATTTTATCATTCTATCTTGTGTAAAGTCTTCACAGCTATGACATGGTTTAAGTTCCATAATGTATCCTCAAAAGGAGCTCACCCAAAACAAAAGTCAAATTGTCCATCCATTATAAGATGTCTTTCCAGACTATATCTTAACCTGATAGTCATCATATTGTAGTTTTTGAAAGGGCTTATTTCTACTCAAGAGAACCATCCTTTTTTAAGATTTATTTATTTATTTGAAAGACTTACACAGAGAGAGAAGGAGAAGCAGAGAGAGAGGTCTTCCATCTGCTGGTTCACTCCTCAATTGGGCACAACTGCTGAAGCTGGGCCAATCCAAAGCCAGGATCCAGGAGCTTCTTCTGGGTCTCCCATGTGGGTGCAGGGGCCCACAGTCTTAGGCTTTCCTCCGCTGCTTTCCCAGGCCCAGAGAGCTGGATCAGAAGTAAAGCAACTGGGACTTGAACCAGCACCCATATGGGATGCCGGCACTACAGGCAGCAGCTTTACCCACTACCCCACAGCACTGGCCCCGAGAACCCTCCTTTGAGCTTATTCTTCTGCCTACCATTTGCACTTTGGCGCTGTTTTGACTGGGGCTGCCTGCTGGCTAGGCTTCCTACAGTACTCTGATGGGGCTGTACTGTCTGACTCTGTAGAACACTTCATGGGGATCAACCCAGAGTGTAAGTTAGTCTTCAGAGAGTATCCTGAATAACTCCTGACTGCTCAGTGCAAGCAGAGTATCCAGTTTGTGGCTGATGCCAATAGAAATATGATGGTAACCTGATCCCTTGTACAGCTTCTGTGGGAGCCATTGGAGTGTGTAATGCTCTGCCCACCTCTCCTGCAGGTTCTGGAGGACCTTTATCTCTCTCTCTTTGCCTCTCCTTCTCTCAGTGTAGCTCTGACTTTCAAATAAATAAATAAATCTTTTTTAAAAAGACCATTCCCATTCACAGTATTTACAAAAATATTTAAATGCCTTGGATTAAATTTAACCAAGGAGATTAGCAATTCTATCATGAAAAAATTTAAAAAATAGAAAAAATAGAAGACACAAAAAATGGAAGTATCTTCCATGTTCATGGATTGGAAGAATCAATATCATCAGAATGTCCATTCTACCAAAAGCAATTTACAGATTCAGTGTGATCCCAATGAAAATACCAAGGACATTCTTCTCTGATCAGAAAAAATAATGCTAAAGTCATATGGAACACTACAGACCCTGAATAGCTAAATCAATCTTATAAATAAAACCAAAGCTGGAGGCATCATGAAATCAGATTTCAAGACATACTACAGGATGGTTATAATCAAAACAACCTGGTACTGGCAAAAAAATATATATGTGTGTAGACCAATGGAACAAGATAGAAACTCCCGATTAATCTATGCATCTACAACCTACTTATTTTTGACAAAGGAGCTAAAATCAATCCTTGAAACAAGGACAGTCTTTATCAAATGGTGCTAGTAAAACTAGATCTCCACATGCATAAGAATGAAACTAGGACCCTATCTTACACCTTACACAAAAATCCACTCAAAACGGATCAAAGACATAAATCTATGACCCAATACCATCAAATTATTATAGAAAAAATTTGGATAAACTTTGCAAGACATTAACATAGGCAAAGACTTTTTGGAAAAGACCCCAGAAGCACAGGCAAACAAAAGCAAAATTGAAAATGGGATTACTTCAAGCTGAGAAGCTTCACATTGCAAAAGTAACACTCAGCAATGTGAAGAGGCAACTGACAGAATTGGAGAAAATATTTGATAACTATGCAACTGATAAGGGAAGGTGTTAATACCTAGGCTCTGTAAAGAGTGTAAGAAATTCAACAACAACAAAACAAAGAATCCAGTTAAGAAATAGGCAAAAGACTTGAGCAAGCATTTTTCAAGAGACAAAATTCAAATGGCCAACAGACACTTGAAAACATGCTCAGGATTATTAGCCATTAGGGAAATGCAAATCAAAACCACAAAGAGGTTTCACATCACACCAGTTAGAATGGCTGTCATACAGAAATCAACAAATGACAAATGCTGGTGAGGATGTGGAGAAAAAGGTGCCCTGGTCCACTGTTGGTGAGAATGTAAATTGGTAAATCCATTATGGAAGACAGTATGGAGATATCTCAGAAATCTGAATATAGACCTACTATATGACCCAGACAGCCCACTTCTGGGAATTTACCCAACCAAAAGAAACCAGAATATGAAAGAGTTATCTGTACCCCCATGTTCATTGCAGCTCAGTTCACAATAGCTAAGATATGGAATCAAATCAAATGTCCATTAACTGTTGACTGGATAAAGAAATCATTATATGTATACACTATGGAATACTATGCAGCTATTTATGAAATCAAATTCTGTCTTTTGCAACAAAATGGATGCAACTAGAAAATCATTATACTTAATGAAACAAGCCAATCCCCAAAAGAGAGACACCAAATGTTTTCCCTGATCTGAGGTAACTAATAGAGTACTTAAAATGTAATGTATTGGAGTGAAGTGGACATTGTAAGATTTGATGATTGTTTACATCCCTTATTTCTTCCATTGAGGAATTTTTTTTTGGTTTCCATACCATTTGTCAAATTCTTTTACTTAGTGTTATCTTTATGATCATTAAACTAAAGTAGATCTTTGTAAAAGATAATAGTGGGAATGGGAGAGGGAGGAAGAAGAAGGTTTGGAGCATGGCTGGGAGTGAGGGTGGTGTAGCAAGTATTACTATATTCCTAAACCTGTATATATGAATTCCATGAAACTTGTATAAGTTAAATAAAATTTAAAAATATATAAAAAATAAAGAAAACCCAAAATATATAAATCTTTAATATATATTATATACTATGCAATATTTTACATATTTTGTTTTTCATTCAGTTTAATATTAATATGGGTTAGTTATTTTGCTGTATATATGTGGACAAATATTTAGCAAAATTGTATTGACTCTAACTTCTACTAGGCATCTTTGACACTTCTTTTTCCCTTAACCTTAAGCAAGCCTAATAGTTATGCCTCATAAATATTCCTCAAATACACTATTTATTTCTGTTTCTACCCACTACTATTAGCCAAAAATTATCTTTCCCTATAAATATTAGAAAAATCCAAACTTATTTCTGGTGATGTGAAAAATGACTTTTCTAGCAAGTAGACTAAAGGGGAGGGGGACTTAGAATTGAATGTAAATCATAATTTATAAGACATTGCTATGTATCACAAAAGATAAATTTTTCTAAGACATGAAAGGAACACTAGCATAAACTCTTTTTAAATGCCCATATATCAATACCAATACATCTGTTAAATCAATCTAACAGTAATTTGGTATTGGGTCATATGTTCTAAAGATAAAAGAAAACCTGACTACTTCAGCAAATTGCTTACTTCACTAATGATGATCTGACCCTGACAAAACTGTAGACTATGTCCCCCAAAGCCTCCAAGTTTATTTTCCTGACATGTTGCTTCTGAAATGTTCTTGGTTCTTCAGGCTGCTTTCAACATTGTAAGAGTGGAAAGCCAACCTTTGCTGTCAATGTGACTGTTATCTTTCTTCCACAGTCTTTAACATATTTAGGGAGGTACCTCCACAATTCAGCAACACCTTTAATACTAGGGACCAGTTCTCTTCACTTAGTAATTCTGATTAATTTTATGAGTAAGGGATGCTCAGGGATGTGGCGAAACATTATTTCCAGATGTATATGAGGGTGTTTCCAGAAGTGACTAACATTTGTACCAGTATGAGTGAAGATTCACCGTCATCATTGTTGGCCAGTGTTGTCCAAACCACAGAGGATCCACACAGAACAAATTGGTGTAGGTAAAGCCAATTCTATCTCATTACTCTTGTGCTGAGACATCCCTCTTCTGTCCACTGACACTAGAGCTCCTGGTCCTTGGGCCTTGGTAACTAGAATCCATTTCAATAGAGGATTTCATCCAGAATCTCAGGCCTTCACCTGGAACTGGGAGTTATATCATTGGTTTGCTGGTTCCCATCTTGCAATAACCATTTTTTTTTGCCACAATAATCACTTGAGCCAATTTCTACAGTAAATTTCAGCAAAACATCTACTTATATATTGATATATTCTATTGGCTGTTTCTCTGGGTAACTCTGGCAAATACAGTAATAGTTTGTACATTTAAGAATACTTTAATTTTTATCCCTCAAGGCCACTATGCCTGTGATTATGAGGAATTACTATAATTAACTGTGAATATGAATTATGGTAATAAAAATAATGATTAATAATTTTTGAACACTTAATGAAGGGCAAATTTTGTTCTAGGGACTTGGCAGGTATACTACCATTAATTTTTTTCAGTGACCCTGTAAGGTAGAAACTATAACTTTTTTATGTTTTGAAAAAATAAACTGAGGCTCAGTGAATTTAAGTAGCATGTGAAGGTCACAAATGCTTTTCTTTTATTCTACAAAGAGAAACTGTTCTGCATAATGCATTTGAGCATGGGGTTAAGGGACTTACAGATTTGGCATCATGCCTTATCCCTCTAAGTGCAGCCACAGTCATTTGTCATTGGTTTTCCACAAATGGTGGAGAAACACAAACTTAAAGAAGTATATTGCTCTTTTTAATCTACTCTGAAAGCGTTTTGACTTACTGGAAGTTTAGGTAGCAATTAATGGATAGATATTGACACATGGGTTAGTGGATGAAGACCTCTAGGTTTGTTATTTTCTGCCACTGCATAACACAAAAATGCCTAAACAAGTTGAAAGACTCTTTTCTGGGAGTCAAAAAACATATGCAATAGTAAATAGTCACTAGACTTTAATCCTAAGCACTGAAGATTACAAGGGGATTCTACACTTTATAAACATGATGCAAGGAATACTTTGCTTTCTTATTGTTTTGTCTTTTTCTATGCATTCAATATAATTTTTAAAAATTACCTTCCTTCTTTTAAAATATTTTCTCAGTTCTTTTTAATTTTCATTAATATAAAGAACAGATTAAATATATTTCAGAGGTATGATTCTAGTGTGATAACCATACTTCACTCCCTCCCTTTTCTCCATCAGCCAATGCTCTTCTTTCCCTTCTTTTTTCCTTTAATCTTTGCAAAAACACAATTTCAATCCATTGTATAATCACAGATTTAATGCACCACTAGCAATAATAAGTTAAAGGTAAAAAGACCACAGTTTCACAGAAGTATAAACAAGGGCTAAAAACATCAAATCACAAGATGTCCATTTTATTCCTATACATTTTATTGCTTTATAATATCTATTACATATCAGAGAAAACATATAGTATTTGTCTTTGGGATACTGGCTGATTTCACTAAGCATAATTGTTTCCAGTTGCATCCATTTATTTGCAAGACAGGGTTTCATGATTTTTTAAGGCTGAGTAGTAGTCAATCATGTATATATACTAAAAACTCTTTTTTGAAGATTTATTTATTTGAAAGTTAGAATTATAGAGAGTGAGGGAAGGAGAGAGAGAGAGAGAGAGAGAGAGAGAGAGAGAGAGAGAATATTTTCCTTCTGCCTTCTGTCAGTTCACTCCTCAAATGGCCACAGCAGCCAGGGCTGGGCCAGACTGGAGCTGGGAGCTTCTTCCCAAGTCTGCCACATGGGTTCTGGAGCCCAAGAACACAAGGCATTTTCCACTGTTTTCCCACATGCATTAGCAAAGAGCTGGATTAGAAGTGGAGCATCCAGACCTTGAACAGGTGCCCACATGGGAGGCCAGCACTGCAGATCTGGCTTAACTTGCTACAGTGCAGCTCTGGCCTCCACATTTTCTTCATTGAGTCATCAATTGATGGACATTTGGGTTGATTCCATGTGTTAGCTATTTGTGGATTGATCTGAAATGAACATGAGGGTTCATTCATATGGTGGTTTCATTTTATCTGGGTAAATTCCCAGGAGATGGATGACTGGGTCATATGGTAGATTTTCAGATTTCTGAAGAATCTCCCTATTGTCTTCCATAATGATTTTGCTAGTTTACATTACCACCAACAGTGTTTAAGGTAACATTTTCACTACATCCTCACCAGAATTTATTATTTTCCTGATTTTTGGATGATTACCATTGGAACTGGGTGAGGAAAAGCCTAATGTGGTTTTTATTTAAATTTACCTGATGACTACTGATCCTGAGCATTGTTTCATTTGTCTGTTGGCATTTGTATTTCATCCTTTGAAAAAATGCCTGTTCATGTCCTTTACCCATTTCTTAACTAGATTATTTTGTTTTATTGTTTTTGAGATTCTTGAGCTCATTATAGGTTCTGGATATTAATTATTTATCAGTTTCATAATTCACAAATATTTTCTTTCTTTCTGTCAGTTGCTTCTTCAATGTGTTGAGTATTTTACAGTGAAAAAGCTTCTTAGCTTGATGTAATCCCATTTGTCTATTTGGACTTTGATTGACTATACTTATGAGGTCTTTTCCAAGAGTTCTTTGCCTATGTCAGTGTCTTGCAGAGTTTCCCCATTGTTTTCCTCTACTAATTTGATTATATCAGGTCATAGATGTAGATCTTTGATCCACTTTGAGTTGACTTTTGGGTAAGTGTCATATTTCATACTTCTGCATGTGGAGATCCAATTTTCCCAGAACCATTTGTTGAAGAGACTGTCCTTTCTCTAGGGATTGATTTTATCTCCATTGTCAAAGATTTAGCTCCTTTGTCAAAATTGGGTGTACATGCATGGATGAATTTCTGGGTTTCTGTTCTGTTCCATTGGTCTTCATGTCTTTTTTTTTTTTTTTGCCAGCACCAAGCTACTTGATTGTAACTCTCTCGTAGTATGTCTTGAAATCAGGTATTGTGATGCCTCTGGCTTTGTTTTTGTTGTTCAAGAATGCATTAGTCTTTCCAGGTGTTTTGTGTTTCCATGTGAATTTTGGCATCATTTTTTTTCTAGATATGATAATATCATTGGCATTTTTATTAGGATTGCATTGAAATCTGTAAATTGCCTTGGGTAGTATGGACATTTTGAGTATATTAATTCTTCTAATCCACAAACATGGATTTTTAAAAATATTTTCGTGCTTTCTCTTATATCTTTCCTTAATGTTTTGTAATTTTGATTGTAGAGATATTTCAAACACTTGATTAAATTTATTCCAAAGTATTTAGATTTTTGTAGTTATTGTGAGTTGTACTGAATTTACAAGTTGTTTCTCAGCCATGGCATTGTCTGAGTATATAAAGACTACTGATTTTTTGTGTTGCGTTTATATCCTGTAACTTCACCAAATTCTCTTATGAGTTCCAGTTTTCTTCAGTGGAATCTTTTGGTTCCTTTATATATAAGATCATGCTATCTACAAACAGGGAGACTTTGATTTCCTCCTTTCCAAATTGTATATCATTGATTTCTTTTTTTTTTTCTTTTTGCCTAGTGGCTCTGGTTAAAACTTCCAGGACTATATTGAATAGCACATGTGAAAGTGGGTATCCTTGTCTGGTTATGGACCCCACTGCTTCCAACTTTTCTTCATTCAGTATAATGCTGGCTGTAGGTTTGTCATATATTTCCTTGATTGTGTTGAGAAATGAATGTTTCTGTATCCAATTTGCTTAAGGTTTTTATAATAATAAGATGTAGTTTATCAAATGATTTCTTTGCATGTATTGAGATAATCATGATTTTTATTTTTCAGTTTGTCAATGTGATGTATCACATTTATTAACTTGCATATGTTGAAACCTCCCTGTACACCAGAGATAAATACCACTTGTCCAGGTGGATGATCATTCTAATGTGCTGTTGGATTCGATTAGCTAATATTTTATAGAGGATTTTTGCATCTATGTTCATCAGGGATATTGGTCTATAGTTTTCTTTCTTTGTTGTATCTTTTTCTTGTCTTAGAGTTAAGGTGATGCTGGCCTCATTTCAATTGTTGTGAAGATTTCAGAATTAGAATTTGTTCTTCTTTAAGAGTTTTGTGGAGTTCAGCAGTGAAATCATATGGCCCTGGGCTTTTCTATGTTGGGAGGGTCTTTATTACTAATTCAGTCTCCATCTTGTTTATTGGCTGATTTAAGATTTTTGTCTTCATGACTCAATTTTGATAGATTGTATGCTTGTAGAAATCTATGCATTTCTTGTAGATTTTCTGATTTGTTGGCATATAGTTGTTTGCAGTAATTCCTGATGATTCTTTTTATTTCTGTGGTCTCTGTTTTAACATCTCTTTTATCTTTTTATAAGATTTGTTTGTTTTAAATTCAGAATTACACAGATAGAAAAGGAGAAGCAGAGAGAGAGAGAGAGGGATTCCATATGTTGGTTCACTCCCCAAATGGCCACAATGGCTGGAGCTGGGCCAATCCAAAGCCAGGAGCCAAGAGCTTCTTCTGGGTCTCCCATGCATGTGCAGGGGCCCAAGGACTTGGGCCACTTTCTACTGGATCATAAGTGGAGCATCCGGGGCTCCAACCAGTGCCCACGTGGGATGCCAGCACTTCAGGCCGCAACTTTACGTGCTGTGCCACAGTACCAGTCCCAACATCTCTTTTTTTTCATCTCTGATTTTGTAAATGTTGTTCTTCTCCCTTTTGTGGTTATTTAAACCATGGATGTACCAATTTTGTTATTTTTCAAAACAGTACTTCTTCATTTCATTGATCTTTTGCATTATTACATAATGACTTTATTTTTCTCGGAAATTCTATTCACAATAGATATAAAAATTTAAATATTAAGAAATAATTTTGGAAGGTGAAAGATATTTAAGATTATAAAACATCAGTGAAAGGTATCATCAGAGTCACAGAAAAAAGGAAAGATTTTTGTTCATGAATTGGAAGAACTAATAGTGTTGAGATGTCCATACAATCTAAAGCAATATACAGATATAATGACTCCCCATCAAAATATCAATGACATTCTCTACAGAATTACAAAAAAATCCTAAATTTATGTGGAATCACAAAAGATCCAGAATAGCCAAAGTGAACCCAAGTGAAAAGATAGAACTGGAGGCATCACAGTACTAGATTTCAAAGCTTCAATAATTGAAACAGCATCATACTGGCATAAAAACCAACACAAGGATAAATGGGACAGATTAGATAATGCTGAAATCAACCCATACACATGCATTCAATTTATGTTTGATGCAGGTGTCAAAAACAGACATTGGGAAAAGGATAATCCATTCAACAAATGATCTGTCAAAACTGGCTATACAGATGTAAAAAAATAAAATAAAATGCATACTTCTCACCATATACAAAAATCAACTCACAATGAATAAAGACCAAAAGATAAAACATGAAACTATAAAATTACTAGGAGATAATTATGGGAACAAACTTCAAAATATTGATGTAGACAAAGAATATATGAATACGATGACAAAATGGCACAGGCAAGGAATACAAATTCCTTGTAATAAATTAAAATATAATATAATATAATATAATATAATATATAAATATAAATTAAATTATATTACATTCAGATACTACTTCATAGCAAAGGAAGTGACACATCTAACAAAATGGAAGAGAATATTTGCAAGCTACTTACCAAAGAAATGATTAAGAATATATGGGAGCTCAGGAGCCAAGATGGCGGAATAGTGAGGGCGCGCACCGATAGTCCGGGAAAATTTAGTTTAATAAAAGGGGAGTTACGGTAGCCGCAGAAAAAAGAACCAGGAAAATATTGCAGGGGAAACCCTTCTGGATGGAGTAGCCGTGAATCGGAGGACCTACTGGCAGAACAAGGTCGCCCACCACGCGGAAGCCAAGTCGCGGGACCGAGCCGCGGAAGCCCCAGGGTCTGCGCGCCAGTGCTCCAAGGGGAGTGCATGCCACACAGACAACAGCGGGGAGACTTGGGACGCTCAGGGCTCCAAGTCCACACATCGGTGCTGGAAGGGGAGGTGAGCTCAATAACCCGAGACATTGGTGGGGAAACGGGGGTCAGAATCTAGAGGTGAGCTAAATAACCCGAGACATTGGTGGGGAAACGGGGGTCAGAATCTAGAGGGGGGCCGGAAAGTGCAGCAAACTCACTACCGGAAAGAAGGAAAAAAAAAAGCTTCGGGGTTTCTCTTCCCCCTAACCTTGCAAAGGTTACAAGGCTGCAAGGCTTGAAGAATTCCCAAGAGACAAAGAGCAGGCCTCCTCTCTGGATTTACATATCAATGGGGGAGAGCTAAGGAACTGAGTCACTACAATTCAGTAGCCTAGGCAACCCAGTGGAAGTCCAGAGGAGCCAAAGACTGGAAGCAAAATACCATCAATTCTGCACAGCCGTGCCCTGCGGTGTTACTTACCCCCTGAATAAATAAAATAAATAAATAAATAAAAAGAGATTTACCACGCATAACCTGAGGGTGTCACCTTTGCACACCCTTAACCAGGAAGAACCAGGCAGAGCTCTCAGGCCGCACCCATCTCAAGCCTCCAAGGCTCCTCCAACAGCAGGCAGTCCACTTAACACGGACACAGTATAAAAAAAAAAAGAAAAAAAAACGCACTGTGACGCAAGAAGAATTAACTATGCCGAGTAACAAACACAGAAATAGAGGGAGCAAGATCAACGATGACACTATGATGCCTCCAAATAAGCAAAACACCCCAAGCCAAGAGTATGAAGATGATGAGATAGAAGAAATGCAAGATACGGATTTCAAAAAATTTATGATAAGAACATTTAGAAGTTTTCAAAAGCAAATCCTTGAACTACAGAAATCCTTAATGGACAGGATTGAAAATCTCTCTCATGAAAATGAAATTTTAAGGAAGAATCAAAATGAAACGCAGAAACTAGTAGAACAGGAAAGTGTGATCGTGAAGAGAAATCAAAATGAAATGAAGAGCTCAATAGATCAAATGACAAACACATTAGAAAGCCTTAAAAACAGAATGGGTGAAGCAGAAGAGAGGATATCGGACTTAGAAGATAGAGCACAGGAAAACATACAGTCAAACCAAAGAAAAGAAGAGGAAATTAGAAATCTAAAAAATATTGTTGGGAATCTACAGGATACTATTAAAAAAACCAACATTCGAGTTCTAGGAGTTCCTGAAGGCATGGAGAGAAAGGATTGGAAGGCCTTTTTAGTGAGATACTAGCAGAGAACTTTCCAGGTTTGGAGAAGGACAGAGATATCCTAGTACAGGAAGCTCATAGAACCCCCAATAAACATGACCAAAAGAGATCCTCACCAGACACGTAATTAAACTCACCACAGTGAAACATAAAGAAAAGATCCTAAAATGTGCAAGAGAAAAACATCAGATTACTCTCAGAGGATCTCCAATCAGACTCACAGCTGACTTCTCATCAGAAACACTACAGGCTAGGAGGGAATGGTGAGATATAGCACAGGTGCTAAGAGAGAAAAATTGCCAGCCCAGAATATTATATCCTGCCAAGCTCTCATTTGTGAATGAAGGTGAAATAAAGACCTTTCATAACAAACAGAAATTGAAAGACTTTGTGGCCACTCGTCCGGCCCTGCAAAAGATACTTAAAGATGTGCTACACTCAGAAACACAGAAACACGGCCATCAATATGAAAGAAGGGAAAGGAAGAACACCTACCAGTAAAAGAGCATGGGAAGCTCAAAGCATATATTAGAAAATATTTCCGGGAAAATGGCAGGGCAAAGTCACTACGTATCAATAGTCACATTGAACATTAATGGTCTGAATTCTTCAGTTAAAAGACACCGTTTGGCTGACTGGCTCACAGAACACAACCCAACTATTTGTTGCCTACAAGAAACACATCTCTCTAACAAAGAGGCATGCAGACTGAAAGTGAAAGGTTGGAAAAAAGATATTCCATGCCAACAGAAACCAAAAAAAAGCAGGTGTAGCATATTAATATCAGACAAAATAAACTTTAATACAAAAACTGTTAAGAGAGACAAAGAGGGACACTATATAATGATTAAGGGTTCAATTCAACAGGAAGATGTAACTATTATAAATGTATATGCACCTAATTACAGGGCACCAGTCTATTTAAAAGAGATGTTAAGGGACTTAAAGGGAGATTTAGATTCCAATACAATAGTACTGGGGGACTTCAATACTCCACTCTCAGAAATAGACAGATCATCCGGACAGAAGATCAACAAGGAAACAGCAGATTTAATTGACACTATTGCCCAAATGGATCTAACAGATATCTACAGAACTTTCAACCCTACATCTACAGACTTCACATTCTTCTCAGCAGTGCATGGAACCTTCTCTAGGATTGATCACATACTAGGCCATAAAGCAAGTCTCAGCAAATTTAAAAGAATTAGAATCATACCATGCAGCTTCTCAGACCACAGCGGAATGAAGCTGGAAATTAGCAACTCAGGAAACCCCAGAAAGTATGCAAACACATGGAGACTGAACAACAAGCTCCTGAATGAACACTGGGTCATTCAAGAAATCAAAAGAGAAATCAAAAACTTTCTGGAAGTAAATGAAGACAACAACACAACATATCAAAACTTATGGGATACAGCAAAAGCAGTATTGAGAGGCAAATTTATAGCAATAGGTGCCTATATCAAGAAATTGGAAAGGCACCAAATAAATGAGCTTTCAGCACACCTCAAGGACCTAGAAAAACTGCAGCAAACCAAACCCAAATCTAGTAGGAGAAGAGAAATAATTAAAACCAGAGAAGAAATTAACAGGATTGAATCAAAAAAAACATTACAAAAAATCAGCCAAGCGAGAAGCTGGTTTTTTGAAAACATAAACAAAATTGACACCCCATTGGCCCAACTAACTAAAAAAAGAAGAGAAAAGACCCAAATCAATAAAATCAGAGATGAAAAAGGAAACGTAACAACAGACACCACAGAAATAAAAAGAATCATCAGAAATTACTACAAGGACCTGTATGCCAGCAAACAGGAAAACCTATCAGAAATGGATAGATTCCTGGACACATGCAATCTACAAAAATTGAACCATGAAGACATAGAAAACCTAAATAGACCCATAAGTGAAACAGAAATTGAAACAGTAATAAAGGCACTCCCAACAAAGAAAAGCCCAGGACCGGATGGATTCACTGCTGAATTCTACCAGACATTTAAAGAAGAACTAATCCCATTTCTTCTCAAACTATTCAGAACAATCGAAGAAGAGGGAATCCTCCCAAATTCTTTCTATGAAGCCAGCATCACCTTAATCCCTAAGCCAGAGAAAGATGCAGCACTGAAAGAAAATTACAGACCAATATCCCTGATGAACATAGACGCAAAAATCCTCAATAAAATTCTGGCCAATAGAATACAACAACACATCAGGAAAATCATCCACCCAGACCAAGTGGGATTCATCCCTGGTATGCAGGGATGGTTCAACATTCGCAAATCAATCAATGTGATTCACCACATTAACAGACTGCAAAAGAAAAACCATATGATTATCTCAATTGATGCAGAGAAAGCATTCGATAAGATTCAACACCCTTTCATGATGAAAACTCTAAGCAAATTGCGTATAGAAGGAACATTCCTCAATATAATCAAAGCAATTTATAAAAATCCCACAGCCAGCATCCTATTGAATGGGGAAAAGTTGGAAGCATTTCCACTGAAATCTGGCACCAGGCAGGGATGCCCACTCTCACCACTGCTATTTAACATAGTTCTGGAAGTTTTAGCCAGAGCCATCAGACAAGAAAAAGAAATCAAAGGAATACAAATCAAGAAGGAAGAAGTCAAACTATCCCTCTTTGCAGACGATATGATTCTGTACTTAGAGGATCCAAAGAACTCTACTAAGAGACTATTGGAACTCATAGAGGAGTTTGGCAAAGTGGCAGGATATAAAATCAATGCACAAAAATCAACAGCCTTTGTATACACAAGCAATGCCATGACTGAGAAAGAACTGCTAAGATCAATCCCATTCACAATAGCTACAAAAACAATCAAATACCTTGGAATAAACTTAACCAAGGACGTTAAAGATCTCTACGATGAGAATTACAAAACCTTAAAGAAAGAAATAGAAGAGGATACCAAAAAATGGAAAAATCTTCCATGCTCATGGATTGGAAGAATCAACATCATCAAAATGTCCATTCTCCCAAAAGCAATTTATAGATTCAATGCTATCCCAATCAAGATACCAAAGACATTCTTCGCAGATCTAGAAAAAATGATGCTGAAATTCATATGCAGGCACAAGAGACCTCGAATAGCTAAAGCAATCTTGTACAACAAAAACAAAGCCGGAGGCATCACAATACCAGATTTCAGGACATACTACAGGGCAGTTGTAATCAAAACAGCATGGTACTGGTACAGAAACAGATGGATAGACCAATGGAACAGAATTGAAACACCAGAAATCAATCCAAACATCTACAGCCAACTTACATTTGATCAAGGATCTAAAACTAATTTCTGGAGCAAGGACAGTCTATTCAATAAATGGTGCTGGGAAAACTGGATTTCCACGTGCAGAAGCATGAAGCAAGACCCCTACCTTACACCTTACACAAAAATCCACTCAACATGGATTAAAGACCTAAATCTACGTCCTGACACCATCAAGTTATTAGAGAACATTGGAGAAACCCTTCAAGATATTGGCACAGGCAAAGAGTTTCTGGAAAAGACCCGGGAGGCACAGACAGTCAAAGCCAAAATCAACTATTGGGATTGCATCAAATTGAGAAGTTTCTGTACTGCAAAAGAAACAGTCAGGAGAGTGAAGAGACAACCGACAGAATGGGAAAAAATATTTGCAAACTATGCAACAGATAAAGGGTTAATAACCAGAATCTACAAAGAGATCAAGAAACTCCACAAAAACAAAACCAACAACCCACTTAAGAGATGGGCCAAGGACTTCAATAGACATTTTTCAAAAGAGGAAATCCAAATGGCCAACAGGCACATGAAAAAATGTTCAAGGTCACTAGCAATCAGGGAAATGCAAATCAAAAGCACAATGAGGTTTCACCTCACCCCGGTTAGAATGGCTCACATACAGAAATCTACCAACAACAGATGCTGGTGAGGATGTGGGGAAAAAGGGACACTAACCCACTGTTGGTGGGAATGCAAACTGGTCAAGCCACTATGGAAATCAGTCTGGAGATTCCTCAGAAACCTGAATATAACCCTACCGTTCGACCCAGCCATCCCACTCCTTGGAATTTACCCAAAGGAGTTTAAATTGACAAACAAAAAAGCAGTCTGCACCCTAATGTTTATTGCAGCACAATTCACAATAGCCAAGACCTGGAGCCAACCTAAATGCCCATCAAAGGTAGACTGGATAAAGAAATTATGGGATATGTATTCTTTAGAATACTATACCGCAGTAAGAAACAACGAAATCCAGTCATTTGCAACAAAATGGAGGAATCTGGAACACATCATGCTGAGTGAAATAAGCCAGTCCCAAATGGACAAATACCAGATGTTCTCCCTGATCGGTGACAACTGACTGAACACCAAAAAGGAAACCTCCTGAAGTGAAATGGACACTATGAGAAATGGTGACTTGATCAGCATAGCCCTGACTGTTAATGAACAACGTAACACATTATCCCTCTTAGTATTTTTTTTTGTCTGTTCTACTTAATATGACTGGTTTAATTCTGTAATTATCACACAGTTATTCTTAAGTGTTGAAAATTAACTGAAATGTGATCCCTGTTAAACATAAGAGTGGGAATAAGAGAGGGAAGAGATGTATAAGTTGGGCCATGCTCGGGCTGACTTGCCCCAATTGGTAGAGTTGGAAACATACCAGGGGATTCCAGTTCAATCCCATCAAGGTGGCATGTGCCAATGCCATCTCACTATTCCAAGTGATCAATTTCAGTTCACAATTGATCATAATGAAAGGACTAAGAGTCAAAGGGAGCACATAAAGAAGTCTAGTATCTGCTAACACCAACCGATAGAATAAATAAAGGGGAGAGTGATCCAACATGGGAAGTGAGATACTCAGCAGACTCATAGAATGGCGGATGTCCTAAATAGCACTCTGGCCTCAGAGTCAGCCCTAAAGGCACTCGGATCTGGCTGAAAAGCCCATGAGAGTATTTCAGGCATGGAAAGCCAAGACACTCTGGCAAAAAGATCTCTGTGAGTGAGATCCCAGTGGAAAGAACAGGTCTTCAAAGAGGGAGGTGCCTTTCTCTGAAGGGAGGAGAGAACCTCCACTTTGACTATGACCGTGTCTAAACAAGATAAGAGTCGGAGAACTCAAGGGGCTTCCATAGCCTTGGAAACTCATGACTGGTGCATAGGGAGATTACTGATGCCATAAACAGGAGTGTCAATTTGTAAAGTCAACAACAGGAGTCACTGTGCACTTGCTCCTCATGTAGGATCTCTGTCCTTAATGTGCTGTTCATTGAGGCTTAATGCTATAACGAGTACTCAAACAGTATATTTCACTTTGTGTTTCTATGGGGGTGCAAATGATTGAAATCTTTACTTAATGTACACTAAACTGATCTTCTGTAAAAAAAAAAAAAGTAGAAGAAATTATCAATTCCCAACTTGACTCTCACTGGGATTAAACATGACAATAGGTCTGATCTGATTTCATCATCATTTAAAAAAAATCATCTATTATTTTTCACTTTATGTTTCTGTGTGGGAGCAAACTGTTGAAATCCTTACTTAAGGTATACTAAGCTGATATTCTGTATATTAAGATAATCAAAAATGAATCTTGATGTGAATGGAAGGGGAGAGGGAGTGGGAAAGGGGAGGGTTGTGGGTGGGAGGGATGGTATGGGGGGAAGCCATTGTAACCCATGAGTCGTACTTTGGAAATTTATATTCATTAAATAAAAGATAAAAAAAGAATATATGGGAAACAAAAGCTCATGAGTAAAAATAATCCAGTGAAGAAATGGGCAAATGACATGAGCAGACAGTTCTCAAGAGAAGATATACACATCCCCAAGAAACACATGAAAAATGCTCACTGGTCAACTATCACTGGTCAAAATAGAAATTCAAATGGAAATCACAATGAGATATCACCTCAACACTGTTCAAATGCTATCATTAAAGAGACAGAAAGTATAAATGCAAGCAAAGATGTGGTGAATTGGAAACTCACACATGTCTGTGGTAATGTAAATTATTTAGCAACTATGGAAAACTGTCAGAATTTCTTTTTGTTTTTAATTTAATAAGTATATTTTGGAGATAAGATTGTTAACTTACATCATAGTCTAAGGCTTAATGGTTCTACTAATTTGTAAAAGTTAAACAAATAAAAATTAAAAATACCATAATCCAGTAGAAAAATAGTCAAGGGCTATAAGCAATAATCAAATGAAAAGATATGCAATATCACTTACATAAATTAAATTTTAAAATAGTCACAAAATTATTAACACTATAGTAATATATAATTCCTATCTATACATTTAGCAGAGATTCAGAATAAATTTTGACAATTTCTTTATAATTAGGATCCAGAAATCCCACTATTGGGTAAATATCTAAAAGACATAAAATAATTGTATCAGAGAGTTACAGCACTATTCACAGTAGCTAAATATGGAATCAATGGAGTTTCATTTTCAAGTGAATGGAAAAAGAACATATGGTACATAAACACACTGGAATACTACTCAGTCATAAAAGGGATGAAGTCTTGTCATTTGCAGCAAAACGCTGGAAACTGGAGTCCATTGTGTTAAGTTAAATGCACCAACATGGATGGATACATGTAATGAAACATCATATGGTATCCCACAGATATGCATAGCTTTAAAAATCTGGCTGACATTTCCCCATACTGACTTCCTTCCTTACATTTAGTGTATCCACTATACAACTTCTGTAAGCAGTGAAATACATATTACTAAGGGTTTGTTTATTAATAATTATATGTGTATTAATAGGTACTAGAGTTACATTTCTAACATTACCAGAGAATGGGTAGGCTTTATGCCCTATCTGCATTACATAGGCCTGAATGGAGTTACAAGATATCTTGACCATATTCATTACCAAAACATATTTATATTGAATTTCTAAATACTGTTTCCAAATGGATTCCTTTGAAACACTAAGCATCTTTGCCTATATTTAAGTATACATTCTTAATGGAAATTTTGTAAGAATGCATGCAATTTAAGTGAGGCAAATTTGTTGTCTTTCCTGCTCTTTATTATCTGAGAGGCAAATGGAGAGACAGAGCCATGTAGAGAGAAGACGGAAGCAGAACTCCCTTACACTAGTTCATTTCCCATTTGTGCAAAAGAACTGGGAATGAACCTGTTGAAACCAGAAGTCAGGAACCCAATCCAGATCTCTTATATAGGTGGTATGAATCAAAATACTTGATCTGGCGGTGCCAATGAGCTCAGGAAGGGGTAGCTTGTGCTAAAATATGAGGGCAATTGACATTTTTTTGGTTCTGCCGGGAAGACAGCCTGCTACCCCTGTGACATGTGTGTTAGGGGAGTGCCGCTTGTCATTTTTCTGTACCAGCTTTTCAGTCTGAAGAGAAAACATGTTTAGAGCCTCATAGTTGCAAAATCTCCAGGTGAAGCTGAGCCCAGACGTACCTAGTGAGCTCATCTCATCAAAATATGTGGAAGTGAAATAATCTGAAGAAAATTCAGGACCACAGAATTTACTGATTGAAATACACTGTATTTTGCACACCAAGAGTAAGAGTGGAGAAGAACCATTTTTTCCCTACTGCAATCATGGTGGAGGTGGAGGAACAGCAACAGTCATGGAAGACAGACTTTTACTTGGAACTACTACCAAAAGTGGAACTTCATGCCCACTTGAATGGATCCATTAGTTCTAATACCATGAAGAAGTTAATAGCCAAGAAGCCAGACTTTAAAATCCATGATGAGATGACTATGATTGATAAAGGAAAGAAAAGAACTCTTGAAGAATGTTTCCAGATGTTTCAGATAATTCATCAGCTTACTACTAGTCCTGAAGATATTCTAATGATCACAAAAGATGTCATTAAAGAATTTTCGGATGATGGTGTCAAATACCTGGAACTAAGGAGAACTCCCAGAAGAGAAAATGCTATTGGAATGACTAAAAAGAGTTATGTGGAATCTATACTTGAGGGTATAAAACAGTCCAAACAAGAAAACTTAGACATCGATGTTAGGTATTTGATAGCAATCGGCAGAAGAGGCAGCCCTTCAGTTGCCAAGGAGACTGTTAAACTTGCGGAGGAGTTCTTCCTTTCTACTGAGGATGTAGTTCTTGGCCTTGACCTTAGTGGAGACCCTACTATAGGACGAGCAGAAGACTTCTTGGAACCTCTTTTAGAAGCTAAAAATGCAGGTCTGAAGTTGGCGTTGCATCTTTCAGAGATCCCAAACCAAGGAAAAGAAACCCAAATGTTCCTGGACCTACTTCCTGATAGAATTGGGCATGGAACTTTCCTCAACTCTTCTGAGGGAGGATCCCTGGATCTGGTGGACTTTGTGAGGCAATATCAGATAACTCTGGAACTGTGTTTGACCTCAAACATCAAAAGTCAGACAGTTCCATCTTAGGACCAGCATCATTTCAGATTCTGGTACAGCATTGCACATCCTTCTGTGATCTGTACCAATCATAAAGGTGTTTTGCAACATACCTTTCTCAAGAGTACTGGCTGGCAGCTGAAACATTTAATTTGACCCAGTCTCAGGTGTGGGATTTATTGTATGAATCCATCAACTACATCTTTGCTTCTGATAGCACCAGATCTGAACTGAGGAAGAAGTGGAATCATCTGAAGCCCAAAGTGCTACAATTTTAAGCTATAATGAAGTCAACTACCTTTGGGTTAGTGTTGCAACCAATCTTCTTGTTATATCCCATAAGCTTTCCACCACTGCTTTTAGGAAGCACAGCAGCCAAGTATCATGGGCTCCATTACTGAACCATACCCATGGCTGGTGTTCAGTTAATATGTCTTAAACTGACTAAGGCCTTGAGATGTAGCTTACTTCCCTGCTGCTTACTTGGAAAGACTTTAAGTGCTGTTGCTACCTAAACTCCCTGTTCCACTAGTGATTTCTTTGATTTAGCAGTCCCTCCCCAATAGCTAGAGGAATAAAACTAGAGGAATCAAAGTAATTTCTTATCAAGAAAAGTTTTGGAATGATAGCCTACAGTAAAGGAGAAAGGGGAAAATAAATTACCACCAAGACCCTTATAAGCCTGCTAGCTTGTGACGATAGCCCTGTATTTTGTTGTGCTTACTCTAATCAGACTCCTTTCACTTAAACTCTATCACTGTAGTTTTTCCTTTTTCTTTTTTTCACTGGAGCTACCAAGATTTCTACTGCACTACTCATTTTCTTCATTTGCAAAGATCTCTCTAGTAGTGGCAAAACTGGAGTTACTGGGGTTCTGTGCATGACCAGTAACCACACTACTGGTCACACTATCAGACTACTGGAGCAGGCCTACATAAACTCACACTTGTAACATGTCTACTTCAGATGAAGACAAGGGACAAACTAAGATCAGTTCTGAATGGTAAGAAAAAGAATTTATTACATATCAAAGTATACTTGAATTGCTTTGCTCCTTAGAATATATATCCTTGATATCAGGAAGTTGGGCTAATACTAATTTCAGTTGCTAAGGGTTTCTGAAAAGCATTTGTTCTCTTTGGGAACAGGGTGAAGGAAGCTCTGAGGTTTTTGAAGTACTTAGATGTATGTTTGTAACTTTGTATAACACTATATTATTCTCTACTCCCATCTACTCATATAGAAATCACAAAGCAAAAAAGTAATGGTTTATCCATAAAACATGGATATTTTGCAGCCACTTAAAGTGTTTATGTATATATATGCAAGTTAGTGATGTGAGTGATTCTAGCTTATTAGCTTTATCATGAAATTCTTTTCACAGTATGAAAGTCATACTAGTTTTAATTGGGAGTGGGAAGGTGAGGAGGGCATAGGTTTTCCTGTTTGAGGTTCCAGAATTCAAAATATGTGGATTGACTGATAAAGAACATTTATGAAGCTATGGTTAACATCAAAAAAATTGTTTGCAGATTTTTTCTTTGAAAGACAGAGAGAGGGAGAGACAGGGAAAAAGAGAGATCTTCCATCTGTTGGTTCACTCCCCGGTGGTCACAGTGGCCGGGGCTGGGTCAGGCCAAAGCCAGCAGCCAGGAATCCCATCTGGATTTCCCACGTGGGAAACAGGGACACAAGTCCTTGAGCCATCATCTGCTGCTTCTCAGGAGCACTGACAGGGATCTGGATCAGAGGTGGAGTAGCAAGGACTCCAGCTGGTACTCCGACATGGGATACAGGCATCCCAATGCTGACTAAACTCATTAAGCCACAATGCCTGCCTGGTAACTTCAAATTTAATCATGAAATATTTAATGTTTTCACTTAAGATCAGTAACAAGTAAAGGACAGCTGCTCTAACCACTGCTCTGTGATACTGATCTAGAGGTCCTAGCCAATATAATAAGGCAAGCAGAAGTAAAAAGTAGAAGGATTAGAGAAAGAAAGAAGTAAAAAACATTTCTATTTACAGATAACATGATTATTTACTTAGAAAATCCAAAGGAATCTACAAACAACTAAAAGAATTCTACAAAATGAAGTAACAGTCACAGGAAGAAATCAATATTCAAAAATCAGTTGAAGAAAAAGGTGAATGATTACAGTAGAAAAACATACAGTGGGAAATACCTTACTGCATCAGAAAATAAGGGAATGCAAAATGAGTACAAGAGCTAATTTGAAGAGACTCCTACAGTCCACTCTGAGATAATTTTAGCATTGAAATATAGGATAGTAATAGATTTTTTAAAAAATATTTATTCATTTATTTGAAAGTTAGAGACATCCTCCATCTGACAGTTCACTTTCCAGATGGCTAGAATGGCCAGGGATGGGCCAAGCCAAAGCTAGGAGCCAGGAGCTTCAAATGGGTTTCCCATGTGGGTAGCGGGGGCCTGAGTGCTTGGACCATCTTCTGCTGCTTTTTTCCAGGACATTGCCAGGAAGTTGGATCAGGGGTGGAGCAGCCAGGACAGGAACTGGCATCCAAATGATAAGCTGGTGCTGTAGGTGGTGGCTTCAACTGCTGTGCCACAGTGCTGACCTCAGGATAATAATAGATTTTTAACTCATCAAAATAAAAAAATTGAGTTATATAGTAATAATATATGGAGGAAAAGGGAAAGTTTTTCCTTAAAATATCATGTCAGCTAATATAAAGTCAGTCTTCTGTATCCATGGGTTCTGTATCTGTGAGTTCTGCATCTGTGGATTCAGCTAACTGCAGATTGAAAATATTCAGAAAAACAATTGTGCCTACACAAGAGTGTGTACAAACTTACTTACCATCATTTCCTAAACAGTAGTGTTACAATCATTTATATAGTGATTACATTGTAGTGACTTTGAGATGATTTAAAGTATGTGAAAGGATGTACATGGACTTGAGCATCTCTGGGAGGTCCTAGAATCAATTCTCCATGGATACTGAGAGATGATTATAGGGAAAGAATGATGGAGTTAGAAAATGTAGTGAATGGAGGCCAGCATTTTGATGTAGCGGGTTGAGCTCTCCCTCTAACACCAGTGTCCCATATGGGTGCTGGTTTGAGTCCTTGCTGCTCCACCTCCAATCCAGCCCCCTGCAAATGAGCCTGGGAGGGCAGCAGAGGATGGTCCTAGTGCTGGGGCCCCTGAACCCATGTGGGAGACCTGGGTGAAGCTTCTGGTTTGGGCCTGGCCCGGCCCCAGCTGTTGCAGCTATTTGGGTATGAATGAGCAGATGGAAGGTCTTTCTTTCCCCTCTTTCTGTAACTTTGCCTTTCAAATAAATAAATATTTTAAAAAAGAAAAAGTAGTGAATGCTAAAACTGGTGGATGAAACAAAGTATTTAATGAGAAACATGGTCTCAAAGTATTCCTACATATTACTAATAACAATGGGGGATAGAAACTATAGTGAAGAAACCTAATGAACACACCATAGCCAAGGAACAAAGTTAATACCACCAATATTGGGAGAAACTAAATCATGTGTCTCCTGATAGTATGCACTCAAAAAGACACAATATTTCTTTTATGGTATTCTTTCCAAAAATGTACACACTGAACCTAATCACGAGGAACAATCAATTAAACCTAAACTGAAGGTCATTCTAAAAAATAACTGACCTAATACTCTTCAAAAAGTGTGAAGGTCAAGAAAAATGAAGGGTAAGATTTAAAAGAGACTAAAAAGAAATGTCAGATGTAAAATATGATCCTGGAGATGGGCGTGCATCCTACATTGGAGTGCCAGTTTCAATCGTAGCTACTCCATTTGTGATACAGCTCCCGCTAATGTGACTTTTGGGGAACAGCAGATGATGGCTCAGGTGTTTGGGTCCCTGCCATCCATGTGGGAGAGCTGGATGGAATTTCTGGCTCTTGGCTTCAGCCAGGCCTAGCCCTGGCTGTTATCATTTGAGGAATGAACCAGCCACACATGGAGGATCTCTCCCTGTCTCTATCCTTCTCTGTCATTCTGTCTTTCAAATAAAGAAATCCTTACATAAAGACATGACACTGGATTGCATATTGGATGAAGAAAAAAATCACTATAAGGAACACTAGTGGAGTGATTTTAAAAATGTGAATGAAGAGTATTAATTTTAAATGTCCTGATGTTGATAATTATTCTGTGGTTATTTCAGAGAATGTCCTTGTTCTTAAGAAATACACAATATGAAATGTTTAGGGGTAAAGAGCCCTGTGTCTCCTAGTTTCTATCAAGTGATTTTTATTTTTTATTTTTTTTTTTTATTTGTAAGACAGAGTTACAGAGAGGCAGAGACAGAGAGAGAGAGGTCTTCCATCCACTGGTTCACTCCCCAAATGGCTGCAATGGCCGGAGCTGTGCCAACCTGGGGCCGGGAGCCAGGAGCTTCCTCCGGGTCTCCTACTGGGTGCAGGAGCCCAGGGATTTGGGCCATCTTCTACTGCTGTCCCGGGCCACAGCAGAGAGCTGGATTGGAAGTAGAGCAGCTAGGACTTGAACCAGTGCCCATATAGGATGCCGGCACTGCAGGCGGCAGCTTTACCTGCTATGCCACAGTGCCAGTCCCAATCAAGTGACTTTTAAAATGTGTACATAGGGGCCAGTGCCACGGCTCAATAGGCTAATCCTCCGCCTGAGGCGCCCGCACACCACCGGGTTCTAGTCCTGGTCAGGGCGCCGGATTCTGTCCTGGTTGCTCCTTTTCTGGTCCAGCTCTCTGCTGTGGCCTGGGAGGGTGATGGAGGATGGCCCAGGTGCTTGGGCCCTGCGCAAGCATGGGAGACCAGGAGAGGCAGGTGCCTGGCTCCGGGCTTCCGATCGGCGTGGTGTGCCGGCTGCAGTGGCCATTGGGGGGTGAACCAATGGAAAAGGAGGACCTTTCTCTCTGTCTCTCTCTTTCACTGTCCACTCTGCTGTCAAATAAAAAAAAGAAAAAAAGAAAAAGTAAAAACAAACAAACAAATGTGTACATAGGTATATGTCTGTATATACAGAAAGAATCTAAAGCAAATTTCCAAAAAATTTACTTTGGTGAAATTTGATATACAGGAGTTTTTTGGAACTTTTTTCTGTTAAGTTTTAAATTATGTCAAAAAAAATAACAAAAGTTACAAAAAACTACATATATGTAGATATGGAACAGACCCTCTGGAACTTTATTTCCTTGATTTCTTTCATGATCTGCTATTTTGAAAAACATGCTCTGTTTCTACTGATAATACCAATTCATCCTATGAGTACATTCTATTTTAATTTTCAGAGTTCCTTCCCAGACCTACCTGATATCACAGTAGCTGCTGCTTCTGCCCTATGCTAAAAACATACATTTTTTGAAAAGATTCATTTTACTTATTTGAGGGGCAGAGTTACAGAGAGAGAGAGGATAGAGACGCACAGAGAGAAAAATCTTCCATCCATTGGATCACTCTGCAGATGGCCACAACTACTGGGACTGGACCGGGCCAAGGCCAGGAGCCTGGAATTTCATTCAGGTCTCCTATATGGGTGTCAGGGAACCAAGCACTTGGGCTATCTTCTGTTGTCTTCCCAGGAGCATTAACAGGGAGCCAGATTGGAAATGGAACAGCTGGGACTCAAACCTAGCACTCATATGGGATGCCAGTGTCACAGGCAGCAGCTTAATCCACTGTGCCAAAACAGTGGCTGGCCCCTTTAAGGGTGTATTTAGCTCATGGTTTATTATTTTACCTACATGAGATCCACATCAAGACCATCACTAGAACTTGGCCCAGTCTCTTAAATGGTTGCTTCCTCATTTATCTGTTACAAATTGACA
The DNA here is from genome assembly GCF_051225735.1 of Oryctolagus cuniculus. NCBI lineage: Eukaryota > Metazoa > Chordata > Mammalia > Lagomorpha > Leporidae > Oryctolagus > Oryctolagus cuniculus. The sequence goes on from NC_142885.1 coordinate 25,929,639, forward strand.
AATGCCAACTTTGGACAAACAGGGGTTTGTGAAGCCTAAGAAATGTTCAGGTGCTTGGTGGCCACAGCATGAGATATTGGAATATGGACCTCACCGTGTAAAATGACATAGTGTCCTTTGGTTTCTCTGCTGTTCAGGGAAGATGTCAATAAAATACTATTTTTAAATTAAAAAAAAATACTTGATCCATCACCTGCTGCTTCCCAGGATGTCTGATATTACAAGGCCAGAATCTGGAGTAGAACCAGGGCTCAAATTGAGGCACTATATTATATGTGGGCATCCCAACTTGTGACTTAACTGCCAGGCCACATACCCATTCACTTTTATTGTTTCTAAAATTTCTTGACAGTCCAAGACTCTTAAATTACAATGCTCTATGATGTGCCCTGGATGCAATTTCTCTTGTAATCTTCATACTCATCTTTAATGGTTTGAAAGTCACATTTTATTCCTGAAGTGTAGCTGTAGAATTATCTCTATAGATTACTCTAAAATTGGCAAATGTTATTAAGACTTTTCATGGAAATAAATGAATCATATATCTGAATGATATAACAATTGTAAATATTAAGGTGACCAAAAGAAAGTATCAAATGACATGAAACAAAAGACACATGGGTGATCACTGAGGTCATAAATAAGAGTGTCAATTGTTAAATCAACAACAGGAGTCACTGTGCACTTACTCCCCATGTGGGACTTCTGTCCTTAATTTGTTGTACTGTGAGAAGTAACTGTAAACCTTGTTTTCAAACAGTACTTTATATGTTGTGTGTGAGTGGTACAAATTGTTGAAATCTTTAAGTATAGAAGTGGTCTTTTGCATATATAGTTAATTAAAAATGAATCTGAATGAAGAATGGGATGGGGAGGGAGTAGGAGGTAGGATGACAGTGGGGGTGGGAGGGTGGGTATGGGGGAAAAAACCACTATATTCTTAAAGCTGTACCTATGAAATTTATATTAATTAAATGAAAGCTTTCTAAAAAATTTTAAAAAAGAAGTCAATAAAAAAATAGAAGCCCGGAAGCCTTGGGTATTTAAAACTCAAATAACCTATATAATCTATGGGTAAAAAACCACAAAGAATTTGTGTTGAATGAAACAAAAATACAAAATAACAATGACAATTGTGGTAGATACATGGAGGCCAGAATGTCTTTGTGACTCTCACATCTGAGGTGGAAACTACTGCCCTTTGAATGTAGGCTGGCCAAGGCTTATTGAGCCAATAAACGTGGCATATTTAAAACACTGAAAAAGCTAGTAGTAGCAAAGGATGCCACCCTAACTGGAAATGTATGAAATTTAATTTGAATATTGCTCTCTAAATAAATGACAATATTTTAATAATTTGTTATGATATCAAATTTTAATTTTGGATTTAAAATGTTAAGAAAAAAGGGAGAAACTTATTTTATATAATAAAATAGGGTTGTAGTAACTTATTTATATAATATTAATGATTCAAAAGCAACAAAAGAAAACTGCAACAGGAATTGTATAAAATTAAAACTACTTATACACAACAAAAAGCACTATAAGAGTGAAAAAGGAATCCATTTAATGGGAAAAGTCTTTACAATTCATATTACAGAAGATATCATTATTGGAGATATATTGCATATAAGAAAATCCTACAACTTAGAAACAAAAACATTTAGAGATGGACAAATGATTAAATAATTCTACAATTACTGTAGAGACCTTCCCTGTTAAACAGAAATTGAAAAAATTTCACCCCACTTGTTCAGCTTTATGAAGGATGTTTAAGGATGTGCTACACACAGAAACACAGAAACAGGGTCATCAATATGAAATAAAGTGAAGACATAAAATGTCCTAGTAAAAGTACAAAGGAAATCCAAAATAAACAATAGGAAATAGGAATATTCGCCAGCGCTGTGGCTCAATAGGCTAATCCTCCACCTTGCAGTGTCGGCACACCAGGTTCTAGTCCCGGTCAGGGAGCCGGATTCTGTCCCAGTTGCCCCTCTTCCAGGCCAGCTCTCTGCTATGGCCAAGGAGTGCAGTGGAGGATGGCCCAAGTGTTTGGGCCCTGCACCCCATGGGAGACCAGGAGAAACACCTGGCTCCTGCCATCAGATCAGTGTGGTGCACCAGCCGCAGTGTGCCAGCCGTGGCGGCTATTGGAGGGTGAACCAATGGCAAAAAGAAGACCTTTCTCTCTGTCTCTCTCTCTCACTGTCCACTCTGCCTGTCAAAAGTAAAAAAAAAAAAAAAAAAGGAATATTCATGGAAAAATGGCAGGGCTGGGGCTCGTGCTGTGGCAGAGCAGGTTAACACCCTGGCCTGAAGTGCCAGCATCCCATATGGGTGCTGGTTCGAGTCCCGGGTACTCCTCTTCTGATTCAGCTCTCTGCTGTGGCCTGGGATAGCAGTAGAAGATGGCCCAAGTCCTTGGGCCCCTGCACCCAAGTGGGAGACCCAGAAGAAGCTCTTGGCTCCTGGCTTTGGATCGGCACAGCTCGGCCCATTGCGACGAACTGGGGAGTGAACCAACAGATGAAACACCTCTCTCTTTCTCTCTCTCTCTCTCTCTCTCTGCCTCTCCTCTCTCTGTGTAACTCTGACTTTCAAGAGAATAAATAAATCTTTTAAAAAAGGGAGAAAAATGGCAGGGCTAAGTTGTTATTTATCAATAGGCACCTTGAATGCAAATGGCTTCAACTCTCCAATTAAAAGATACAGACTGGCCGAATGGATTGAAAAACAAGACCCATGTATTTGCTGCCTACAAGAAACACCAACAAAGATACATGTGGACTGAAACAGAAAGGATGGACAAAGTTATTCCATGCTAATGGAAACTAAAAAAGAGCTGATATAGCCCTCCTAATATCAGACAAAATATATTTTAACACAAAAACTGTTAAAAGAGAAAAAGAAGGGCACTATGTAATAATTAAGGGAACAATTCAACAGGAAGATATCATTATAATAAGTGTATATGTACCCAGTTACAGGGCATCTGGATATTTAAAAGAAATGTTAGGGATCTAAAGAGAGATATAGACTCCAATCCAATAGTAGTGGGGGACTTCAATACTCCACTTTCAGCAATGGACAGATCACCAGACAAAAAAATCAGCAAGGATACAACAAAGTTAATCAATATTGTAGACCAAATGGACCTAAAATATATCTACAGAACTTTCCATCTCACAGTAGCAGAACATACATTCTTCTCACCAGTCCATGGAACTTTAGGATAGACCATATGCTATGCCATAATGCAAGTCTCAGAAAATTCAAAACAATTTAAATCCTACCATGCTTCTTCTCTGGCCACAATGGAATGAACCTGGCAATCAACAATTTAAGAATCTCTAGGACATACGCAGACAAATGGAGACTGAACAACATGCTCCTGAATGAATAGTAGGTCATAGAAGAAATCAAAATATTTCTGGAAAGAATCAAAGAGTACAATACATCATATCAAAATTTATGGGGTACAATAAAGGAAGTGTAGAGAAGGACATTTATAGCAATTGGAACCTAAATAAGAAATTGAAAGACACCAAATAAGTGAGCTGTCAATGCATCGCAAGGACCTAGAAAAACAATGAACCAAACCCCAAGTTAGTAGAAGAAAAGAAATAATTAAAATTAGAGAAGAAATACACAAAATTGAAACAAAAATACAAAAGATCAGTGAGGGCCAGCACCATGGCTCAGTTGGTTAATCCTCTGCCTGTGGCGCTGGCATCCCATATGGGCGCCAGGTTCTAGTCCCTGTTGCTCCTCATCCAGTCCAGCTCTCTGCTGTGGCCTGGGAAGGCAGTGGAGGATGGCCCAAGTGCTTGGACGCCTGCACCCAAATGGGAGACTGAGAGGAAGCTCCTGGCTCCTGGCTTCAGATCAGCACAGTTCCAGCCGTAGCGGCCATTTGGGGGGTGAACCAACAGAAGGAAGATCTTTCTTTCTGTCTCCCTCTTTCTCACTTTCTATAACTCTACCAGCAAAATAAATTAAAAGATCAGTGAAATGAGGAGCTGATTTTTTTGAAAAAATACACAAAATTGATACACCACTGGGCCAACTAACCAATAAAAGAAGGAAAAGATCCAATTCAATAAAATCAGAAAAAGGAAATATAAAAATAGATAATATAGAAATAAAAAGAATCACTGGGACAAATTACAAAGAGCTATATGCCAATAAATTTGAAAGTCCTGAAGAAATGCATACATTTCTGCACACATACTATCTAATTAAATTGAGTATGAAGACAGAAAATCTAACAGACCAATAACCAAGACAGAAACTGAATCACTAATTAAACCATCCCAATAAAGAAAAGCCCAGGGCTGGATGGTTTTACTACTCAATTCTACAAGACATTTTAAGAGAACTAATTCCAATTCTTCTCAAGCTATTCAAAACAATTGAAAAAGAGGAAAACCTCTTAAACTCGTATGACACCAGCATCATCTTCATTCCTAAACCAGAATAAGAAACAACAGAGAAAGAGATCTATAGATGAATATCCATGCAGAATATAGATGCAAATATCCTCAAAGATATTAGCTAATTGAGCAACACATCAGAAAGATCATTCATCCAGACCAACTGGAGTTTATCTCTTATATATAGGGATGTTTCAACATTCTCAAATGAATAAATGTGATGTGATACATCACATTAACAAATTGAAAAAAAAAAACCATATTGTTATCGCAATGGATGAAGAGTGATTCCACTCTAGGAATTTACCCAAATGAAATGAAATCAGCATATGAAAGTTATCTGTACCCCCATGTTGATTGCAGCTGAATTCACAATAGCTAAGATATGGCGTTGACCCAGATGTCCATCAACTGATGACATGATAAAGAAATTATGGTATATATACACTATGGATCACTACTCAGTTATAAAAAAAAGAAAGCCTGTCCTTTGCTACAAAATGGATACATCTGGACACCATTATATTTAGTGAAATAAGTGCATCCCCAAGACATAAATATCATATGTTTTTCCCAACCTGGGATAACTAATAAAGTGCCCAAAATGTAATGTATTGGAGTGAAATAGGCATTTTGAAACTTGATGATTGCAGTTCTTGTTGAGGAGCAGTGTTTTTTTTTTTTTTTTCATACTGTTTGTTGAACTCTTACTTAGTGTAGGGTTAACTATACAATCAGTATGTAAGCTGAAAATACATCTTTGTAAAAATTAAGAGTGGAGGCCGGCGCCGTGGCTCACTAGGCTAATCCTCTGCCTGCAACACTGGCACCCCAGGTTCTAGTCCTGATTGGGGCACTGGATTCTGTCCCAGTTGCTCCTCTTCCAGTCCAGTTCTCTGCTGTGGCCCAGAAAGGCAGTGGAGGATGGCCCAAGTGCTTGGACCCTGCACCCACATGGAGACCAGGAGGAAGCACCTGGCTTCTAGCTTCAGATCGGCATAGCGCGCTAGCCATAGTGGCCATTCGGGGAGTGAACCAACAGAAGGAAGACCTTTCTCTCTGTCTCTTTCTCTCTCACTGTCTAATGCTGCCTGTCAAAAAATATTAAGGGTGGTAATATGAGAGGGAGGAGGAAGAAGTGTTTAAGCATGGTTGGGAGGGAAGGAAGAGTGGGAAGTATCACTATGCTGAAGATACATGAAATTGTGTAACTTAAATATAATTTTGAAAACATTTTTAAAAGATGGAAATTATGCCTTTTGTGTAAAGAAGTTGCCAATTTTGTTAAAGTAAAAAACTCCCCCAAATTTAGTGCCTTGTAACTCTCTTTTTTTTTTTACAGACAGAGTGGACAGTGAGAGAGAGAGACAAAGAGAAAGGTCTTCCTTTGCCATTGGTTCACCCTCCAATGGCCACCACGGCTGGTGCGCTGATCCGATGGCAGGAGCCAGGTACTTAGCCTGGTCTCCCATGGGGTGCAGGGCCCAAGCACTTGGGTCATCCTCCACTGCACTCCCTGGCCACAGCAGAGAGCTGGCCTGGAAGAGGGGCAACCGGGACAGAATCCGGCTCCCCGACCGGGACTAGAACCCGGTGCCACAAGGGAGAGGATTAGCCTGTTGAGCCGGCCTACTCTTTCTTAACTATATGCTCATGCTCATCCCTCCAATCCACAGCAACCAGAAATCTACTATTTTGAGAAATCTGCCTGTTGTAAACATTACATGCAGTTGATGATGGTATCTAAGTGTTCTTATGCACAATGTAGAGCCCCCATCAACAAATGAGGTCAGAAACCTACCTCTCAGTTGCACTCAACTATAACATATGACCAGCAGCAGGTACCTGGGAAAGGAGAAAAAATGAGCATGTCTTGTCACACTCAGAATACTCACCAACCAACTGCTGGGAGAGGAAGCCTCATGCTCTTGACTCCACATGTCTGAAATAGAGTTCCCATTTCACTGACAGGAGAGAGAGAGAAGTTCTGGATTGAAAAACCACTGGATCTCCATGCTGTTACTGATTCTTAGAAGATCTTCTTCAGTAAGTATTTTTCTTTTATTTGCTGTATGACCTTCCAATCATTTAAAGAACATTTAAATGGTTGGCTTTTTGTTTTTCTTTTAAGTAATTTTCTAAATAGGGGTCTGTCATGCCAGAATTTTCTCTAGGAACCATTCAATTTTTTTTTCAAGAACATTTATATATCTTTTTAATTAGGTTAGCTTTACAAGCAACTTGAGAGCTGTTTCATAAAGAAACACTGCTTCCCAAATTATGACTTTATAGTCTTTTCTATATAGGAATCCTGAAATTATTTGCCTACTATTGATAAAGTTCTGTGTTTTACAACTGGTTAATGTGTTGAATACAAATAAGCATTGTGAAGAATTATCTTTAACCAGGATTAAACACATAGATGCCACAAACCATTTTCAATTTAGTTTTAATTATAGTCCTGCTCGGTGACAAGTTAACGGTCCCACTAACATCAAATGAATGCTTTCAGGGAGTATTAAAATAAATGACTATCCTGATTTCTTGATATTTTCACACTGATCTCCAAGAAAGTATATAAACTTATTCAAAAAATATACAATTTAAGACCTGTCTATCAAGCACAACCGATAGATATTAGAATCTGATAACTGTACAACTGCAAAGGTACACACATTTGAACAACAGGGGCTCCCAAATTAAAAAGCTGTGCTATACATCTTATCAGTCTTCACTCTACATAAAACAATTCCTACTAACCCTAAAAATGATAGTGCTTTCAAGACATAGTCCAAGGCAGTGCACTGCACTATAGATGAGATGGCAAGAATAACTTGCACTCCCAGATCAGGCTGGCAGAGAGGAACTTACTATAGGGATGTTATGTTAGCATCGGGGGGAGGAAGTAAGACAAAGCTGAGCATGGGCAAGGAGAAGCAACTAACTATCACCTTTTTTCCTGCAGGTTCTCCTAAGTGAGAACATGATATCAAATAATTAATCATTCTAAATTCACACTGTCAGTTTCACTAAATAATTTTTTTCATTTTTTACATGAACAATAGCAATATTTTAATAAAAATTACTGAGCTTTCCATAGAAAGGGTCTGTAATTACATACAAACTATACAGATTCTAAAACTTGTAAATTGAAATATATAGGAATATTTCTGTATACTCAGATTTCGGCAAAGAAGATAGAGGAAGGAGGATAGAAAACTTAAATTAGTAAGGGCTCTTTGCTAAAGGGCCTAAGAGAATGAAATCCAGGAAGTCTATCTCAACTCATTCTTTAACTAACAGAAGTCTTAGAGGCCTTGTGTGATTATGTGGTGTTTCTTCTTTTTCTAAAATGTAAAAAAGAACCCCCCCCCAAAAAAAAATAAAATTGTCTGTTTTTTTTTTAAAGAGAAGAAGGGGTGAGAAAGACAATACTCAAAAGCTACTCCTCTTTTCAGAGACAGAGCCAGAAAAACTCAAAATCTTAAAATCCATGCTAAGGGTAGAGTACAATAGGAATTATAATCCCACCCTGCTGAGGTTGTTTGGGGGATAAGTTAGTATATCTAAATAATTAGAAGAGTGCTCAGCCCATTATAAGAGCTCAATAAAGGTGAACTTAAAACTGAAAAAACAAGCAGTACACAGCAAACAGATAAAATCAGTCTGATGGTGTAGGAGTGTGACCACCCTCTCACACCCACCATTTCCTTCCTGAATTATCCAGAGTAATTTGAGATACCTGGGAACCAGACCCCATGTGGATGTGGAAGAAAGCAAGAGACTGGAAGTCAGAGCCATTAGACTGAGCAAATCTTTGAACTTGTTCCCTCATGTAGAAAATAAAGCCACTCTCTGAGATCCAACTTCAATCCTTGCCCAATTGTGCTCAGAAAGAACCACTGAGGAAGACATGTGATAGTATGAATTCATTTAAACCTGCACTCCCAGGCCACACTGCAGGGGCCAGGTGGGCCAGGTAGGGGAAGACCAGGCAGGAAGCCTGCCCTGACTGAAGAAGGTTGGCTTGACCCCATGGCAGTGAATGACCCATCATGCCACCCCTTCTGCATGTCACAAGAAGCCAGAAATCTAGATTCTTACAAGCAGTGTCACTTTGCTAAAACTCTACAGGCCAAAGGACTTGTCCAAGGGCTGCATACAGCCCTCAGACTGAGACTGCCTGAAAATGTCAATTCCTCTGCTGCTCTCCTAAGCCCTGCTGGAGAAAAACTTAATCTCAAGATAAGAGGTAAAGACATTTCTTTTTATTGAATAACAAACAATATCTCTCAGGAGATAAAATGAAGTGCTTTGATCTGAAATTCAAATACAGTTCATAAAAACATATTTTATTTATTCTAACCCAGCAGGATATTTGCCCAAATACATACATAATCATCAGGCATGAAATTCAGTGGCCCTTGAGATATGTAATATTAGATGATTACACCAATAGCTGGACTTTGAACTCCACAATTATCATTAACATAGAAATTACAGTGTGATTACTAAATAATTAGTACTGTCAGTGTAGTAAATACATTAAATTATTAACTTTTACATTTATACATAGCTCATTTTATAAATAAATGTTTTAAGACCCAACTGTTCAACTTTCATTTAAACACTAAATGTTGCTGACCAAAAAGTCTGCAATAAATATTCCCTCAGGTGGGTTGGGGAAATGACTTTATATAGAAACTGTGTTGCAATGAACGAATATATGAGTACATAAAACTTGAAGCTCCTCCTGTGGTTATTGAAACTTTGAATTATTGAAAGAAAATAATATTTGAAACAAAATTTACTTATTAATTTAAAAAGTTAATGTTCCCAAATGCTAATATTATTAGGTTACTCCAAAAGATATAAATAGGTTATTCACTGATTTCTCAAGTTTACTTCATAGTTAATTTTTAACTGATCCTTTGATAATAACAATTAGGTATTTTTCTTTACTCATTTATGTACATTTGTATTATAACTCCATAAACAACTGATGTGAAAAAGGATCATGTAGCCCTTTTCTAAGCACTATGCAGCTAAATTGTCGAGTAAAACATTTTCAGTCAATTTGTGACTTCAAAGTCAAATTGTTGCATATTTTGAATAGAAGTAGCATGGGTTGAAATGCAATAGTCAACATCTGCCAAGCCAGACATTCTGTGATTGTAGTCAGGAACCGCAAGACTAGAAAGTGCTGTGTTTTCTTACCACTTTCTGCCAAGAAGTTGGTCAATTACACGAGAAATTCCCTCAGCAAAGCACTTGACATTGGAAGCATCACTCCACCTGTCTGCCACTTTACTACATGCTGAATTCATGGCCATGACCTGTCAACTGGAGCTGAAGTCTGGACAGTTCTTCCCAGGCTGTGGGGGCTCCTGTTGAAGGCGGTAAGTGAAATATTGAGGTGACACCAGGAAACCAGATGGCTGCGTCAGGTGGATTGGGTGGCCTGTGGTGTAAGGCGGGGGAGGTGAGGGCACCAGGCAGCTTGGCTCCATCCTGGCAAAGGAGAATCTAAGGATGGAGCCACCTGTGGAGCTGGAGCTGGTGGCTGTGCTGGATCATCTGTAAAGTGTCCTGAGGCTCCTGGAGGTCAAGATCATGGGCAGGGTCTCTGATAGCTGCAGAGTGAGAAGCTGATTGGCTGCTGTGAGGGCTCCTTGGGTCTCAAACAGGTGCAACAATAAATAGCTACTAAAGAGCCCAGGATAATGAATGCAATGAAGATGGAGCCGACGATGAGGAAGGGGATGTAGAGGGGCCCTACAAGGCAAAAACAGACACACAAGTGTTTGCATCATGGTCTCCCAAGCCTAGGCTCTGCCTGGGCAACTGAGGGGAAGGAGGAGGAGGCTCAGTATTACCACTGTTGGCGTCCGCAGCCCAGGCTCCAACAGCTCTGAGAACATTTCTCTTTCTCTACTAGACAGACATTTCCCACCCCATTGGCATCCCCCACCCCGACCCGGTTCAGTTCTCCATGTCTCTCCCCTTCTGATACAGCCACGATGGGATGCAGCCTCCAGCTCAGGGAGAAGAGAAAACCTGCATTGACTAAAGTCCTACTGTGCACCTGGCTCTTTCATGATCTGATTCAAGTGCCATGGAGAGCCTGTTAAAAGGACATGCTAAGCTGTCTTACCCACCGGCTTTTTTGACTTTTCCAAAAACACAGCCAGCGGCTGACAGGTAGCCTACAACCTCAGGTGACTCCCAGGTCTAAGCCCTTGCCGGCCACCCACTCTCCCGCGGTTAATGGCACTGTGGAGCAAGGCAAGGGAGGTGAATGGCGGCCCTCATGCCGTGCCCCGCCAAGCACTCACACACTCATTTAATCAACAAGCAGGCCAGGGCCAGCGAATCAACTTGCCCAAGGTTACACCCTTGGCAAGCGACAGAACCTCAGGGCGCCTGATCCCAGCCTCGGGGAGAGGGAAACCGCTCCTCTTCCCTGCTGTCTCTCCAGCATCCGAGAGAGGAGAGAGGGGAGGCCCCAGAGGCAGTCCTGGCTGCAAACCCAGCAGCTCCCCTCTGCGGGAAGGAACGCGCTCCCCACTGGCGGAGCCACTGCGTTTTTCTAACAGGGCAGAGCCACCAGAGTCCCCTACTTTCCGCTGAGCATATTTCTCCAGAAACCACTCTCCAAATCCTCCAGATTGGACTCCCGGACTCCCGCAATTCATTCCCTTGAGAGCCTGGTGGACCCGCAGAGGGCTGGCTCCGCTTTCCTCGGAGGCAGCAATTTGGGAGGAGGGCCTCCTCAGCGAGGCCGACAGCCTTTCCCGGGACCCTCCCTGGCTTCAGGCTGGGGCCCCGGCGACCCTCCCTCGCCCTCCCCCTCCGCCCCTCTCCTGCCGCCCCGCTCTGGGCTCAGCTAATAACTTTCCCAGAACCACACTTCTTAGTGTTATTGCTGTTAACATGGAGAGGGATTTCATTACATCCCAAGTACATAAAGTTCCTGACCGTAAAACCGTGGCCTGGAGCGCTGAGGGGTTTCCCTGACAGTCCGATTGAGGTGGAAACTTTTTTTTTTCAAGGTGTAAATTTCCTGTGCTGGGGTCGTGATTTATTCCCCTCTGAAGTGAACGGAAATTTGACCCGTGTTTTTCGACGCGAGAATAGGGGGCGGGGAGGCCCCTGCGACCCCAGTTTCTAAATCTCAACCTCCAAGTCCTGGGTGTTGCTGAAAGGAGTGACAATAGGGGGTGGGCTGGGGAGAGTCATTCCATGCAGAGAAATGAAAGGAAGTCAGAAGAGTGGAGCAGTGGCTTAAAAACGCTACAGGGATGGTGGAAGAAAGAGAGAGATGGAGGAGGGAAGGGAGGAGAGAGAGAAAAGAAAAGAAAAGAAGAAGAAAGAGGTTGAAGCTGCTTAGCGCAGCGGGGCCACAGCCGCGCTGCCACGCCCTTGGCACCACGTTGGCCCCTCGCCGCCCAGAAAGCCACCCATACTCTAATGCTACCCGACCGCCCTCCTCCCCGGACCTCCAGCGTCCTCTCCCGGACCGGACCATCAGGTGTAAACTCCTGGTCCTCGCTGTCCCTCGCGAGTCCCCGCGAGGGACAGCGAGGACCAGGAGTTTACACCTGTAAACTCGCCTGTAGCGAGAAGAGGGACTGCAAAGGAACAAGGCCTCCTGGCCCGAAAACGCGACCACCCACTCCTCCCTTGATTCCCCTCACCTGGCTGATGCGTGCACTCTGCGCACAGACCCTGGGAGGCCTGCGCGTTCCCCGGTGAGCACTCGGACGCTTGCGGCGTGCCTGCTGGGGACTTCTCCCCAGGGCTTCGCGTTTATTCGCGGTGATGCCCGGGTGCTCCAGCTCGCCGCGGTCTTTCGTGCAGCCGCCCTGCTCCAGCCTGGCGACCGCCGCGGCGCAGCAGCAGCGGAGCGCTCAGGAGCCTCAGCAAATGGTGGCGTCCAACGTGTCGAAGTCCTCCGGGCATTGGAAGCCCTCGTGGTAGTTGCCCTGCACGGCCAACCAGCCGCGGCAGTACTCGCCAGACTGCTGGGCACCCGCAGGGCCCCAGGGCAGCCAGCCCAGGAGGCAGAGAGCCAGCATCGCCCCCATCGCCGCTGGATGCCTGGGCAGCGGGGAAGGGGGACACACGCAGCTGGAGAGCGAAGGGCTGAGCTGGGACTGCCTCCTGGCACCGCAGTTCCGCCTCCCTCGGGGTATGGCACGGGCGGCTGACCGCTCCCTCTGAGGCTAGCGGTGGCCGGAGAGGCAACAGGGGCTGCGCTGAGGACTCCGCAGGCAGGGGGTCTGCATGGTGCACGGGTGCGAGTTGGCGAGGGACCATGGGAGGTGCTGGCAGAGGCTGCCGCTGAGGCTGCTGCTGCCGCCCTTTGCCAGGCTCACCATGCTAGGGGCGCGAGGGGCGCGAGGGGCACGAGGGGCGCGCGGATCCCCCCTGGCCACCTCCCTCCCCACTCCTCACGGGAGCCATCTAGTAGGGCGAGGGCTGCCAAGTCCAGGACCACACTGCGTCCCGACTTGTGCCTGTAGCCTGGTCCCAAGAGGAGCCCGAAGGAGGCAGAATTTGTTCCCCACGTGCGGCTGCCCAGCCCCCGCCCTTGCCTGTTACAGGAGCTGGAGTCAGACTGCCGCGGCCAAGTGCAAATGGCCTCCCAGCTGCTGACAGCTCTGCCAGCGAGGCGTCCCTTAAAAAGGAAGAGGGAGAAGAGGGAGGAGGAGACGAGGGTGAAGAGAGAGTCCGCCCTCCCCGGTGTCGCGAATGGAGCTAATCATGGCGGCGCGGCGAGCGCTGCGGGGCCTCTGCGCTCTCTGGTTCACCTGCGGTCCTCGGCCTACCCCTGTCACCCCCGCCCATCACGCTCCCCCAGGACCCAACGCTAAACCTGCAGGACTGGGACCTCACCAGCACACACCCCAGCCCTCACCCAGCCCAGACAAGCGTGCGCACTGAGGTCGAGGTTGCGGGATTCCACGTGTGTCCACGCGGTGACTGAAGTTTGTCGGATCTTCTGTCTCCTCGTTCCTGGGACACCGATTCTCGGGGTTTGGGACTCACAACAGGATATTTACGCGTCGGCAACATTATCACTGAGCTTTCCACCTGTGTCACCATGGTTCCCAGAAGAAAGGGACGGTATTCCCACGTTCACACCCCGTCCCCCCCTTGCCCACCCTATGCTGCGCGCCTCTCGCCCCCTCCGCCAGCCAAGGCTCGCGCACCCGAACTGGGCCTGATTTCGCGGTTTGCGCCCCTAAAGGACATAGAACAAAATGAATGACAATTGAGCAGATCTGAACTTCTGTTCGGGCAAAGAAACACATTTCTTTAAATGATGTGTCCTCCATGTGCTATTTGCACGGGCACTGATCCTTTAGAGGCGTAACTGCCTTATGGACTGGTGTTATGTGAAACCTGGGCCAAATTAAAGAATTTATTTTTGCTGCACCATGAGCTACCTCTTATCGTTTATGGGGATGTGTGAATGTGTTCGGCGTGGCTCTATTTGTCAAACACGCTGAGTACCCTTGTCCCTGATGCAGATGCTGGCGAAGTGAGTGAAACCAAATGGGCTGCGCACTAGCGATGCCAGCGTGCAACAGCGAGTGCCTGTCACACCAGCAGCTTAGAGATGGTCCAGTCTGTTCTAGAGATTCTTTAAAAAAAAAAAAAAAAAAAAAGGCCGGCGCCCCGGCTCACTAGGCTAATCCTCCATCTTGCGGCACCAGCACACGGGGTTCTAGTCCCGGTCGGGGCGCTGGATTCTGTCTCGGTTGCCCCTCTTCCAGACCAGCTCTCTGCTGTGGCCCAGGAAGGCAGTGGAGGATGGCCCAAGTGCTTGGGCTCTGCACCCCATGGGAGACCAGGAGAAGCACCTGGCTCCTGCCATCGGTTCAGCGCGCTGCGCCGGCCATGGCGGCCATTGGAGGGTGAACCAACGGCAAAAGGAAGACCTTTCTCTCTGTCTCTGTCTCACTGTCCACTCTGCTTGTCAAAAAAAAAAAAAAAAAAAAAAAAAAAAAACTTCGAATAAAATGGCTCCTTTTATGAAATCTAAGCTAAAGTGTACTCCAACTAAAGAATTGCTTCTGACTTCTAATTTTTAAATGCTGGGATTATCCTTTGGTTTATAGCCCTGTAAAACTAAATGTCCAACACATTTAACATGTTCAATAGGACTGTAAATATTTAACCGTATTCTCTTAGAAATAAATGTTTCTTGGGACAATAAAAAGCTATTCAATAAAACAAAATTAAGTTAGGGCTTTTTTTTTTAATCAACCAACAACTCTTGGGACAGTTTATATTGTTTTAAAGAATTTAAACACATAGAAAAATGTTTTTGCAGAATTTTTTTTAGGTACTGGGTCTTTATTTACCAAAAAAAAAAAAAAGTGTTCTTACCAGGCTTAATGAGTTTTTTTTTTTTTTTTTTTTTACCCTACTTTGTTTTTAGGAGTGTTATTAATGTTGTAAATATATCCTAAGCACTGAAGGGGAAAGGTAATTTGGAATCACAGCAAAAGTAAGATGGAATAATTATGATAAGATGC